>NC_133045.1:12781875-13141250 GCF_048771995.1 Taeniopygia guttata
TCCTCCCTGCTCCTGCTGTTCCCAGCCATGGAAAGGACAATTTTGTGCAAGGTTTGGTTCCCACACCCTCAACTCTTCAAACTGTGAGGAGGAAAGTAAGTACAGGTGCTTTAGGGAGAGCTGGCTAGGTTTGTGGTTTTTTTGTTGTTTTTGTTTGTTTTTTTATTACCAGTTGCTAAGAAATGTCAGCAGGAAGCTGCCAATCACACTCTTGTGGGGTTGCTTTCCATATAAATGACTGCCAGGGTCACCCAAGGGTGGCCTCAGAGGAGTGAGGAGCAGCAGGGAGGTTCCATGGCAGTGGCAGGGACACTGGACCCTGTCCTGGGCATGGTGTGTGCTGGGACACATCGTGGGGAATGTCCTGGGAAGGGGCTCCCTGCCTGCCCCACCTGGGCTTGGGAAGGGCCAAGTTTTGCCATCCCATCAGGGTGAAATGAGGAATCTGGATGAGAGATGGAGCTGATGGTGTCTCAGAGCAGGCCTGAAGCTCTGGCAGTTTCTGTGGCCCAGATCCAGTGCGGTTTTTTCATTTGGTTTTGGTTTTTCTGCAGTTCCCAAGCCCTGGGCGAGTGCTGTGACACCAGGCTGCAGCTTGCAGCAGCAGCCCAGAAATGCTGGTTAATCACTAGTTTATTAGCTCGTGGCCTTAGGCAAACCTGAAATCATTAACAGCCCATTTGCTGGGCTAATGACTCTTTTTTACTAGATGTATAATTTAATATATGGTAGCTTTCATGCTTAATTATGATCTTCAAAGTTTCTTTTGAAAGAATTTATTTTTCTGTGTGCATGTATATGAGAGGGTTGGGAACTGGCTGGCTTTGCTTGCGTGCTGCTGTGTTAAAATCTGGATAGTTTATGTAAGAAGATTTTAATTTAGATATGGGTATTTCCCCCGTTGCTTGTTCTTTCAATATTTTTATCTTTGAGCACTTGAAAAATAAATAATGATGAATTACCAACAGGTTTAAAATAGCATCATTTCATGCCCCACTGTAGGTTGCCACATTGTTTTGGACAAGACGTAAACCCAAAGTCCTGATCAATAGGGCCATTGTGGCAGCAGCTTCCAAATGAATGCAAGTCTTGATCTCAGTGTCCTGGCTGTTTTCCAGCCTGGTTCACATTTTACTCAACAGCAAGTCCCACTTCTATTCCCTCTACCCTCAGTGGGAGCAGAGGCAGGCACTGCAAAGTGCTGCTAATCCCACGTGCCATTTGCATGCAGCACTTGTAAAGCATCCTGGGATCAGTTGGGATGAAAAAAGGCAGCGCATGTAAGATGTTTGTCACTGCCATCCCAAATCCGCTGCTCTAGCAGTGAAAGGAACTTATGACTTTGTCAATTGGGAATTTTTTAAAATTTTTTTTCCTTTTTTTTTTTTTTTTTTTTTTTTTAGCAAGGCAGCTGATTGAGAAGGATAATAACGATGAATTTGATTTTTTTTTTTTTTTTCTCTGAGCTCTAGTGTCCCCTTCATGGAGATTAAAAATTTCCCGGTGCTGTTTTCAGCTCCACAGAGCAAGCACAAGCTAATCTCCTGCCTGGCTGTGCCCACACCGCTGCCATCCACTAATAGGATCGCCACACAGTTGTGACTTAACAGGCACTGGGAGAGCATAATCCTGTTTATTCGGTCACCCAAAGCACTGATGATCTGAGATAATCAGGGGCTGGGAGCAGGGCAGGAGGAGGGATGAGGTTTGCTTTGCCCTGTGGTTTGTCTGGGCAGGCACAGAGTGCCAGGGAAGGGCTGGATCTCCTCACAGAGCAGGGGAGGGACCAAAAACATCCCCCCAGTGGAGAGCCAGCCTGATAAAACAACAGCCTTGGCAGTGTCTGATCCAGATGTCGTGCTTAACAATTCTAAATTGTTCTTCTTGTGACTGATTTAATATAGAAATACTCAGTGTCTGAGTGGCCACATGAGGCACTTTGTGCAAAATTCTCTGGCTACCAGGAGGCAGAGACTGTGTGTGGGTCATCTCCCCACGTTCACTCACATTTGGAAACCTACACCCACCTTGTACTTGGATCTAAATTTACTAAAATTGCAACTATTATTGCAGTTTTGCTAGGCATGAGGCACAGCTTTTCACAAGACATCAAATACCTGTGAGCAGCCCCTGGGTCTGTGGGGATGTAGGAGCACATTCTGCAG
Source organism: Taeniopygia guttata (assembly GCF_048771995.1). Taxonomy (NCBI): domain Eukaryota; kingdom Metazoa; phylum Chordata; class Aves; order Passeriformes; family Estrildidae; genus Taeniopygia; species Taeniopygia guttata. Next base: position 12,784,041 of record NC_133045.1, read on the forward strand.
AGCCCCTCCCAAGAAATATAATCTGTGAGACTTTCCCCAGTGACCTAGAGCCTTGAAACTGGGCTGTATAAAATCTCTGGAGTAGTAGTGAGCTTTCAAATGACTTTATTTTCTTGTTCTTGTGATCATTAAAGCTTTCACACTTCATATTCTATCCCATTAACTCATTGGCTCGCGTTTCAGTTTCATCTTCACTTTGATTTTATCTCAGTCCATGTGTGTTTAGCAGCCAGTGCTTCCCTCTTGCAGATATTCCAGTGTTTGTAACCTTCACTTTTACAGCTGGCATGAGCTGTGGATTAACCTCAAACAGTGATGCTGATTTTGGAGCCTCATTTTATGTTCTCTGAGCTGTCCTAGCCCAGATGACAGGTTGATAGTTTGGGAAGCCAGTAGCAATGGCTGAGCTCACTGGTCTCTATAACTAAAGCACTGTCCTTAGGTGCAGCTCCTCACCATGGTGACACTGCAAATATTGAACACCAAGTGATTCATGGGGCCCAATATAATGCTTACTTTAATTAATATTTTACAAGATAACTTGCTTTATTTAACTTTTCAAACGTGAGTGGGTTGGGAAGGACAGAATGTTGCTATGTATAATTTATGGGCGCTCACATTTGTGTGCTTGTTTTAAAAATTAAATTTAAAAAGTATTGTTTGTTTTCTCCTCTCCCTGCTGGCAGATGTTCAGGCCCTTGCAGGGCTCCAGGGGATTTTTCTGAGTGTGAGTGTCGAGTGATGGGCTCTGAAAAGTGATGTTCTTGCTCTCCTGCCTCCCTTTGTATTCCCGTGCAGTCAGTGTGGCAGGGCTGTGCCTCCCTGGAAGTGCTTTGGGATACCCTGAGCAGAGAGCAGCTGCTGGGCCCCCACTGGTGCACCCTGACCATCAGACCCCTCAGACCTGAGGTTCAGCCTTATTTCCCTGAAGAAATGATGTTTTGGGTAAGTAGCACCAGATTCTTCACTAGAGCTGGCAGGAAGTAAAGGAATAAGGCAGTTGCAGAGCTTTGGGGCAATACAGGAAATTAATGGTTAGGAAATTAGCCCCAGGGTTGTACTTCTGAAGTGGAATGCTGTGATGAGCATATTCCAGATTTTCATGCATTTTGTCTAGAATTTATTGCACCTAAAAATCAATCTATAGACTCAGAGAGATGATGCAGCAACCCACCTATTTAAGTGGTGGCTACACCATCCTCAGAATGATGAAAAACAGGGTCCTTCCCTCTGGGTGTGTCCTGATGATCTGAGAGATCACAGCCATGGCCTCTGACAGCAATGACCAACATGGGGGAGGCTCGTGAGACAACCCGCTGAAGAAAAACTTTCTCAATGCTTAGGTTTCTCTATAAATTTCCCTCTTACAACTAAGATTTCCTCTTGTATTTTTTACAACCATAACTGTAAATAAGCAAACATTATAAAATCTGTTAAATTCACCAGGATTCTTCTGCAAGCAGGGAGAAAAATGCCCATTATTAACTCCTGTTTGCCCTAGAGAAGTGCCCATTAGAGTGTGTCCAACCCCTTTATATAACACTGAGAGCAATGAAGTCACTGACAGGGCTTTTATTTGTCTATGTCGAGTCCTGCAGGGATGGCAGAGAAAAGAAAAAAAATCCTGCATTAATAAAAGAATAAATTCCTCTTCACGTTAACATAAAATGCTTCTACAGTGATGAAAAGATTTGGGCTTGCTCCAGTGTGGTTTTCCCCGTGTGGTTGATTTTTGCATTTCTTTCAACTTGCTCTTTGTAATCCATTTCCAGTTGGGTTTTTTCCCCCCTTTCCAATTGGATATATACCATGATGTTACAAATTCTGGCTTGTGACAGCTTGAGGAATATTTATGTGTTTGGACGAAGTATCTTCCCTTCCAAGTCAATTTTAAATGCCATGGAAACGTTTTACTCCCGAGGTTTTGTTTGTCATTGTTGGTTATTAAAAACCTCTGCCCAAGGACAGCAGTGAGACAACAATCCTTTGCAGGAGGCATTTTCAGGGGTTTTGCATGGACAGCTTCAGGAAGTCAGGAAGGGGTGATGGAGAGGAGAGGAGGATGGAGTTAGGACCTTTTTCTACACTATTTAAAAGCTTTCTTTTTCTTTGCATAGTGTGCAGCCAGAAGTTACCATGAGGCAGGAGCTGGAACTGCTCACAAGCCTGATGTCAGGGGACAACCTCTGTGAGCTTGTTTTCTTTCCCTGTCCTCACAGCTGGGAATATGGCATGATTTAAAACCAGTGGGGCATTAACTGCCCCATTACACACTGCAGAAAGCTGAGGGACTGACCTCATCTGCCAGAACAAGTGTTTTAATGCTGCCCAAAGTTCAAATCAATCAAAAGGTCAAACTTGTTTAAGGCAGGGAGTGATAAGAGGGGCAATGGAAGCTCGTTCCCACTTGTTGGAATTAAGCCAGCCTGGCTTCAGGAAAATCTCCAGATAGGATGAACCCCGGAGAACAGTGACAGATGAGAAACTCAGGGCTGAGCCTCCCCTTACTCGAGACACAGAATTCCTATTAAATGCAACAGAAGAAAAGCAGATGCTGGTGAATGGGACTTCAGGTCATTCTCCTGGGGAAGCCTGCTCAGGAGACAACTCACAGTGCCCTGGTGTTGGTGGGGTTTTTGGTCAGCTGATGGAATGGGAGAGGGAAAGGGGATTTTCAGCCTGAAAGGTTTGTCCCTGTGAAGGAGGAAAGACCAAGGCTGCTTTTGTAGTGCAGAGAGCTCAGAGCAGCTGAGCTGGTCCTGGGGGCATCTGTGCCAGCATGGGCGTGGTGGGATGTGCAAAACTTTTGGTCAGGTTTGAGGGAAGTGGCATCTTCAGTTTATCCCCTTTGGGGAGGAAGATGGAGCTCACACCTTGCTCAGCTGAGACTGGAACAGAACTTTTTCCCTTTCCAAAGGCAGTGTTTTTTCCCTCTCAGCGTTTTCTTCTGTGCAGGGGAGAACATGGAAAACTTCTCAGTGGAAAACTCTCCTTCTGGTTCTGCGGGGGGCTGTTCAGCACCTTCAGCAGCTGTTTGGAAAACTCTTCTCACAGTTTGTAATGGCTGCTTTTTCAAGGGTCTAATGGCTTTATTTAAAACAAACAAAACCAAAAAAAGAGAGAGAAGAGAGAGTGGGGAACTTAGAGTCTGCTCCTGCCATTTGAATTATGGAGGGGGACATTGGTGCGGAGCCCATTAACCTCCGTGGCACATGGCCATGCTTTCATAAGCTTGCAAGAGATGGAGTTTTTCTATATAGGTTTTTTTTTTTTGGTAAAAGAAAGCATTCTCCAAGGGCTGACTACAGACAAAATCCCTGGTCTTTTTGGCAGAATTCCCTGGTACTTACACAGCCAGGTTTTCTGTGCTGCAGCTCTGGTGTGTGATCCATGCTTTCAACACATCCAGGGCCAAATGAGGATCTTTTGGCTCAGGGCTGAATCTGACCATTTTGCTTCTACAGAAAAGATGTAAATAATTCTGTATGTGGGAGTAGAAAGGTGATAATCAGGATGAGGAAAGGTGACCAAGACAGCTGAGCTGGCTCTAAGAGGAAGGATGAGGACCAAGCCATATACCTGCTGCATTAAAATCCAGCTCAGACTGCTCAGCCCATCCTGTCCCTGCAGCCTCTGGGGTCAGCTCTGTGCTGCTTTTCACTGTTGGCCAAGCCAGCAGCACTGCAACTGAGAATGGGGATTTTTCCGAGCTCTTGTTCATGACACCAGATGTGCCTGTGAGCTTTTTTTCAAGCTCATTTGAATGTATGTAATGGACTTCTGGCTTTGAAAAAATCATCAGTTACCAGATGTCTTTTAAATTGTCTACCTTGCAAAATTGTCTGTTACCAGATGTCTTTTCAATTGTAAACCCCTCTAGTCAGAGGTTAAAGCTGTGTCAAAACAGTCACTGATATGAATTCATACTACATTTTAAATGCACTGTGATTTCCTCCAAGTCTTTCCCCTTAAAATCCTCTCATGGAAATGTTATGGCTCACCCAAGATTTGCCACCTGCTCATCACTTGAGATGCAGTGATAAATGCTTTCAATAATTAACAGTGGCAGGGGCTTTGTACCTCTGTCCCATGGGTATCTCACCTCTCAGACAGCAGAAATAAAAGGCTGTTGTAACAGGAGGAGTAATGAATGATCTGGATGCTGGTGGAAGGTTCCTGCAGCTGCACCATCAGTGCAGATCCTCTACAACTGGAGTTGTTTGCCAGCAGGATTTTGTCCTGGGCCCAGTTTGGAGCTCAAGGCAGCTGGAGAAGCAGTGATGCTCACAGTTCCTGAGGTAAAAGAGGTTTGGGGGCTGTGTGGGGCTGTGCAAGTCAAAAGGACAAGTGGGTTGGGTGCGAGTTTCCTTCTTAGTCCGACTCTCCAGGGTCTCATCCAGCCTCTGTGCTGGCTGCCAAAAGCTCAGACTGAGCGGCTATTTTGGGATACAGCAACACCAAGTGTTACTTCAGAGATGTTTGGAGAGGGATTTAATAAAATCAACTAATAAGGTTTGACGTGCTGAAGATTAGGAAAAGTCATTCCGAGCGTCTGAACTGACCTCAGGGGTGGGAGGCTCAGGGGAGGCGTGTGTTATCCTGGGGATGGAAGCCCTGCTGGGATGGCTGGTGGGACAACAGCAGCTCACCTCTCTGTGAAACCATCTCTGAGCTGTGAGGGCAAACCAGCAGGGCAGCCTGGCACTGGATAGATTTGCCTTAAAATTTCAAAAAAAAATGAGGAAGGGAAGAGGCAGCTGGAAGCTGCTGGGTGCCCTGGGGCTGGGAGCAGCCCCATCCTGCAGCAGCCCATCCTGGGGTGGCTGCAGCAGCTGTCCCCGTGTAAATCACCCTGTCCCCAGCCCAGGGGCTGGCACTGGGCAGAGGGGTCACCACCCACAGCCAGGCACTGCCTCACCCTTGGTGCCAACTGCTCGGGGCTGTCAGCTTCTGGTTTTGTTTTGATGATTTAGGGGTTTTTTTTTAACTTTTTTGTCACAGGACCAGCCCAGAATAGGATCACGAGATCAATGTTTATCACTTTCCAAATAATCTATAGCTGGTTTTAGTGCTGACACCGTTTGAAAGGCAGTGTCACTGTCACTGTGACAACACTGCTTGCTGGTTTTTCCCATTTCATAACTAATAAGTGAAGTGAGCTTGACAGCCTTGGTTTCAGCTTCAGCCTGTTGGTTCCCATGTCACAGATAGGCTCTGTTAGAAGCAAATTCTTGTCAGGAGAAGAGAATTACAGCTGAAGCTTGAAATGTGCTGGTGCTCAGTGCAAAGCTTTAAATTCTTGACCAAAGTTAGATAAAGCCAGCTGAAATGCACCATCTACTATTTATCTTTTCCTCCTGGCCAAAAAAATCGACCATACTTCCTAGAGTGGAAGTATGTGTCTTTGCATCCAAGCTGAGAACTGTTGAGCTCCTCTTAAAAATTAGTATAAATACAGCTTTTTAAATATTCTGGGTTTTAAAATGTGTGCAACTGTCCCTCTCCCTAGACATGTGTAGATTATCTGTATTGAAAGATGAAGGTATGTATGGACATATCTTTAAAGAAAAAGGAATGGTTCGTTCTCAAGGTGTGGGAAGCTCATTTAGTTGGTAATAAGAAAAAAATGTTAGTTCTCCCCCGGTAGTCATTAATAGCTCCAAGCTCCAGCCTGAGTACAGATGGAGCTTTGATATGATCACACTTTTGCAGAGGGAATGTGCTGTATATCCTGCTGCTAATCCTGGGGTGGAAATCAGCTCCTCCTAACACCTGCTGCCAGGACCCGACACACTGATTTCAGCATTTGCAGCCTCCTGGGCTGGATTTTGGATTTGGGCATATCCCAGCTGGGAAAGTCAGTGCTGGGCACTTTCTTTGCCTGATGCTCTCCTGTAAAACCTCCCTCAGAGCCACCATTCCCTGCTGCCCTCCCCTTCAGCCCAACCATTCCTTGAAGCCCATTTCTCCCTGCTGGGTGGGGGCTGCTCCTCCTCTCTGGGCACAGCAGAGGTTTGTGTTCAGACAATGTTTTCAGTTATGGTTTCCAGCAGGATGAGCTGGAAACCTCCCAGCCTGTGAAATGCAGCAGCTCCTGGAGTCAGATGAGGAGCAGGTGCCTGTGGAGCTGGGAGCCCCAGGCCCTCAGGCTACAGCTCTGGGCTTTTCCAGGGAATGCTGCTCCCAGAGCCTTCCTGGCTGCCAGCCTGCCATAAAAACTGGAGTCAAACATGGATCTTGAGGGTTTTGGCCTCTTCATTAACATTTGGCAATCAAATCTTGTGATTGAAAAGTTTTCTAGAAGCTGAGTGGAAGACTGGAGGGGGTTTTGGAGGGGTGTTTTTGGTAATGGGTGGAAAAATGTATGGTTAAATCTGAAGGGACCCTTAGCCTGACCTCTGGGGTATAACAGAGTGTTGAATTTCCTGCACTTCACTCCCACAGTCTATCCAAGAACTGCCTAACCACAGTGCTTTCCTAGGGAAAAAAATAATGCTCTTAAATGCACTCATTTCAGCATGGTAGAAATGTTTCTTATCCCTGACAGGGAGGAATGGGATTTTCCAGAGGGGTCTGGGACAAGGAATTTCTGACCTAGGCTCTCCATGCCTTCCCCCTGACCTCATCCCTCTCCCCAGACAGCACCCTGTGATCTGTTTGTGTCCTCTCCTGGTTGTACTGGAGGTTGGAGAGACATTCAATGAGCTAAAGGGGCAGAGTGGGAAGAGGTTTCTATTTGGGAATAAAGAAAGGGCAGGCACACAACCCAACTCAGCAGGGACAGGGTTAATCTGACCTTGCCCCAGTTTTGGGTGGGAAATGTTCAGCTCAAAACAGGTATTTATTATTCCACACAGATGTTTGCAATGACATATGAGCCACCACTGCTGCTGCTCTTTTGCCCAAACCCTGCTGGGCCAGGCACGAGCAACAAGGTGTCCCTGTCCTGAAGAGGTCTCAGACTCACTGGGCAATTACTTCTCTTTGTCCATTGATTTCCTCTCCCAGATTTAAAGTGAGATGACAAATAAATTATTTTAAGTGACCTCTTGAGATGGATGTGCTGCCAGCAGGCACTAACCTGCCTTGGGTAATGGAAGGCTGGGGGATTCACAGATTTGGAAAGCTTTGCTAAAATGACACAGATTAAGATATTCTAGAGATTATCTTCCTAAAACATGGTGGTCAAGGGCTTAATGACTTAAATTGTGGTCAAATGTCTGCTTGTTATCAGTTGTCTATTGCCAGTTAAACTGCATTAATGAAAGTCTCTTGATAAAAGCTGCCTTATCACCCGGAACTGAGATACCCGGCCTAATGTGCTCCAGCAAGGCTGGAGGAAATTCTCTTTTCAGCAGCAAAGGAGCCGAGGTGTCGCTTTCCTGAATTAGGCTGAGGCAAATGGATGGTCAGGCCCTCAGGAAAGAGGCAATTTCTTTCACCTTTTGTGTAAAGGGCTGCTTATCCATGTGTCAGAAAGGATTCTGGCTGTCTTGCAGGAGTTGAGGGTCCAAGCAAACACACCTTGCTGACCATTTGCAGTGGCTGGGGCTGGAGGCAGCATCACTGCACCCTGAAGGGATGGCACAGCACATCCCTCTGCCATAACCACTTACTTCCTTGGAGGAAATGGCCTGAAAATGGTATTTAACATTGTTGATGACAATTTCTACAGATTTATTACCTGTTTTTTGTTCACTGTTTGGCTGCCTGTTCCCCTTCCATCTGCCAGCCCTGTAATCCACCTCCTCTTATCTCAGCACAGTTCTCTCCACCTCTTGCTCATTTTCATTTTATTGCCTAGCTAATCTCATCCTCCTGCTTTTCCTGACACCGCTCCCTCCTCCCCATCTGTGGAGATTAAATCACTGCTCCTTTTGTCTGGTGCCACTCAACATTCCCCCATTTCACTCAGCCTTTGGGAAGCTTCCAGGCACTTTTGCTGTTGTTGCACACATCCGTTTTCCTGGCACAAAAAGGCCCATCAGCATCTGATGGGAGCGTTCGTGAGTCCTCTTTCAACCAGTTCTCAGAGATGTCCTGAATGTGAAATGGAGCCCAGCTCAGCCTGCCCAGTGCAGCACAGCCAGGACCAGCAGCAGGATGCTCAGGGCAGCTCTGCAGTGCTGGCAGAACACCTGAACATCAGCTGAGAAAATTCTAGACCAAAGGCGTGGGCTAGGAAATCTCCAGGCTCTCAAAATGTGACGCTTTGGAAATGATTTCTCATTTTGTTGTAGTCAACCATCTTCCCTATTTACAACCTGTCACTGTTCATGGCCTCAACACTTTTATTCTGATTACTGCTGAGAGCTGCTGAGGGTTTTGGGTCAAGCTTGAACAGCCTTCCTGCTCAAGGGTGTTTATTTCATCCTGGTTTGGGGTCACAGCCATGGATAGGGACACTGGATTTTCATGCCACGTGTTTCTGGCACCCTTCCACCTTCCTGCAGTGCTGGAGACTCTCAGCAGTGCCTCCTCCACCTGTGGGGTTGTGCAAGGCCACTGAAGGCAGTGCTGCTCCTGTGGGCTCAGGACTGGAGCCAGCAGAGCCTTTAACTCCCTAGACTGCTTCAAACTGTGCCAGGGGACCACATTCCCTCACAGGGCTCCTCACAGCTGCCACTTGCTCTTTGTCCCTGCTGTGAGCACCCCGGTGGGTTTGCTGCCAGAACAAATCCTAAAGTCTTGGTTCAAATAGGTTGGTTCAAATTTGGAGTGATTCCCACTCCAAATAGATGGAAGATGGTCCCCTCAGCAAGGTCTCCCGCTGCCTGGCCCTAATCATTGAGTTTAGATGTTCATTTTTATGCTGTTTGGGTTGTACCTCTTGCCTTAATCTCAACTTGCAATACCGACCATGGCGCATTTGCTGTATCTCCCCTCATCACCTTTATCTGCCAGCATGTTTTAAATTAGTTTAAAGACTATGTGAACTAAAGAAAAAATCCAAAAAACCCCAAGCAGCTTCAGATGAAAGCCAGCAGCATGACTTTAAAAATAGAGCAGCATCCCTGCGCGAGGTGCCGAGCAAGTGGGAGCACGGGCGGGGAGCTGCAGAGGCTCTGTTTAAACAGAAGGTAAATAAGTGGCTGGGGGAGCTGCAGTTCATCTTGTTCCCTTACGTGCTGCCCAGATAATGCAGCAGATCTTTGGCAGGCTGGTTCTAAAAATGGACACAGCTCTTGGGTTTCACTGGGGCTGCCGAGCTCGGTGCCGCCTCCGTGGGAGCAGCACGCCAGGGAAATGGCATTTGGTGCTCCAAAACCACCAACAGTGCTCAGCTCTCGCCACTGCTGCTTTATGAGGAAGACTTTAGCAGTGAAGATTTTGTGGCTTTATACCGTGGTGCCTAATGCAAAAGTCGCTGCCTGTAAATCCCTGGGGTCAGGCAGTGTTTTGTTAAAATTCCCTTTCCTGACCTGGGAAACAGCAATCATCTGACAGTGACAGCAGCACTTAATTAGTAATTCAGGATTAAAATGGGCTGTCCAGTGAGTAATTTCACAGGAGCAGAGTTTAGGATTGAAGCTAGTTTCATATAACAATTGTCTTGAAAGCCTCCTTGGCATTTTAATGGTGTTTTTCTTTGGTCTAAATATATACGAGAAGTTGAGAGGATGTTTAGATCTGTGCAGGGTATAAAAGGGACCAAGAGAAAGACTGAAAGGTCTTGTCCAAGCTCCACCCAGTTGTGTGAGCCCATGGCTTCCCTAGGACAGGGCATCATCCCAGGGAGCTGCACCAGTCACCATTCCTCTCACTGCTCCAGGATGAGCATTAATATCTTTACCTTCCTCGCCACCCTCCTCTCTCCTGCCTAGCTGAGCTCAGCTCAGCTGTGCAAAGGACAAGTATTTGTTACCCCTCAGTGGCTGCAGCTATGGCCAACCAGCCCTTCCCTGCTCCCAAGGAGGCTGTGTTTGGATTGAGCATATGTTGCTCACTGGAATGGAGAATTCTCCATTTTTTTCTAAATGAGTTTTCTCAGGCTGTCCCCATTCAACAAATTCCAGGAGGAAAGGGCAGCAGTGCCCCTTGGCCAGACCATGGCAAGCCCTTCTGTTCTCCTGCAGGAGAAGGCAGAGTGCAGCCTCCCCATGGCAATAGAGTGATCCTCTGTTGGGTGAATTGTTGCTTACAAGGTTAATTAGCTGTAGAAAATGAGCTAGAATACTTGGGAGTAATGAATCATAATGAGTCATTATATTTGAGGAGTGACAAATTAAATTCATGCATGTTTTGGACTACTTGTTTTAGTCAGAATGGAAAATAGTGCTATGCTTTCTCCTGCTGTTCTGCTATCGTGTCAAGATGTCAGGAGATAAATCAATATGGCCAGAACTTGTAAAGTCTGGCAGTGTTTGATTGCATGATGTTTAATCTCTCTCCTGGGTCCTTGAGCTAGGAGCAGGAGCTCCTCTGAAATCAATATTTTTGCTTCCACCTTCAACAAGAGGGATTTTCAGCTGTTATTGAGAAAAGTAAGCTTCTCCTCAGCTTAAAGAGAAAAAAAAATTGTGATGTCCTAATGCCATGAGGGGTAGTGTCCTCTGGCAGCTCTGACTGAGGTGTGGCACCCTCATCTAGAGAAGTACATTAAATTATAGCTCCACCTCCCACACCAAGATGAGTTGAGGGACCTCTTGGATGCAAGATTCACGAGATCCTTCAGCTCCTGCTGCCCCCAAAAGAATCTCTGGAGTTTTTCTATGGAATTAGACCAAGTAACATAGCCAGCCAAGGGGCAGACAGACACTGTAACCCCTGAAATACATGGAAAGTAAGGATAAGCAAGCTGCTCCTACCTGGAATATAGCTTCCAGAATCTCAGTGTAAGATGAAGGACACTGTGTAAAAGAGGATCTTGATGAGAAGAATTAATTCTTAGTCCCCTTCAAGCATTATAATATGTCCATGAGTGAGCTGAAGCCTGGCACAAGCTGCTGTGCTTGATTTGGGTTTTTTTTTGGTGTGTACCAAGGTTCAGCTGGTTCAGGGCTGGAGGAGCTGTGAGCAGTGGGAGGATTTGAATTCACAGCCATCCTTTTAAATATATCAGTGGTTCCAGGAGGGCAAGTGGGACTGCTGCTGATTCAGTTCTTTGCTGGATTGATGCCTCTGGAAGTGTTTAGAGAGATTTGACAAATCTTTCTGTCTGTTGTAGGTTCCCATGGTGTTCACTGTTTGTCACCACTGGGAGAAAACATCTTTCACACCATCTCAGAACGAAGAGCACTTTGGGGTTCAAAGACAGAAGGTACCAATTAGTTTTGCTACTAATTATATGTCAAAACCTAATATAAGTTAGGCCCACATTAGTGCATTTCTCCAGATGTTTTCACAGTTGTCCTGCCTGCAGCCCTGTGGGTTATGCTCTGAGTTTTTAAGCACTCATCTGGGTCCTTCTCCCTCCACTGATGTGGTCAGTCCTGGCATGGCCACTTACTCAGTGCTGTAAGGCATCACTGACACAAAGTGCAGCATTCTCCTTGGGGTGCAGAGCTCTTTAGGAGGCAGCCAGTGGGGTGACTGCTTACAGACCTGGCCCTGTGCTTGGGGATGTGGATTCATGTACAATATCTTCTGTCAAAGCAGCTATGCTTGCTCCTGCCAGGCTGCTCTGAAGACCCATACAATGATGTCAATTGTAAGCCACAGGCTGGCTCTTATCTTCAAATTGTTTTTCTCTGACAATTTTAAGAAGAGCTCAGCATGTTCTCAGTAGGAGCTGATAGATGCTAAGCACTTCTGAAATCCTGCCAACTTCATTTAGGTTCCTAAACAGGAACTGAGTGCTTTTGAACATATGATCCTACGGGTGCATTTCATAACTCTACAGCTCTGTCCAGATCATTTCTTTCCTCTCTCCCTGTCCCCAGAATGCTCCTGGCAGCAGCAATAACACCAGGAGCACCAGGCTAGTCAAGGCTTGAGTGATGTCTCAGTTAAGATGTCAGCTCAAGCCACACAGAGCAGAATTAAGTGACAGCAGTTAAAAGGTGCCTGTCTGCATCCTGTGTGCAGTGAGGTCCCCATCACCACTACCAGCACTATGGATATATTTGATACAGCTGTAATGGATTTTATGTATGTACACAAAAGCAATAATCTAGTGCAAATTCTGCCTTGTTTTTCTGGGTATTTCATTCCATGTTTCAGGCCATGTACACTGTACTTGACAGTGCTCTGCCTCTCAATTTCAGGATTCAGATTGTCTCCTAAGGAGATTCTTGGGGCAGATGTAATGAATATTTTGCAGCGTTCACGGGGCAGAGGAGGAAGGCAGACAGACCTTTATCTGAAGCTGTTCCAGCAGAGTTAGTGCATGGACAGCATCTGTTTTGGCGCTGCGAGGCTGACATCCCCTCCAGCAGACTTGGCAGCCAGCGGAAGGACCACACGTCAAAAAATCTGGGGGGCCCGAAGGCTGCGGACAAAAGTACGGCAAAGAATTCAAACATCAGCGAGGGGAGCGATGCCGGAGGGCTGCGGGGATCGATGAGCACAGTGCTGCGGAATGCGGCGTTCCGATAGCGCTGCAGGAGGCTCCGCAGCCCCACTGACCCCGCGGCATCATCAGGAGCATCCCCGGGGCCCGCACCGCTCCCGCACCGCTCCCGCCCCTCCGGGACTTCCCTTTTCTCCGCAGGTGTGCACAAGGTGTGTGCCACAGCCCCCTGGGCACTCTCAGCTCTTTGCTCGCTTGCCCTGGATAATGTATTAAAAGCCACCCGTGGCTGTGATCCAGCTGTTGCCAGCTGTGCGCTGGGGTGGGGTTTGCGTGTTTTTCTCACGTTCGTCATTGTGGGGTTTGGGTGGTTTTGTTCCACTGGTTTTGGTTTCTTTGGGAATGGACCCAGTGGGACTAAGCATGTGCCTGTGGTCGCATTCACTTGTTTTGTTTTGTTTTCTTTAAATTTTCCTTCCCCCCCATTTCAGATTTCTAGGTAAATAAATCCAAGTGCGGAATGAATTAAGAATAAAGCTGGGTGGAAGGTCTGGCTGATGGAAACACATGCTTTTTTAGTTGAGGTAGGAGAAGAGCACACTCATTCAAGCCCTCATCCTAGGGCAGGGAATTCCCTGGCTTTTGTCTAAATATGGCATGCGAGAGCAGAGCACAGGCAGTGCAATGCTTCACTGAGTATTGTTTAAAAGGGAGCTTGGCACCGGCCAGCAAGTAGGATTCTTGTGAAAACATGGCACAAGGAGTTGTTTGACAGATTCTGACATAGCAAAGTCTTTACAAGAGGCAAAAAAAAAAAATAGAAAAAGAAAAAGAAGAACAAAAAGGAAAAGAGAGAAACTGCAGAATGCATGAAGCCAAAAGCATATTGTCTGCCTAGGAAGATTGCAGAATAAAAGGTGCTTAGCACTGAGTCATACCCTGCATGGTCTGTGGGCCTGATCCTATCAGTGATCCATGGCACTGAGTTAAAAATCCACTCCTAAATGATTGCCTCTCTCATCCAGGAGAGGATATGAAGGACAGGGAGAGCTGGGGAAGAGGCTGCCATGGCTTGAACCCACTGGCCAGAGTCTCTGTCCCAGACTTGCCAGGCTGGATGGATCCATCCTCTGCCACCCTGCAGGCAGTGCCATTTCACCAGCAGATCTTTGGATGCAGCACTGGGCCCAAGCAGTCCTGTGCTCTGTGTAGGTGTCTCCTTTTTGCAAAGCTTCTGCTGAGTTTTGCCTTTGAATCCCTGTTGCAGCAGCGGTCCCTGGCTGGAGGAAACCCTTCCCCCACTGCCTCTGCTGCATCTGGAGACATTGTGAGGACCTTGGAGCACAAAGGTCTTTGGACATCTCAGCAATGGAGAATTTTGTCTCCAAAATTCCTGATCTGTTTTTGAAATATGGCCATGATGTGAGTGTGATTTGAGGGAGGGAAAACTTATCCAGAACTCAGCACTTCTGGAGGTCTCAGATGAGGAAATGTCACTTGATGATTTTACTACAGACAACAGCTCTGGACGGTCTGTGCAGCTCATACAGAGGAGGACTTGGCTCAGCCTTCCCTAAATTTGCCTTGAATGCAACATCCATGCTTGATCATAGCTTTCTCTCATCAAAGGTAAGTCACTCTTCCTCTGGTTGGTTGTTTGGATGGTGTCTTGCAATGTAAACCGGAATGATAGGAGTAGTTTGTAATTAGCACATACCCTCAGGCAGTTTTGTTGTTCCTGAAATGCAAGGCCTAAATTGTTCTGCTGCCATAGGATTGGTTTGGTGAGTGCTGTAACTGCTCTGCATTTGTACTTGTGTTAGTGAAAGCTGTTCCCTAAGAGTGGTCTGGTATGGATCAGAAACCAGGAGTCCAGATCCACTCCTGTGGGCACCTTCCCGTGAAGCCAAAGGTTAATCCATCACATGTGCTGTCTGTGAGATGCACTCCATGGCAAAGCAACAAAGCCCAGGAGTTTCTGTGTCATCTTAGCAAAGGCACAGGAGCACTCCCCCACCCCTTTTTGAGCATTTCAGCTGATGCTGTTAATTGTAGTGGAGCTGCTGCAAAATATTTCAGAAAGCAAATATTTGGTGTCCCCATCCAGCAGGAAATAAGCAGAAGAACCAACCACCTGCCACTCACTTGGTCACCTCAACAAAGCCAGGCTGGGGCTGGGAATCAATAGCAAGGACCCCGAGCCTTTGTGGTGCTCTCTCTGAACAAGAGCTGTGCTGGGAGAGCAAACAACACCTGGAGGAGCTGGGCACGGGCTGGAAGGGGGCAGGGATGGTGGCAGAGGCTGTTTGTGCTCTGGGTGGGGCTCTGGCACGGGCAGGAGGGGGAGGATGTCTCCATCAGCCCCTGGTGAGTGGGTGCCCAGGATGGGCAGCAGCTCCTCCGTGCCTGCCAGGAGCAAAGCCCTGGAGTGGAAGTGCCACCAGCCCCTCCTGCTCCGGGCTGGGGTCACACCACACACAAATGGCACTGGGAAATTGCTGTCTGGCAGAGGCAGCAGATCCACCACCACTCACACCTCTGCCCAAGCTGAATTCCCAAAGGAAACCAGGGAATTCCCTAAGACAACCAGGGAATTTTACCCTCACTGGGAAGCAGGAGGATGGCACGTTATCCGCTCTGGCTGGGTCCAAATACCCAATGCCCAAGTGATCTGCCTTTGGGTGTTGGGTTTTTTTTTTTTTTTCCTTAAAGTTATTTTTTGTTGTTTTTTTTAGACTTCTAAAAACAAACTTCAGATTTGTCAGCTGGAAGTGATCTCATCGAATTACAGATTTGCTCTCCTGGGAAACTAAACTCTTCTGGTGTAATGATGGGAAAGTCTCACCTTCCCTTCCTTAATATTCCTTTAACCAAGGTTCTATTGAAACTACCTTGGCAGGGCAACAGCTCAGAAACAGACACAAAAGAAAACCCTTTGTTACTATTAGGTTTTTTATTCTATTTATTTTCTTACCCATCTCATGATTTTGGGGAGATGGGAAGTGATTTTTGAATCTGCATTGGCACATACCCAAATCTATAGAGAAGGATACATTTTACTAATACAGGAGTCTGTTTGTCCCACTGCCAGCAAAAAAATAGAGGCAAACCCCAATAATTAATTTGCTTTATTTGAGCTGCAACACTGTCTGCTCACTCCTACTCTTTTTTTCTGCCTCTTACAAATTCTTTGCCCAAGTGGAAGCCCAGCTCAGCAAACCCAGTGCAGTATCACCGCACTCAAGTGAGGATGGGCTTGGCTCCTCTTCAAAGGGATCTTTTATCGAGTGTTCAGTGTGATGTGACAAAGCAGGGAAGTGTGCCATGGATGTGGTGCTCCCAAATCCCCTCCTTCTACCTTGATTAAACTTGAGGGCAATTACCCTTGCCAGGGTGATGAGGGCTGCCAATGTGCATCTTGTTTACAGATGTGCTCATTTTTTTACCTTGTTTTCCCATTTTGCACTGGGACAAAACTCTTCTGCTTTATGCTTTGGATAAAATCCATTTTAAATACCAAGTTTCTCATGTTCTGCCACAGGAGCTGTGGGATTCAGAACTTTGTGTTTCAGGCTGGCACAGTTGCTGTCATGTGCAAAGTGATGCCCAAGCCCCTGGAGACCTGCAAGGTCTCACTGTCAGTGCAGGGAAGCTTTGGATGGGGCCAGTAGAAACTAAAAAGATTTATTATGGGACTATTTTATTGTTCTAGGAACAAGAATTTACTGTCTGGTGAGAGAGGGCTTTAGACTCTGCTGTAAATTCCAGATGAACATTTCACAGCATTTGCCATTCCATTTTGCCCTATTTTATTTTTTTGCGTTTCGTTTTCATTTCTAGATTCTGCTTCATTCTGAATTCTGATAAATTTAGAGAGTCATATTTTCAAAAACAAACAACCACACCCCATTTTGGCAAAAAAATACTTGGGTAAACATTTTTATTTTACCAATTTCCCAATTACCTATAGCAGTCACTTTAAAAAAAATGACTGCAGATAACTAATTTTACTTGAAAATATCCTGTTTCTTTTTTTCTCTCTGTTTTTTTGTTTTTTTTTTTTTTTCTTCAGAAGAAGCAGACCAGATTTCAGAGCAACTGTAACAGGAAAAATGCACATCAGCACCCTGAGATATTTCCATGTTTGGCTTTGAATCTGTCAGTTTTACATGGAGAAAAAAAATACATTGTGAATTTTGTAGTTCAGAGACTGTGTAGCTTGGTGGTTTGGGCAGAATGCACTGAGGACAGGAGCTTTTCTCCCTGGTCATTCCTGCCTCCACCCTCTTTCACCCCTCGCTCTGTGCCATGGCAGCCTCCTCTGTGCTGGCTTCCTCCTCCTTTCTCTGAATAATCTTCTTCCCTCTTTTTTGGTGACTGAAATGACATGACAGCCTGTTTCAGCTGATTGTGACACTATGCTGGACTTCCCTCTGCCAGGGCTCACTGGTTGCCTCTGGAGCCATGGGACAATGGTGGGACAGCAGACCCAGCTCTGCTGCCCTTGGCTGTGTGCTGAGAGCCCAGGAGCAGCGTGGCATCCCACTTGGCACCCTCCTGGCAGGGCCAGGGTGAGGCTTCCAGGAGCTGCTCCCACTCCTGAGCAGCCCCCCTGCTCTCTGCTGTGCTGGAATACCAGCCGGAGCCTTGGCTCGCTGCTCTCAGGCTGCCAGGGGTGGTTGTTAATCCCTCTATTCAGAGTGTTTCCAGCAACAGGAGGAGAAGCATACGGCATATGCTCACCTCGGCTCCCAGGAGGGCTGGGGGAGTGTCCCAGCAGCTGCTGGGGTGATCCTTGTCCTTCTGGCCTTGCACAGCCCCGTCCGAAGGTGTGCTCACCCCTGGGCATCACCCCACGAGCAGCTGGTGTCCCTTTCTCCTCTCTGCAGCCAGCAGCATGGACGAGGGCAGGGCAGAGGGGCTGGAGGAGGGACTCCATCCTCTCCTGGTTCTCCTTCAGCTGGATCAGCTCCACAGCAGGGCTGGGAGCACCTCAAAGGCACAGGCTCTCCCTTCACGGTCACAGTGGGGCTTTTGGGTGCCTTGGCTGTTTGGAAGTTTGTTGGATTAAGGACTCACGTCTGAGCAAAGCAGGTGAGATCTGGATGCAGCCTTGGGCTCAAAGCACACGGGACATCTGCAGCAGTAGAGCAGGGAGAGCAGGCTGAGTGCTGAGCTCCTGGATCCTGCACCTCCCCCTGCCTGCCCTTGTCACCAAATCTCCAGCACATCCATCCTTGATGTCCTGCCATTGCTCGTGTCCTGACACTCACGCTGACCCGGCTGCAGCCAACAGGAACAAGCACTGGCATAACTGGCACCTCATCTTCTCCCTTCCCTTGTCCCCTCCTGTGTCCCCTCCTGCCCACCCTGCTCTCGCTGCCTCGCCTGCTCTGGGCACCATCTGCTGAGTTTGGGGCTGTCTCATCTCACCAACTGTCGCTTGTCCTGGCTGTGGGGGAAATGTGCTCGAGTTTTGCATCAAAGGACCCCTCAGCCCCTCTCTTTGTGGGCCAGCCGGGCTGTCGGAGAGGAGCCAAGCAGTTGGCACTCAGTAAGCAACGAGCATTAATAAAAGCATTACAGTGAGGTTAGAGCCTCATTAAAGTACTGCTAACGAACCGTCTGCCTTCCAGAAGTATGAAATTTTAGCTAACACTTCCTCCTTCTAATTTTATGTATATTTAAATCTTTCCGGGCAGGCAATATTCATTTCTCCAGGCTGCTACAGCATAAACAAAGCCCATTTCAGAGGAGCTGCTCCTCTGAAGGGGGTGCCTTTGGGTGCTGTCTCCAGCCCTGCGGCCTCACCAGACACGGCACAGGACCTCGGTGTGGTCACAGCAGCATCCCGGAGCTGGGTGGACATCAACCCCATCACCCCCGGGTGCACAGCACCACCGGGGCTGTGGGATGAAGACCTGGACACGCTCCCAGCCCTGCCACTGCTGCTGGCGGCCTTTGCCAGGTGGTTTTTGGGATGGAGGCCCCACAGCCCCGAGGTGTAGGGCAGCACCTGAGCTCTGCGGGGCTGGGGAGTGGCACTGGGAGCTCACCAGGGGTCCCCAGGACCGAGCAGGGTTTGTACAGGAGGGGTTCACTCTGGGGGACCCCCAGGCTCCCCAACACCCTCAGGGCTGGCTGCAGGTGGTGCGCAGACACCCGGCAGCCCATTGTAAAGCAAATTAATTCTCCCCATGCTCTCGGGGAGGCTTGGCAGCAGCAGGGAGGAAAGCAGCTGCTCCGGGACTCACAACCCCTTTTGATTCCATTTCTCTGATTTTAGCAGCATGGGAGGGACGTGTGAGCCGCGGGGACATCTCGCTGGGGTCTCACGCTGGGGCTGCTGTGGGTGAGCCCACAGCTTCTCCTCCTGGGCATCCTCCTCCCACCTCAGACAGGTTTTTATTCTCCTGCTCCTCAAAAGCAGGTGGTTTCACTGTCACAGGACAGTGCTCGATGGATGAATCCGCCTTTTTTAGCTAACAGGGTAAACACGGTGTTTTTGACAACAAATGCCATTTTCTTGGATGGACACAACCAGTCCGAATGGGTTTAGCAGCCTGCTTGGAGGGTCTGCCCTGGGGACAGGGGTGGCATGAGGGTAAACTCGGTGTTCAGCTGGTGGTTTGAGTTGCAGAGACTCAGAGCTCCATGCAGCACCCTCTGTGCTGAGGCTGTTCCCCCACTGCTCCCCGAATTTTGTGGGGCTGCACTGGCAGCCTGGGGTGTCCTGCCTGGGGCTGGCAGTGTCCCACTGGGGACAGCCACAGCCTGGGGTGTCCTGCCTGGGACTGGCAGTGTCCCACTGGGGACAGCCACAGCCTGGGGGAGTTAGTGACTCGCTGCAAAATCTCCTCTCTGTTTCAGGGCTACAACACAGATTTTCCTCTTGCAAAGGCCCAGCTCTGCAGACAGGCACTACCCTCACTGCAGGGAAATCAGCAGGATGTCTTGGGGCAAAGGTAAAACTAAAGTACATCAGTAAATGTTAGCAGGATCAGGACCTTATTCAGGCATAAATAAGGTAGCTCCAGCCAACAATAGAATTACCTAAGTATAAAATCCCATGTAAGCCAGTAAGATCAGCTCCAAACCTGCTATGAATTTGCTTTTTGTTTCCATGCCAAGAATATATCACTTCTAACTGCTGCAATCAGGGCTGGCCCTTTCAGGTTTCTTTAAGTGCTTCTGAGCACGTTTATTTCCCATCCCCAGCAGATCCACACAGAGCCTGGCCCTCCTTCCCTGGGGCATGTCCCAGCCTGCTTCACCCACAATCAATTCTCGCTATCAGGGAAATTTTTTTTTCTTTCCTGGCTGTTTTGTTACTGCATTCGGTAAACAAAGGGACAGCAGTGACGATCCAAACCCATTCTTTTTTATTTGCCTGGGAACAGAGTCAACAAACTATTTGTTGGTGTTTTGTTGGTGTTTTTGTTCTCTTTTAGCCAGTGACCGTTGAAGCAGCTACTGGTACCCGTGGGGAGCACGAACTGGAGCTGCAGGATTTGTCACCTGCTGGCACCAGCTCGGGGAGGGGACGGTGAGGAGGACAAGGAGCTGCTGGGGGAAGGTCAAACTAAAGGTCCAGAGCACAGCAGTCCGTTCTGTCTCTCCCAAACCACATGAGAACAGCCTGCAGCAGTTTCCTGGTGGTTGTACGTGCCTCAGTTTCCCCAGTTCTCAGTGCACAGTTCCAAGGTGGTGCCCCAAGATGAGAGGTCTGGTGGTGCCTACGCCTGGATGAGAGCAGTTCTTGGGGATGAGCTTCTCAAAACACGTGGGAGAAGGGAGGCAGGGAGGGATGGGGGCGAGAGAAGGAAGCTGGAGGCTCTTTTAGCCTGAGGGCAAACTTCTCCTGGCCTCTCCATCTCTGGGGCCTGTGCAGCAGCTCAGGCAGCTCCAGGCTGATCTCTTCTTAGCAGGCACCAAGAGAAGCATCCTGGCTCCCCCTGCCACCCCACCTGCCCCTCCAGCCCACAACAAGGCTCTCCAAAATCCCAGGCAGAGCTTCCCTTCCCATTCCACTGGGACACAGCAGCCCCTGGGACAGCACAGCCAGGACCAGGAATGTATTTTCCATGCTTTGGGCACTGGTGTGGGCTGGGGACACCCTGGTGCCATCAGAGCCATTTGTCACCCCAGGCCACTCTGGAACAGGGTGGGGGGAGCTGCTCTGCTGCCTCTGCCAGGCATCACTCCCGTGCTGCAAACCAAACCCTGCAGAGGAGCATCCCCGGGAGCCATATGGTGTCTCAGGCTTTGGTGGAGTCCAACAAAACCCAGAGCAGCCCAGCAGGTCGGACTGTGAGCCATGGTGAGCCCGGGGCACCTGTCCTGCCCTGCTCAGGGCTGCCAGGAGTGTGTTGGTGTCTCCTGCCTGGCGGAGCTGCTGAGACTGGGGGGTTTGCAAGTAAAGGAGGATGGTTTTGTGGTCAAGTGATGCATGTGGAGGGAGCAGCATCTCAGAGCAGCATCCCAAACAGCAATCAGACAGCAGGAGGGCCAGGGGAGCTCGGGGACATGCCTGTGCCAGGAAAGCCACAACTCAAAGCTGCTCTCAGGGCTGAGGGCAGCACAGCCAAGCCACCATGGCTTGCTGGAGATGCCTGCCCTGAGCTCTGCTCCCTCTGGGGGGATCAACAGTGCTGCAGCACACAGGAGGAGGGCTACACGTGGCTCTAGCCTGATAGAGACCACCCAAACAAGGCCCAAACCCACACAGGCCAGAAAAATGACTCAGGAGAATCACTTTGTGATGCTCTGAGTTTGCTGTGGACAGACACAGCCCGGGTCGGTTGAATCTCAAAACTTATATTAAGCATTTGCTGCCTGGTTTCCAGGAGCTGTGAGCAGCATTTCCCATGCTGGGAAACAGGCTGGAGGAGGGATGTGTGCCCTCCACCTGGAGCTGTGGGGGCTGCAGTGACTCACTGATATCAGGGGGATGCCCAGAAAGGACCTGGGGATGTTTGTGTTGCAAAGGCTTCTGGAGGTTTGCTGTATAATTACAGTTATGTAAAAAAAAAAAAAAAAAAAAAAAAAAAAAAAAAAAAGAGGCAGATTTCAGAGTTTACTCTAAATTAAAAAGGGAGGAATGATTGTTTCTGACTGGTCATGGATTCATTTTTTAATTATGTACCCACAATGTGTTGTCATGCAAGAAAAATCTAACCCTTACAAAAACTCATTTCAAAATGAGTAAGTGCAACATTTTTTTAATAATTGTCTAAGAAGACTGTTGCAGGACTGCTGGGACTTCCCTTTTCCCCAGAATGATATTCTGGTATAATTAATGGGGCATTTGGACTCTGATAGCATTTGCTTCCATCCAGTTTCTCACAAAAACCCTTTCTGATGCCTCTCAGATCTCCATGAAGGTATGTAAGCTTTCCTCCCCCACTTTCTGCCTCCCAGAAGGAGAATGGGAACTGGAAAATTCACCCAGTTTCTTGGCAGAGAGGCAGAGGTGATGTGGTTCTGCACAAAGCAGGTCTGACTGTGGACCCTGGCAGCAGTTTTATCTTCTTGCTGGGCTGGAAATCGTGACCTCAGCCACTGCAGCAGGTGTTCTCTGGAACATTCTGCGGGGAAATTGGTTTAAATAGCAACAGCATAATTTATCCATCTGAACTAGCAAAGTGTTAATCTGTCTCAGGGGTGAAACAAAAATTCTGTGAAACTTTCAGGGCTCGGTTTTTCTGCACCCAAACAGGCTCCCAGAGCTGTGCTTTGTGCTTGTCCATCACTGCCTGGAGAACGCCCAGCACAGAGAGGCCATTTCTGCTGATTGCAGGAAAGTCAGTGTTTGGTCCTGCTGTCAACAGGTTTTAGCTTGGAGAGAAACCTCCACTAACCAGCTGCTTTGTGGCATTTTTACAGCAAGATAAAAGACGCCTGGAATTATTAGTTGGTCACCAAGCAAATGTTTTTACTGGTGAAATGTTCCAGAGGCTGTTTAGAGATTTGACTGACAAAAGTGCCAAAAATGTACAACCCTCCCCAGATTCAGGGCTGAGATGGGAGATGGAGATGATGGAGATGATGGAGATGATGGAGCCACCTCATGCAAGAGCTGCAGGGGTAACCCGGGGTTGAAGTGTGGGGAGAAGCTCATTTGTTATGCAAATTCTGCTTGAGCCTGGCGTAGACAGTGAAAAGCTTAAATTATTTTAAGCAGAGGACCAAAGTTCTCTCCATCCCCCTATCATCTTGGATCCTTGAAAAAACAAAACAAAGCAGAAACCTCTGTGTGAACCATCTGACAATGATCAGCACTTGGCTTTTCTGGCAAGTGGTGCAGCACAGGCGCGTGGAAATAGAACAATTAAGGGAAAAAATGGGTATTGGAAGCATCGAGGCTTTGTGTTGTCTTGATGACAGCACGAAGTGATCACCCTCCAGCCTTATCTCTCTGAGCCTGCCAGGGACAGCAGAGCTGCAGGGCTGGGGGGTGACACACAGGAGCTTTTTTGCTGCCTGCATGTTGAGGGCTGCGGCTCAGCCTGGGCTCTCTAGGCAAGGAGAGGAGCAGGGGTGGCTGTTTTGGATGCAGGAAGCCCTTTCAGGCCCAAAGTTGGAGCTGGGAGGCTGGCCCATGCAGGGAGGCACCCGTGCATGGCCGCGACCTTCCTGCGCCGGCGGCGGCTGCAGCTCCCCGGCACCCACCCGCAGCTTTGCATGAGCAGATGTGCATTCATGCTGCCAAGAAAATCCTGTCAGTATTTGGGGCACCAAGGGGACAGAGCTGAGCCTTTCCCACGTGGGCAGTGATGCCATGCTCCCATTTCCATGGGGAGAGCCAAAGCTGTGCCATGTGCTGTGTCAGGCAGTGCTGCTGCCTGTACTCTGCCCACAGCAGCTGTGCTAAAACCCTTTTTCCAGATAGGCTGCAACTCTCCAGAGTGGTTTTCCCCTGAGCTGAGCTGTCCCCTGGCCTCAGCATCCTGGTGCCTCTGAGAAGGCCCAGAGTTTGCTGCACTCTGGTGTGCAAAGGGCTGGTTAAAGCTGGGGATGAACCAGCTTTTTAAAAGGGGCTTCAGAAAAGCTCTTGATCTGCACCAGGAAGATTCCCACTGGTTCTGCAGCCCTGTGGTCAGACTGGGGGGGGCAGCCTTTGTGCCTCATGGGTGCTGGCACAGTTTGGGCTCTGCTGGGGAAACCTCCCTTTTTCCCTGCAGTACAGGGTCACTTCCAATGATTCCTGCTGGATTTCCTCCCAGCCCTGTCCCAAACACATCAGGCTAGGAGCTGTGCTGCGTCGCTGCTCCCCGAAGCACATGGGTCCCTGGGGCTTTGCTGGTGTCTCTAAGGGGGGGCAGCGAGGCCGTGGAGGTTGGGGAAAACCCTTAACAAGCCCAAACAACCCCCCAAAAGCCCCATCCAGCCTACAGAGTGGAGTTCAAGCTGTGGTGGGCTCTGTGGCTCCTCAGCACCCCAGGATCCTGCTGGCACAGGTGACATCCCTGTGAGCTCAGGATCTCCTGGTGTGCTTTAACAGCCTGTGCTGTGCCTGGCTGGGACTGGGGGTGACACTGAGCTGGGGAGCTTCATGAGCCCCTCCCAGGCACAGCGCAGAGGAAATGGAATGATTTTCCTTGGCATGGCCAGCAGATGCTGGCATGGCTTTCCCAGTAACCCCAACATGTCTCTGCAGGGCCACCTGCCCCCAGCCAGGTGTGAGCCAGGTGCAGTGGAAGGAGCTGTGGTTTGTGGTGCAGTAACACCTGGGCTATGTTTTCCCCTCTGTATAAAATGCTTTGTTTCCTTAGAGCCATGTCTGCACTGCAAAGTCTCCACAGTCATTCTTCAACACTTAAAAGCAGTTGCTCTCATGGGCATTTTTGAAAGTGTTTAAAAAATCTGTGTGGGCATTACAGTGCTTGTTTTCTCTGATGACTATTTTTAATCTTGTTTTTCATTAAAAAAAAAAAACAAGATAGATATGAATTGAAACTACGCCTTTAAATATGACGTGATATTGGCTGCTCAAAGCTAAACACAAAATGAGGGAGAGCTGGAGCATGTGCCTAAAAGCTGAGAAAGGCTAAAGCTTTGAATGCCACTCGCTTGGCAGCACTGCCAGAGCAGAGCCCAGGAAGCATGGCCAGGGCACGGTGCTGGCCAGCTGGCACCTGAGGGGTTAAAGTAGCGGGTTCACCCTGCAAGGAAAGAGCTGGAAGTGGTCTTTCCAGGAGGAGATGCTGGCACCCCTTGGCAGGCAGACTGAGAGAGCCACCAGAGCACCCCTGAAGGACACGGGGCAGCACCAGCAGTGACGAAGGCACAAAGAGGATGCTTCCCTTCCATGCCCAGCGCTGGAGAGGAGCTGTGCAGGGAGCTGCTCCCTCCCCCAGCTCCCTGGCCCCTCCTGGGGCTCTCTGCTTTTGTTCCCATGCTGGGGACTTGGCCAAGTGGTGTTCGGCCAGAGCCAAAGGCTGCGAGAGGCCGGGAGGACGCGGTGCTCCTGCAGCGAGCCAAGGATGGGATGGGGGCCCTGCAGTGGGGCCTGTACGAGAAGGGCACCCCAAAAAGGCAGAGCCTTGCCCCACAGAGCCACGTCACACTCAGTGCCATGCCGTGCTCAGTGCCATGCTGCCTGGAGAGCAGCAGGGCAGGAGCAGCTCTGCATGTCCTGCTTTGCATTTCAGGAACCAGCCTTCCTGCAGGGATGGTCCTGGCTGAAGCTGGGCAGGGAGGACGGCAGCGTGTGGGAAATGCAGTGGCACAGACCCTGATGGATGTCATGGTGAGCTATTTTAAGGCTTTATCTCGCTAGCCTCTGACAAAAATGTGCTTTGGAGCAGAGCTTATCATGTGCAATTTGGCACATGGGGCCGGTGAGGGGACAGTGGAGTGATCCCTGGAGCTGGGGCAGGTGACACAGAGCCAGCAGAGCAGCAGTGCTGTGTGCCACAGGGCATGGGCATGGACAGGGTCTGACCCAGCCAGCAGAAACCAGGTATCTGAGCCTAAATCCCAGCCCAGGTCTGAATGAGGGGAGTGCCAGCTTTGCTGTGCTCCTGGCTTCCTGGTGTCACCCAGAGCATGAGGATGGAGCATGAAGCTGGGACCTTCCCTACTTTGGATCTCCCTGGACAGGGTTGATTGGTCAGGTGAATGATGCTGCCTCCTGTACCCCATTTCCCCATGGCTGTGCCCCAGGAGCTCGAGGCATGAAGAGCAGAGGAGGAGCAGGCCAGGCTGAGAGCCCTGGGGCTGCCACCACCAGCAGCTCCTGCTGGCTACCCTGAGGGGTGCTGGGCTAGGCTGGGCCACTGCAGACAAAGCCTGCGAGGAGAGGAGCTCTGCAAACACTCAAACCCACAGCAGCAGCCTGCACTGCTGGGACCCAGAGCTCTGGGAGTTATCACCCTCAGCCTTTCGCTGCTGCAGCTGGAGATTAGGGAGCTGCTCCTTATCAGCCCCCGGTCCTGCCCCTGTGGGGCTCCCCTTTCGGTCTTACTCACTGGAGCAATGAGTAAGCCTGTTGTAACCACCGTGCTGGGACATGTGGGGCAGCGGGCTGTGCTCGATGGGTTGGGGTGGGGGTTTTTAAAGCATCTCTGCAGTGACCTGCAGCCTGCAGGACATGCTGCAGACACCCACCAGAGCTGGGGCTGAGCTGGAGCTCACCTGCACATCCAGAGCTCACTGTGTCTGATGGGGATGGGAAGAATTAATTCTGTGTGTGTGCAAAGGAGGGAGGGGAAATCCATGGTCCTCACATGGCCACAATCTCCAGTGTCTCACTTGCACACAGAGCCCCACACCTGCCCCCAAAATCATTGCCTGTGCAGAAAGCTCTTGGCCCAGCCTCTGAACTTGGGCCCAAATCCTGTGTGTACCCATCCATCATCCATCATCCATCATCCATCATCCATCCATCCATCCATCCATCCATCCATCATCCATCCATCATCCATCCATCCATCCATCCATCCATCCATCCATCCATAATCCATCCATCATCGATCCATCATCCATCCATCCATCCATCCATCCATCCATCCATCCATCCATCCATCATCCATCCATCATCCATCCATCCATCCATCCATCCATCCATCCATAATCCATCCATCATCGATCCATCATCCATCCGTCCATCCATCCATCCATCCATCCATCCATCCATCCATCCATCCATAATCCATCCATCATCCATCCATCATCCATCCATCCATCCATCCATCCATCCATCCATAATCCATCCATCATCGATCCATCATCCATCCGTCCATCCATCCATCCATCCATCCATCCATCATCCATCCATCATCCATCCATCCATCCATCCATCCATCCATCCATCATCCATCCATCCATCCATCCATCCATCCATCCATCCATCATCCATCCATCCATCCATCCATCCATCCATCCATCCATCATCCATCCATCCATCCATCCATCCATCCATCCATCCATCCATCCATCCATCCATCACCCAAGCAGGTTTCAGCCCCTGTCTCCTCCAGGATCCCTACTCAGTGACAATTTCCAGCAGTTTATTCAACAGCTACAAGAAAATATTCCTGCACTCTCCAGCTCCACAAGGCACATGACCCCGACAGTGCCAATGGAATAAACATTTGCATTTAATTTATGATCTTTCCTGCAAGCTCTGTCTTGGCTGTGGCTGCAGAGGGGCTGGGGCTGCTCCTGCCTGCAGGACAGGGCCTGGGGCAGCCTGGCAGCCTTTACCCAACTCCATGGGATATTTTTATTTTTTTTTTCCATTCAAGCCTGTGCAGAATTCCTGGCAGGACTGGAGCTTTGTCCAGATTGCAGATGCCCAAAATATCTATATTCTGGGCTGAGCAGACTGAGGCTGAAGTGCTCGTGGTTGGCTGATTGAGGAGGACATAGGGGAATGCAGAAAAACAGACAGACAGAGTGAAACTGCCTGGACAGGTATGGCAGCAGTGGGCAAAAGGATGGGGGATGCCCCTGGGCTCTGCCCCATCTCCAGGCGGGGCTCTCACACCAACATGGGATATTTTTACTGGTTTTCCCAGTCTGCTGAAGCCTGAGCTCAGTCCAGGACAGGGTTTTGCCCCAGATTAGCTTGTGCTACCAGCCATTAAATGTGCATTGCTGTTATGTTATGCTTCTCATTTTAAATTATCTTCTAAACTGTGGTTCACCTGGCATCTTCAGGAGCCAGGATTTGTGAAACAAAAGTTAAAATGACAGTTTAAATAAGGCATTTATGTGTATTCTTTGATATACACACACAAATGCACACAGCTACTGATAAAAACCACGTGTTTGTTCATACATACATGTTTCTAATCAGATTTATAATGTATATAATAGAAATGTTTTTCTACATATAAAATTCATTGGAAACAGGAAACCAAATTAGTTTACCTTACTAAAGTGGCATGAAATAAAGAGCAGTGTGCACTGTTGAAAAGAAGGTAGGATGTGGTTTTTGGAGAACTTTTCTTCCCCTCAGGGCTCGTTCTACCATGTTTATGTCTAAAACCTGCTAATTTTAAAGCCAGCTCACAGGAGACTAATGGCATGACTCATTTATTTAATTTCACTTTCATTTTGCAGTGTTCAGGGCTTGTTTAAGGTGCTCCCATGTCAGCAGCTCATGCAAACACACCAGTGGATGCTACAGGAGACCACAAATGTCTGTGGGTGTCTGCACACACTGACCCCCCGTTTATCCACGAACAGGAGCCACTTCAATGAGCTGATTTTAAAAGATCTTTTGAGTGTTAAACATGTAATAAGATGCTCAGTGCTATTTTCAAACCAAGGCATGTTCCTGGCTGATTTATAAAAGGCCACAGTCTCCACTTTTATTGGGCAAATGCTTTTAAAAATTGGCTCCTGGGATTTCGGGTGCTCATTGATTCATTCTCTCAGAAGCCTCCATCTCTGACCTTTCCAGTACCAACTTTTCCATCTCCAACTGCTCCATCATCCTCCTGAGCATGGGCACACAGCTAATAAATCTGAGTCTTTAATTGCCCTCCCACACTGTGTGGCTTTATCTGAGCCATCATTCCTGGTGCTGTGCTTTGTTGCATCTCTCTGCTTTCAGGTTTGTGCTGCTGGAGTCAGCAAGAGGATAAAACTGTTATTTAGGTTTGGTTTTAGGTACAAGTCCCCACAGTAACACACTCCATGGGTGTGGGGACACGATGTGTCTGACGTGGCTGGGTTGGCTCTGCCTGGGGGAGGTACAAACCCTCTGCTTTTACTTCATGCAAGGTCCCATTTTTGGATTCTTTATACAGCTACAACTATGTGAAAAAACTGTGTAGGGAAAGAAAAAAACCACAAACCCACCAAAAAGTCCCTTGCTAAATACATCAGTAAGGGCAGAGAGTCCTGCTGGCCCAGTGTGCCAGGACCATTAGGGTGGAAAAGCCTCAAGAACACCCAACACCTTTGGTACCCAAGGCAGATTTATTTATTCCCCCCACAGTTTATCCCCATGTCAGGAAGTTTCCCACAGCCCTGCAGGAGTGGGTGCAGCAGTATCAGCAGGCACAGGTCTATCAGGCTGGGCAGAAGCTTTTCCAGGAACTATCTCGTGCCACACGTGGCCGTGCCCGGCCAAGGGCGATACGTGACAGGCATTCACCGGGTTCCCGGCCAGTCAGTTGACTTTGTTATTCAGACTATTTTAGTGATGGTTTTTAATCCCAGGCTTAAGTTCTTTTTCTATTTTTTTTTTTTTTTTTTTTTTTTGCTCCCTCTTCTTTTTTTACTCTCTGAACAAGGGAATCTCTATGCTGGCAGGATTCAGAGAGGCACAAAGGAGGGAAAAACAAGTTTCAGCCAGAAGAGAGAATGAGAAAAAAAAAAAAAAAAAGGATGCTGTTAGCATTCCCTGTATTTGAGGGGGTAAAACATTTTGCTGTCAGCTCTGTTTTAAAGGGTAAGTGCCAACAACAGCCCAGTTACTATGCAAATAAATAGTGTGCTCAGCCTTTCCCTCTCAGTGCAAAGTTTTGGGGCTTGTCAGCCAGGGGAGCTGGGCTGTGGGGGCTGGCAGTGCCCCCAGTGCTCCCATCCTGTCCTGGGCATAGCCACTGGCAGGGGGTGCCACTGCAAAGCTCTGGGCCTTGACAGGAGCCCTGGGGGTGCCCAAGTGTCCCCCAGACAAGGTGGCACAGCGTGGGGAGCACTGCAGAGGTGTGGGCTGGGCATCCCCTGCTCCTTGTCAAAAGCAGATTCAGGCAGCAAAGCCCTTGGCTGTGCCTCTGTGCCAGGGGACACCCCAGCGAGAGGGAGTGCCTGGAAAAGGCAGAAATCCCACCCAAGGCATCCCCTTTCATGGCAGGCAAGTGGGGAAGGTCTGGCAGCAGCCACCCTGGGCTGCAGGGCGGTATGTCACTCGCTGCTGCCAGGTGGACAAGGAGGTGATGCCAGGACATGATGCCAGACTGTGGCTGGGTTCATCCAGGTGATGACCAGCACCCCAGCACTGGTATTTATGGTGACACTTCCCCGTGACAGCAGAGGGGCTGCACATGCCCCAGCCCACGCAAGCCAAACCTCCTCCTGACAGCCCCAGTGTGATGGTTTCCTATAAAAAGTATTTGAATTTGTCATGCAAATGACCGGGCATGTGGGCACAGCTGCTGAGAGGTGGCCTGGGCTGGGTCAGCTGCCAGCATGGCCACAGGGATGTGCCCAGGACAAGGTCTGGCCCCCAAAGCTGGTCCCACCCCTGGAACCCGCCAAGCAGATGGTGCTGCCAGAGGTGTGCTGCCAAATCCACCCAGCCCTTGCCACTCCTCCTGGTCCCTGTGGCTCACTGAAGCTTTTAAAACCAGCATTGTGAGCCCCCTGCTTGTCCCCTCCCTTGGGGCAGAGATGAGCTGCCCAGAATGAGCTTTTTTTGTGCTGGGACAACATAAGGAGGTGGAAGAGGATGCTCCAATAAGCAATGCACTAAAAAAATTAAAAATTAAAAAAAAAAAAAATTGTACTTTTAAGCAATTTCAAAGTAATTTAAGCCCTTGCCCTGTGCCACCCTGATCAGTCAGGAGCCAGGCAGCCTCTGCCTCTCACCCACAGCCCACTGCTCGTACTCTGCAGTTTAGCTCTTGTCCTTCTAACACAGCAACCCTTTGAGCCCTCCCCACCTTCCCAGCCCAGCAGAGCACAGGGAAGTGCTTGGGCTCCTTTCCAGAGGCTCCCAGCAGCACCTGGCAGCACGGCAAGGGCAATGGCAGAGCTCAGGATCCCGCAGTTTCACAACTGGGCTGTCACAAACAGGAAGGAGGCAGGTTGGGCTGCTGTTTTCATGTGGCTGTTTCTCGAAATGAGCCCGGAGCGAAACTGAGCGGGATCCAGGAATGGCACACGGCTGGGAGTGCCGCCTGCACCCTCGCTGCCTGGCAGTCTGGCCACCTCTCAGGAAATCAGACAGCTGGATGGAAAATCATCACTCTTTTCACTTCAGAGCGCACTGCACACCTGAGTTTTTCAACAACAAACCCACGTTCAGCAGCCTTGCTGTCCCATTGAGCAGGGGAGATGCGTGTCCCTGGCTGAAGACAAAATCCCAGTTCAGCAGTGCCAGGCACCGCTGCCTGTGCCTGGGCACCTCAGTGCTGCTGGGCTGGGGCCAAGGGCTCCCCAGCCACCCCCAGCACCCCCATCCAAAAATCCTCCCCTCCCTTCTCCTCCTGACAGGGAGAAAGAAGAATTGCTGAATAATCTCCAGCCCCGATAGCACTTCAAAGGCAGGGCCCGGGCCAGGCTGGATGCGGCGCTCGGCTTTCACTCCTCTGGCAGCCCCACAGCCTCTCCAGAAAGTAATTACTTAAAAAGGAAATAAATGTCACCCACATGGCTGTAAGCAAAACCCCGGGCAGCATGAGCAGAGCCCCACCAGGATCTGCGTTCTCACACAACACAAGCACGGCAGGAGCGAGTTGTTTCCATTCATCAGGACGGGCTCTTTACTCCAAGGACTACTGATGACATTACACATGCCCACCGTGGGCATTTCAGGGCAGCCACAGTGCTGAACTGCCTCTGCTTTCATCCTCTTTCCCCAGGATTGCTTCAGGCATCACCACCTGAACCAGCAGCAGATGCTGGTGCCAAAAACACGGCCCTTCCTGGCACCTGGCCTGCTGTGGCCTTTATGGAGATGAACCAGGTAACTGGCATGATCAAACAGAGTCATTTTATTTACTTGTACAGATTAATTCTTGAAGTTTGTCATTGTCAAAATCTGAACACCAAACTTCTAAAGCAGGTGGGTTGTGGGAAGTCAAATGCAGCACCAGAGCAGCGAATGAGGCTCAGGGGTGGAAGTCTCTCTGCTGCTGGCACCTGCCTGGTACCACCAAATCCCCTTAACCAGGACAGGGCTCTGGCAGATACTCTCTTTCAGAAATATTCAGTTTTAGAAAAATAACCCCAATGTATTTTAAGCAAACAACAGAAGGAAAGTGATGGCCCAAAAACTCTGGGATGAGATCCCATCTGCCCCTACTGCCTCTGGAGCTGCACCAGGACGGCAGCACCTCCCACCCTCTGCTCCATGCAGCGTGAGGAAGCGCTTGGCACCAGCCCACGAGGTTCTGTGAGCTCAGAAACCCTGAGGTAAGCCTGAGGTGCCCCTGAGGGCAGAGTGGGACACACTGCAGGATGCTGGCAGCACCTGATGCCCGCCAGGATGGCAGGAGGGGCTCCTGCCAAAGGACATCCCCCAGCCCACGCTGGCACACTCGAGGGTGAAGCCCAGCACGGCCAGACCAGGTGGGCTGGGAAATACTCCCTAAGGCACTGCAGCCAGGCAAACATGGTACCAATACAGCACTGAATAATCTTAAAAGTTAAAATAGTTTATTGCTGTCTTTGTAGAAATGCACTTACATTGCCTGTTCTCTTCCTTTATTTGGCTGTTGGATTACAGGCATAAAAAGGTTACATTTACCCATTTGTTCAGTGACATAACACCTTTTTCTCTATTGCTCCACTCGTGATATTCTCCTAGACCTTGCTGGCCAACAGCCCCAAATCTCTTTTACATAAATACTGTAAATGTCTCCATAGGTTGCAGCATTATAACAAAAGATCTACCAAAGTAGACAAAATGTTCAGTATTCTTGGTTGTTTTTTTGCATTTAAAAATATACCTAAATTTGAGATAATCTTAACAGAGTAACAATTACAATAAGAAAATAGTACAGTGCGTTGACTAAAGGAATATTCTGCTCTCCTTCAAGCCAATATTCCCTTTTGCATGTTGAAGTGATTCAGCAATTACTTAAGAACTTTTACCTACATACAATAATTTAGTAAAATGAGAATTAAACAAGGCAGATAATTACTACTATTCTTCTGTCTGCAATTCACAGCTCATGCGAATAAAATCGCAATAAATATTAAAAAATAGTTTTTCTTTTGCTTTTTTTTTTTTTCTGTAAGGCATCTCTGAGTATTACAAAGTTTTTGTACAACCAAAAAATAAGATTGCTTTTTTTTTCCGTGTTCTCCGAGTACCTCTGTACCTCACCAGTAAATAAGAGGATTGTAGGCTGGATGAGGAAGGAAGGGCTGACGGGGAAGGGGGCAGAAAAACCACAGGTGATGGAAGCAGACCGCGATATGTGCAAGAATCTGTCGTTTTCCTGTGAAACATTTCAGCCGCTTTTAGAACATCTTCAAGACAGTTATCTGTCCAGATTGAAAAAAACCAAAAAAAAAGGGATAAAAAACTTACCAGAAGTCCACTTCCACAAGCACAATCAGCCTGCAAGGATTTGGGCTCCCCCTCACCACTATAAACAGCTTAGGCATCGATATGCACCTACACACTGAGATAAAGGGATGGAGGAGGGTAGGGGCGGGATGATGATTTTGATGATTTTTTTTTTTTGGTTGGTTTTCTTTTCTTTTATATATATATAATTTTTTTTTTTTTTTGCCGTTTTGCTGTCCTGGTGAGAGATTGTCCAGGCTGGGGGCCCTCACTGCATGCGGTCGGGCTGCAGCTGCTGGGGCTGGTACTGCACGAAGGCGGCGGCGGGCGCGGCGGGCGTGCCGGCGAGCGGCGGCTGCACCGTGCCCGTGTAGCCGTAGCCCACGAAGCCGGCGGCGGGCGAGGCGGCGTAGGGGTACTGGTCGTAGGCAGCCGTGGTGTACTGGGAGTAGGCTTGGCTGGCGGCCGTGTAGTCGATGTAGGGAGACGTGATGGACTGCACGGGGGTAGGGATCACCACGCTGGGCTGGATGATTGCTTGGGGGTAAACATAGTGAGGCGTGAGTCTGTGGGGGTAAAGGGAGAGAGTTAGTGAGGGGTTGGGATCCCCCCTGGTTTGCACAGCCCCCTCTTCCCCCCCAAATTCATGTGTGTCAGCCATGGAAATGGTGCTGCCCAGCAGTGCTGCCCCCGAGCGAGGGGACGAAAAGCAAACACTCCTAGATCTGAGTCTAGCAGCAGTCCATGCAAGGTGAAGCATGGGCTGCTACAAATACACACCCCCTGGTCCCCATGGCTTGTACCTCCAACTATCCAGGCTGCTGAAATCCAAAATGAGCTCCCTGGAAGGCCGTGACACAGCCTCTGGCGCACCTCATTTCCTCACACCCTGCCTGTCCCTGCAGCCTTTCTGCCTCCTGTATTCTGCATCCAAACTTGGGTGGAGGACGGTCCTGAGGACCCACAGCCCCTGTGGGACATCCCCTGGCAGCAAGGGACAACGTGTCCCACCAGGAATGACCACTGACCCCGGGTGCAGCCCCAGGCCCTCCATCCTGCAGGTGTTATCAGTTACTACACGCTTACACCATATTTCCACAACACTGCATGTTTAGGGAATGCTACAGGGTGTTTGTTGTAAAACATGAGATATTAATGCTGCTTCCTTCCCCCAGCAGCACTCGCAGGGCAGTGACACTCCTGTGCCCATGAGCTGTCACATCTGCCCCTGGCACCTCCGCTGCCCTTTCCATCAGACCCAAAAGTGCAGCTTCTCCCAGGCTTGTCCCTGCCCTGAGGAGCTGTGCTGCTGAGAGGAACTTAACTATGTCACACTCAATTAAAGCCCACAGATGGAAAGATCCTGGAGGTGATTAATGCAGGAGTGCCTACTAATTTGTTAGAAACTGCTAATGAGGAGGAAAGGGAGGGGGGAAAAAAGGCATCAAAATGAAAGGGCTGTATTTTCCAAAGGGCCCACATCAAGTCAGGTCTCAAACAGTTGGGCAAAAACTGTGCAAACTTGAAGGTTTAAGTACATCCACACAAATTGCCAAGGCCCAGGCTAAAATGGGGAATTCATGTGGCCTGAAGAGTGCTGCAGGGTGACACATCTGGGGTTTGTTTAAGAAATAGGGGGTGCAGGCTATCACCAGCAAATGGCACAGTACCAGTGGGAGATCAGAGCCACATGCACCCTGGGGAGAAGGTCCAGTTGGCCACTGCTTGCTGAACCACATAAGGCCACAGAATGAAGCAAAGCCATCCCCTAAAAGCTTGTGCCAGCCACCCTGTCTCCAAACCCAACTCATTTTGGCCAATAAAAATTTCCCAAGGTAAAATTCTGCTGAGAGATTATGCAGATTCAAATATTTTGGGGATTTTTGTGTGGATGTGTGTGACAGCACATTTTCAAACACAACCACTTTTAAAAGCCTCCCACAGGCTCTTCACAAGGCACAGGGCTGTACGTGGTTACCCTCATTCCACCTGAACATCCTAAATCTCAGCCACCACCTGCCCGTGCTGGGGTCCACCTGGGGCTGCTCCCACTGGTTTTACAACCAGCACTGGATGGTTCAGGCTGCTCTTCAGACAGGAGAAAGGCTTCTCACAAATGAGGGCTCATCTGAACTGAGTTTCCTCTCCTTTTCCCACTCCCATATGCAGTTTGTTTTTGCTTGAGACAACTGGCATGACAAGAGAACGACTGTTCTCTCCCCACACAGCAACACTGCCTCTGAGATCAGGGTCCTTCCATATGGCCAGGGAGGAGGGGTGGTGGTGAGCAGCACCTCCACCTTTAATTCAGTGCCAGACCTTCTTCTGAGGCCACCAGACACCCCTGGACAGCAAGAGGGACCTCACAGCCCTTCAGCCCATGAGCACACCATACCCAGCATCACCCTGTGGGTAACAGGAATGAGATGAGGCAGCAGAAATGCACAGAATCCCTTTTTGTTCAGCTCTGCTCTAAACTGAGGCCAGCACAGCTGAATCAGAGCTGGAGCTCAGGCACTTCATGTCACACACTCACACAGTGGCAGCCCCCTCTTGGAGGAGCAGGGCTGAGTCCCACCCAGGGCTCCTCACGGCTGTCACGGTGGGATTTGCTCTTTATTTTGCTTTAAATAACTCAGAGGTGCAATGCTGCTCTCTGGTTCTGCCCATGTTTACTGCTCTACTGCTCTGGTAGATCAGCCAACATCCTGCATCCCAGACTGGGGATGGATGCTCTGGCTGCTCCTCACTTCTCCCTGCCTGTCACCAGGTTTCCTGGTACTCCAGGGCCCAACAAAGTTAAAATCACTCCACAAATGCAACAAAAAATGCACAATCCACTAAAAACCACCCAGTGGCAGGAGCAGAGGAGGGGCCTGCACTTTTCCTGCCCACAGGAATTCCACCTGTGCTCACCAGATCAGCCTCAGAGACTCCAGGCAATCCAGGCTGAGCATCACCCTGCCTGAGCAGCTCCTCCATGTCCCTTGCTGCCACCCAGCTTCTCTCCTGAGCTGGCACAGCCCATCTGGGGGACGTGGTGCCATCAGGGTGAGTGGATAATCCCAGCTCATCCCAAGAAACTCTGCATTGTTGGCTTTGCTTTCACACACGGAGCTCCTCAGTGGGCTTGGAGACAGCAAATCTGCAACATCCTGCACTACACTTTTCCTTCAGCAAGGAAAAAACTCCAGCTTTTCAGTGCTACTTGGAATAAAAAGCACCATTAGCTTGGAAGGCAGAATGTGCTCCTGGACCTGCTCTCAGAAATCCATCCCACCAGCCCAGTGCATACACAAGCACACATCACTCACAACAGCTGGTACTGCACTAAAAAATCACAATCAGCAACTCCAAGATCTGCTTCTAAAGGGAATGTCAATGCAAAAGGGAAAGTTCTTTTGGTCTGTAGGATTTCAATAATTCAGCTAGACATTTCAATCAAGGTATTATGCAGTTTGGTCTTCTGAATTAGGTGGACAGATGGCAATTCATCAATCAAAACAAACACACAACCCAAAGTAAGGTCACTTTGATGACTTGCAGCTACAAACAAAACAAACCAGTGCAGTAGGATGAAGTTCTCTGCTGGCTACATTTAGCATCCACAGAAAATCTTGAAATATTTCCCCTTCTTCCATTATTCCTGAACATGATCTTTCAGGAGATAAATTAACAAAAAGCAAGCTGTTCTGGAGTTCTCTTTCTAGAAAACAGCAAACTCTAATCTGAATTTCTACAGGATGAGTCACATCTGTGTTTTAAGACTCCTTTCCCTTCCTCCCTCCCTGCAGTCCTCCTCCATCCCCCACGATGGGCCCTGCCAGCCAGAGGAGAACTTCATCAGAAACACACACGGTGTGATTATAAAACACCAACCAAGTGATCAGCCGTGGCCACCACACTCCAAAGTCACCCCGTGAGCAGCAGAGGGACGAGATGCTGCTGGCACCACAAGGAGCCACGGGCAAAGGCCACCCAACACAAGGAGCATGGTCAAACCCAAGCCCAGAGGCACGGCAGGGACAGCAGGAGGGACAGCAGGGACCTGGCAGGGCCCTGGTGGTGCCAGCCACGCTCCTGACCACACTGCCCTGGCAGCCAGAGCTGAACCAGAACAGAGATGGTGACAGAGCCACTGGCACAGGGACACGGGCTCTGTCCTGCTTTGGTGGGGGACAGAACAAAAGGGGCCCCGTTTTGGTGCAGGTCTGGGTGGAGATGTTCAAACACGTCATGGAGGCACCCGTGGCTCCAGGCAGATGAAAAAGTCCCTTCCAAAACCCCCATCACAGCAGCAGGGCAGGGCTGGCTGGAGGACAGCAAGAAAAAAAGGGACAAGTCAGGAGGAAATGTGTCCCACTTCTCTCCCCAAACACTGGAAAGAGGACTGAGCTCTCATCAGCAGAACTCAGAGATACTTGATGTATTTGACTATTTTGTAGCAGATTTACACCTAAAATGTGCTTTAGTTGCACCCTCTCAGCTCTCTGCCATCCTGCAGGACTTCCTGCACATGAGCCATGAGCTGTTCCTGAAAGCTGCTCCTGCATGCTGCACGAGTTTGGGAGAGCAACAAGGTGGGAGTTCCTGACCCCCTCGATCCCTGCCAGCCCTGCTGGGAGCTGGTTTTGTCAGTCCTGAAGAGGTGGAGACAGCTGCAGCCCTCTGCCAGGAGGGACACGGCATCACACAAACATTTGGGAAACAAGGAGAGGCACAGGGCTCTTGGCAGCCTCACAGAGATCAGCACACAAATGCCACCACCACCAGCAGCCTTTTATTCCTTGAAGAATAAAAGAAACAGAGCCCTTTGTGTCTGCCAGTGAAGGCACAAATTCTGGCATTTGACCCCAGGAATTTGGACTCTATTTCCACTAGAGCTGACCCACTGGCTGCCACAGGGACACCCACACTGCCACAGCACGTGGTGGCAGGGGGTGCTGGGTGCTGCAGGACCAGCTGAGCACAGCCCCTGGTGATGTGACACCTCCAGGCACTGCCGGCACGGCAGAGCCAAAGGTGTGTTTTGAAGGGGGCTCCTGAGTCGAAAGCTGCCCTGGGAAGCACACCCCACACTTCCATGGCAGTGCCACGGCACCACGGCAGAGCTGGAGATGCAGGCACACGACCTGGTGTCATTCCCACTCCCAGGAATCCTTCCTGAGGGACACTCCCAAGGCAGCAAGCACTCACCTCGAGGAGACACGCAGTGAACGTGTTGGAGTGCAGGCAGGGCTGGCCGCCGGTGTCATACGGGCCCCAGCCACGATGACAGGCTGTGGAAATGTGAGAAATTCAGGCGCTGTTCTCAGTCCAGACGTGAGGAGGAGGCTGCAGGATGTCCCTGCCTGCCCAGCAGCACTCTCACCCCAGGAGGGGATCACAGTTTATCCACTAACACTCGGTGCAGATCAGGACATTGGCTGTGCCCTGATCACTCCACCATCCCTCACCATCCCCTGACAGGGCTGGGTTCTAACCACCACACGACAAACCTCCAA
Source organism: Taeniopygia guttata (assembly GCF_048771995.1). NCBI lineage: Eukaryota > Metazoa > Chordata > Aves > Passeriformes > Estrildidae > Taeniopygia > Taeniopygia guttata. The sequence continues at coordinate 12,822,694 of NC_133045.1, forward strand.
CTCCTGAAATGTCCCTACTAAAGCTGATTTAAAAATGCACTGAAATGTCAACAGCTCATCAGCCAGCTCAAAGTCACACAAGGATGAACTCTGCAGCTCCATGGGACTTATCATCACCTGCTGCAATACGGCACAAACACAAAATAGCAAAGCAGTCAAGACAATTTCTGCTCCTCTTACAACTGATTTGCCTGTCTGCCTTCTCCTCATCCCCCTCTGTCCCTCTGAGAAGATTTACACAGCAGCCTGTGCAAACAGGTACAGGACTGAGTTTCCTGCTTCCCTGCTGGGAGCAGATGCCACCACACCAGTGGCAATCACCAAGGCATGATGTGCCACAGCACCGTCCCAGACTGCAGCCAGTGAAAAAAAAAAAAAAAAAAACCAACCAGAAAGAAATAAAAAAAGGCTGCAGACCAAAGATGGGAGTACATCCCAACAACCAAGAGTCTGAGATCAACATGCTGAGCTCCACCATGAGTTTTAGCCAGGCTCAATGGCTTTATCCTCTGCATCTTGCTTCCCCCACACCCAAAGGAAGAAGGAAAAAAAAACAAAAACCATGATCCCAAACAAAGGCATGCTGGGCCAGACCAAAAATAGTTTTGGAGAGAAGCAGGCTGAAAAACACTCAGGTAGCAGGAGATAACATCTGCCTGAAACAAGAGCCATCTGGCACCAAGGAAAAAGCCACATGGAAGTTTATCCACAACCAGTCAGCTCTCCAGAGAAGGAAAAACCCCTCCCCTTTCCAGTTATCAGCACAGCCAAACCAGAAATTAACTGACAGAAGAAACAGGGACTGTTTCACACCAGTGCATGACAGGAACCAGAGTCCTTCAACATCCTGGTGAGGAACCTGGTAGGATGGTAGGGAAAACAAGGGTCTCCAACAGATTAACCCAGGAAGCCCCAGAATTCTGCCTTTGACTGAACTCTCCAATTTTCTTCTGCAATTTAGAGAAATCAATGGCAGAAACATCTCTAGTCTTCTGAAGTACCTGACAAGTTCTGGAATAATACACATCAGTGACTACTTTCAACTGGTTCCATTTTTAACGGATTTCTTTCTTTACACATGATCCCTTCCTCTGACCCTTCATTAAAACCATCCACTCATTTGATTGATCTAAACCCCTTTCTTGGAGAGATGAGGTATTTTGAAGTAGAATGCTTCAGCTATGAAAAAAGCAATGAAATACCTATTTTTGATAAAAGAAGGCCTGCACTTGATAAAACAAGTAATTTAGTAATTTCTCAGTCAAGAAAGAAATTCCATTTTAAGAGTTTGTGATCTCTGCTGCCAGTTGTGCCTTCGTGGTAGTAGAATGTTTAAGACATCTCAATCTAATCCCTCCACAGCTTCCTGCAAGCTGGAATCATGGGGGATGCCTGGATCCAGCATGGTTTTTCCAGCCTCTGCTGCTTTGGCCAGGGCAGTTCAGCTCTGACAGAGGAGAGCTAAAATGCTCAAAGCTGGTGACAGGGAAATTGCAGGCGACAGCACAACCCTGTTTACAGCACTTGGAGACTGAGAAACAGGAGACTGAGTTTTAACTCCGAGGTCCAGGACTTTTCATCTTTTGTGATCATGGAGTATATTTAGCTCTGGTATGTAGCTTGCTGCCATCCGTGGGGAACAAGTTCTTCATAAAAGTCGTATTTAGAAGTGACCCGGTGTCCTTGCTACCAAATTATCAGCACAACAACTGTCTGGTTCCCTGGCTGGTGCCCTCAGCGCCAGGGCAGGATGCCCAGGGCTGCATTCATCATTGGAATTACTGGGCATGTGCTTAATACTATGACTTGGGGCCCATATGCCAACAGCTGCTCAAAGGAAACATGAGATCAAGCACAAGCTGAGCTGCTCTGGAAATTCAGATGTGTGCATCAATCTGCCACTTTGGGCCTCTGTGGCACCAGCCAGAGCAACACAGGTGAATTTTGGAACTGCCACTGCCCAGCTCCTGCACCAAAACAAAGGAATCAGGTCTCTGCTGCTGAGGAGGATGAAGAGGAAATCCACCAGAGGCAATGGAATCACAGAGAGCAGAGGCACAACTCAAGCCACGTGCTGTAAAGACAAAGCTGGACCCAGCTCAGGCTGTCCCTCCATCACACACAAGCCCGAGCCCTGACTGCCCAGGAATGGCTCAGATCCTTCACCCAGAGCCTGTCCCTTGCAACAGGTCTGAGCTCACACATCACTCACACAGCCAAGTGTGAGGTCACTGTATCAGACCATGCTTTTGTATTGTTTTACAGGCAGAAAATGAGCAAATTCTGCCCCAACCCCAAAAAATAGGCACACCAAACCCTTGGGTCTGACACCAGCATTTGCCATCTCGAAGTAGATGTTCAAGAAAATTCTCAAAGCTGTCTGAGCTGCTTATAAATACATGTTTACGCTTAAAAAACACAAAATAAAATAATAAAAGAATAAGAAAAGGATTTATTTCCGACTGGCAAGCATTTGGTCACTGAACAGTGGTCACCATGCATGAGAAACACAGCTGAAGCTGTTTGGAAAATGGATTTGGACATTTCTTAGGAAATGCCTCCTTTCTCCCCCACGCTTTCATGTTCCTGGCACAGGATAACACCAGGTGCTGGGTGCTCCATCCACATGAGCCTGGCAGAGTGGGATGGGAGCCTGCAGCCTCCAGTGGGCAGAGGGAAGCTGGAGCAGGGGGATGCCAGCTGACAGAGGCTGGACACAGCACGTGCCCTTTTATAAGCATAACCACAGAAAAGATGAAAGTTTGTTGCCTTTTATTTTTAACCCAATAGAGAAATTTTAAGGATAAACAGCTGCAAGGGAGGCTGGGCTGACACAAAGAGAGACTTTCTTCACTTCTAACTGCAGCAGCATCAACGCATGAAATTTTAAACTCAAAGAGTTTTAACTCTTTCTGACGTTGCCAGAGACCAAATGTGGGTCAGAGGCAGGGGGCCACCAAAACAAGTAACTACACATGGATGGGGTCTCTGGAGCAATGACATCCAATGTGCAGCAATGGAAAGCGCTGGATCCTGCCACAAGAGACAGTTTTATGTTTGCAAGAGCTCAGTCACTTACTCAGTCACTGGTAGATCTCCCACACAGATAGCTCCTTCGCTGAGGCACAGCCACAGGAATGCATCTGCCATATGCTGCGTCCAGAGCAGCAAGCACACAAGAGAACCAGGGAATCCCCACTCCCTGCACAGACCCAAACCTGCCTCCACCTCGAGTCCCAGAGGAGGGAACCACGAGGTGGGACCAAGCAGCTCTGCCACATCACCTGATCACATGAAGCATGGCAGCTGCAGGGACACTCTGCCACTGCCAAGTGCCTCCAAGCAAAGCACAGTCTGCAAGCCCCAGGCTGAGCCCCAGGCTCAGTGCTGCTTCCCAAACTCAGCAGCCAGATCTCCAAGTCACCCTGACACAGGCACATCCTTTGCCTTGCATTACTGTTAAGATCTCTGGTTACAACAAGCTAGAAACTTCTTTTCCAAACAGGATTTACTACTGACTCCACGCTGTCTGCTGTGCAAGGGCCTCCCCTGCCAGGACAGCAGGAGGAAGGAGAGAGGCTCCTCGTGGTTTCTCTTTCTGTTCTGCATAGCCCTGGCAATATTTACAGCTGCATTTAGGTGTCTGGGGCTGAAGGGGGGAAGCCTTCAGTTTATAAATAATCCTCTCTGGTGTTTGGGTGATTTTCATAGTTTCCATTCATTTCAGGTTTCACCAAAAACCTGCGTTTTGTGGCTTGATAGCCGGGACATGACTGGCTGCTTGCTCTTCGTTAACGGCTGTTCATTCATTCCTGCCCTGTCAAGCCCAGCTCGCCCACCAAGCACCCCGTGCACCATGAAGATCATCTTTTGGAAACCACAATGCCAACCCCTGGGCACAAACACTTTGCAGAGACAGAAACTGAAGGAGGGAGAGCCAGGCAACATCTCACACCAGGGGCAAAGCAGCCGAGCCACTGAGCTTCCTTTGGGAAAGGTCGGGATCCACCCGGCGTGGTGCAAGCAGACAACAGCAATTCAGTGACAGACCCTGATAAACTCCTCATCTACCCTCACATCCCACTGGGGCCAAGGAAGTTGTGGGTTCAAGGGAATGCAGGAGTGGAGCTTGACAGGCTCTTAATTTTGTTGGTCTACTGAGGAGACAAAGAGGGAACTGGCAGCCAAGCTCTGCTGCTCGACTGAGCACCTGAGGCTTTGCTCAGAAGCCACAGAGCAGCCCCAGTTGTGGTGCTCAGGTAAAGGTGGTGCTCAGGTAAACACATTCTGCAAAACCCACATTTCCAGTGATTCTGCTGCAGCAATGACTGAATTCAATTAAAGTCTTGTTTACTGATGCTTGCAAATAATGATATATAATGCCCTGCCTCCAGCCTTCCATTCTCCTGGTTCCTGTCTCTTGGCAACTGATAAATAATTTATAATGCTCTCCACTGTATGTGCTAACTGTAGCTCTGCTGGTTTAATGATGAAACCAATGCCTAAGAACTGCAACAGGAACTGTCTAGATCACAAGGAGCGTGTAATCAGTCGATCCCACACTCCTCTGGATGTGAAACCAAAAGCAAACTGTTGGAAAAAAAATGTTTTCAAGAGCTGCGGCTGTGGGGTAGGAAGGGCACCCAGAAAACTGCAGATAATCTGCAAGGTGCTCCTGCCAACAAGAGGAGTTTTAACGGGCTTCACCATTTTGCTCTTCTCTGCTCCTCCCATGTGTGGCAGGACTCGCCAGAGGCTGCTTTTATTGGCAATTTCTCCCATGCAAAACTCTGGGTTCACATCTCCAGGTCCTGCTGCTTTGGGGGCTGTGAAAGCTCCTGCAGCCCCCATGCAAGGAGAGCTGTGAAAAAGCAGCATTTGGTCTATGCAGACTAATGTGGCTCTTGCCCCAAAAAAGGGGAGACTCTTCCTTTCACGGCAGATGTTTTTCAGGGCTTTCCAGCAGAGCTGTAACCGCTTGCGAGAAGCAGCGTGTTTGAACCCCACAGAGCACACGGACACTGGGTGTGCACTATTGTGGCAACACAGCCTCTCACATCCCTAAACTCATGGAATGAGATTATCCAGGCAGTTGGCAACTGCGGTCATAAGGGCAGAGGAATCAAAGTTTTATTGTGAGCAGATTTTTTTCCTTTAAAAAAAAAAAAAAAGAAACAAAACACCCCCCCCAAAAAAAAAAAAACCTGAGTGGAGAGCAGGGAAGGGATGAAGTATTGCTGTTGACAAAGGCCAAAATCCCATCTATTTATATTAGAGTCACACAAAAACCACACCAGGGCAGTGCTGAAAAGCTTTAAAAAATGCACCTACTTTCTTAATGCTCTTAGAAAACAATAATAAAAAACCTTATCAATATTCACTTTCTGAAATGGTGTAAAAAAAGAGCTGCATCAATCATTAAACAGTTAAATGAGGGCAGTATGACAGTCACTATTGTTCTCGTGAAGCACACTTGTCTTTTGCCGAGCAGCTGCCAGATCCTATTAGATGTATAAAAAGAGGACTTTTCTAACCGAGTAGGGATGGTATAAGCTATTGAAAACAGCAGACAAAAGCCCACTTTTGCAGACTATTCAAGCCTTGTATAACATCTGTCCAAAATCAATTTTTGACCTAATGTTACTTTCATTAAGTAACAGACTTTGTTTCCAATGCAATTTGTTTTCTAGGATAAAACTGTATCCTAAGCGTTATTACGTGGGAAATGGCACAGAGGAAGCAGAGGATCTTATTTGAGAAACATGAGAACAGAATTTGCTTAATTGTTTTGACACCTTAAGTACTATAATAGAGAAACTATTTTCCATTTATTTGAATTCCTGTGAATTCTTGAAGCTGGCAAAGCAGCGAGCAATGCACTGGGTTTATTTTGACTAAGATTTACTGAGGATAAAGAAGGATCTTTAGGAATTACATTGAAGCTGACAAATGCACAAAACTTCTGAAATCTCCACCAGAAATAAAGTACTCTGAACATTAACAACAGCTGTTGAAACTGTCCACTCTTGACGGCGAAGGCTTTTTTCACACATTTTAAATAATAAGGAAGTTGATTTGTGAATCTGATTTCAAACAGACCGTTAGGAATCATTTCCACTTACCCAAAGGGTCTCTGAATGAAGGCTGGATGTAGCTGCTGCACACCTATGGTAAAACCTGAAAAAAAAAAAGGTTCAGAAAAAAAAAAGAAATATTAATGAATGGCATCCATTGTACCACTCAACTCGTAACACACAGGCAGAATTACACCACACGTCTTTGCATTTGAACTGCTATGCATGTGAGCAAATTCAGAGCCCCATTTAGAAACAAGTTAAATTTAACATGCGTATGTGATATGCACGAGGAGCAGATGGGAATCCATGATGAAAGCCCAGTGTGAACGTGCTGTTATGGAACAGACAATGGGGCATAAAGCCTTATTTTACACACTGGGGACTGCGGTCATTAAACCAGAGGGAGAAATGACGAAGTGGATCTTACTGTTCATTCTCATGTAACAAAGAGGTTAACAGGCAAACAGATCTGCCGTGGAAGGAAACAGCTTTAACACAGTTATATGAACTTTGGTGAGTAACATTAGTGCAGCAGGGCTGAGGAAGAAGACACAGCGAAGAGGTAACTGGACTACGCAGTGCCCTCAGCCAATAATCAGAACTATGGGGGACAGATAAATGTGCATCGTCAGATCAGATGATTCCAGCCCGAGGAACTTCTTTCCTTGTCTTACAAGTTATTCTAATACAGAGAGATGGGATCTCCTGGATGGCTCACCAGTTTGAATACTCCTTGGTTTTGCTCCCAAATACGCCAGGTTCACATTTGCTTTCCTGCCGTCAATGATGGGGTTTGGGTCTTTGCAGGCTCTTTCAGCAGCAGCTCTGTCTGCCATGGTCACCTGGAATCGAGCACAGCCTTGTTTGTAGCAACAGAGCTTTGTAAACACTCCAGCAACAGGCACTAAGTGGAGTTTATTTATTGTTCTATTTTGAATCGGGAGCTGAACTCCCTTCGTGCAGCCTCGCTTGCACGGCGAGATGGGAAGGGCTCCTGGGACTCGCTGGAAAAGCGGGCGCTCCCCGCTGGGCCGGTGCCAGCTGTTTTCCCCTGCCCTCCCACCTCCTCCCCGAGCCTTTTTCAAGAAGCCGCTGGAGCCCTTCCCAAAACCCTCGGAGCAGCGGAGCCCAGGGCAGTGCGGGGACCCGCACGGACCTCGGGAGGGGGAAGCAGGTGCTGAAACGAACGGAACCCCTCGGCCAGCGCGGGGGGCTCCTCCCGGGACCCCAGGCTCGCTTTTGTCCGGATCGAGCCCCTCGTTCCCGCAGCGGGCACAAGCTCCGCGGCAGCCAGGGGACGGGTCCGCCCGGCAGTACCCGGGGTTTGTCCGGGCACACCGGGGCTTTGTCCGGCCGGGCACACCGGGGCTTTGTCCGGGCACACCGGGGCTTTGTCCGGCCGGGCACACCGGGCTTTGTCCGGGCACACCGGGGCTTTGTCCGGCCGGGCACACCGCGGCTTTGTCCGGCCGGGCACACCGCGGCTTTGTCCGGCCGGGCACACCGGCGGGCTCGGCAGCCCGGGGCTCGCTGCCGGCGCCTTCCCCGGCGGGCAGCGGGGGCAGCGCCCGTCCCGCCGCGGAGCGGAGCAGAGCGGAGCGGCACTTACAAAGCCGTATCCTCGGGATTTGCCGGTCTGCCGGTCCGTGATCACCACCGCCTCCTCGATGTCCCCGAAGACCTCGAAGTACTTCCTGAGGGAGGAGTCGGTGGTGTGGTAGGGCAGCCCCCCGACGAAGATCTTGGTGAAGGTGGTGTCCTTCTGCACGGTGTGCATGGTGCCGGGAGCGGCCGGCCGCGGCCGGCATCCACCCCGAGCGAGAGCCGCGCCCCGCCGAACCCCCGCGGCGGCCGAAGGCAGCGGAGCGGCGGCGGCTCCCGGGGCCCTACAGCCGCCTCATGGCCGCGCCTGGAGCCGGAGCGCGGCCCCGAGCCCGCCCGCCGGTGCCGGTGAGTAGCGGCGGCCGCGCCGCCCCGCCGCCTTTGTAGGGCCGCGCGGCCCCGCCCCGCCGCCGCGCAGGGGCGCTCGGGGCGCGTAGTCCGGCCCCGCCCGGCCGGGGGTCCCACCCGAGCCCCGGCCCGCACACGGACCCCGGCCCGCACACGGACCCCGGCCCGCACACAGCCCCGGCCCGCACACGGACCCGGGCCCGCACACGGACCCCGGCCCGCACTCGGACCCGGCCCGCACACAGCCCCCGGCCCGCACACAGCCCCCGGCCCGCACACAGCCCCCGGCCCGCACTCGGACCCGGCCCGCACTCGGACCCCGGCCCGCACACCGCCCCCGGCCCGCACACGAACCCCGGCCCGCACACAGCCCCCAGCCCGCACATAACCCCGGCCCGCACTCGGACCCCGGCCCGCATACAGCCCCCGGCCCGCACATAACCCCGGCCCGCACACAGCCCCCGGCCCGCACACAGCCCCGGCCCGCACACGGACCCGGCAGCGCCGCACGCTCCGCGGTCCCCCTGGCCGGGGCTCGGGCCGGGCCCCGCACACGCCGCCAGCCCCGGCGGCTCCCGGGGAGCAGCGCCCGCCAAAGATCCCGCCTGGGCGGCGGGTGTCCCGCACCCCGGCCCGCCGCTGTTGCACAACCACGGCAACGGCGGGGGTTTGGTCCCTGGCAGCCTCGGGCGCGGGGACAAAGCCGTCCGTAGCTGGCAGCCTTTGTGGCACGCAGGGTGGCGAAGGCGCGGTCGAAGACAAGGGGTGGTGTTGAACCGGATCGCTAAGGAGAAACAGCCAGGGAGGGGGTCAAGGGGTGAACAAAGGTTCAGCACTGTCTTTCTCAAGCAGGTTCTGAAGCCTTCTGCTTCTCCTCTGGGCGGCTGGATATGTACCTGTGCAGCCTCTCTGTGTGCACCGCTCCCATTTCCACCGGTAGTCAGCAGTGGGGTTCTGCACTCTCCTCCTTTTGCATTTTGTTCCATGAAAGGAGAGGCAGTTCCTAAAGTGCCACTGCCTTTGACCTGACCTGCAGGTTTCTGCCCAGAGCAGCAATTCAAACCTTGGAGAATTGTTACTATGGCACAGCCCCGTATTTGCTGTGTGTACCCCTTGGTAACCCACCACTGGGGAGCTCCAATGGTGGGGTGTTTGCAATGCTTTCATTCCTTCTCTCAAGCATCAGTTGGAGTTTGGGGTGTGGGAGAGGATCCCAAAAATAATTATTTATTCATACTTTCCATCATCCAGAATCTAAAGAACTGCCCCTGTTAGGTTTATGAGGCAGATTTACCCTGCCTTAGGTTTATAATTTCTCAGAGAAAGAGATTTTTTGCAAGATGATAAATGCAGCTATAACATTTTAGGAAAAAAACAAAAAGCCAGTGAAGTTCTAAATCGTCATCTACTTTGGCTTCCATACAGCAGGTTCAGACTCTGCAGACACCTTTTTTTTTTTTTTGTTACAGACCCCACAGAGAAAAGCCAGTTATTTCAATAGAAAGGAATGCATTAATGTCTGCACTCCATAGTTATTCATTAATATTTTTCTTGCACCACTTCCATAGTTCTAAACACCCTATGCTTCATAAAAGAGAGAGGGGGGAAAAAAAAAGCCAAGGAAAGCCATTAAGCTTTTCAGTCCTGAACCACCAGACTTCAAGACTAGGGCGCATTTCCTTTGATTACTGTGGAAGAAAGATGGAGCTGCGCCAGCAGCACCCAAGATCACTGAAAAATTGACATCAAATGGATGGTCCATGGAGCCTGGTCCATCCGAACAGCAAGCCTGGAACACACCTTTGGAGTCAGACTGCAGCCAGGGGCTGGGGCCTCTCCATCCCCGAATCACCCCTTCTGTCTGCATGACTTCCACCACAAACAGCACATCAGCTGCTTCCTGGGCTGCTGAGCTAATGACAGCCCCGTTGGCATTCAGTCACTGTCCTTTTACAGAGCTTCATTCTGCTCCAAATGATGGCAAGGATTCAAACCATCCCAGCAGACCCCATCTCCTCTGCAGGGCAGGCAGGGCTGGCAAAGTTCTCCAGAGGGACCAGCAGCATCTCTGCTCTCCATGCTTATGCTTGTCTGCGGGAAAAAACAGCACAGGCTTTTTTCTTCTTCAAACATGAGCCCCTAGGGAGAAATCCCAGCCCCTTTCTTCCCTCGAGGCAGGAACAGGAGTTTCTTACAGGCAGACCAGAAAAAGAAAGGAGTTAAGGCTAAACCTGTGCTCGGTGAGCAGCACAAACCCCCGGTAGCGCTGCTGTGGCCAGGGGAGGCAGCCCCGGTCCTGCCACATCCTGGAAAGCAGGAGGGGAAATGAAATCTCCTGTCTCATGGTGCAGCTATTGCAAACACAGGCTCTAATGAGCTGTTACCACAAACACAGCAGGAAAGGGAAGAGAAAGTGAGTAAGGATAACTTTATGGAAGTTAATTGGTTTACTTTTATTTTTTCTGCCTCGTTCTTGTGGAAAGCACTCATCCTCCTCAAAACACCTACAGATAAAATCCAGCCATCAGATCAAAGCTGAAGGAGCTTGGCAGAGCTAGTTTGCTGACACCTCCCCATGCTTTTATTGCAACAATAGGAGTACCTGAGAAGAGAAGAATATACTTCAACTGAGTTATCTCAAAGATAGCTCCTGTAAAGGCAAGCACATATCAAAGTATGAAGCTGCCTTGGTGAAGACAGGACATTGCTTAGCACAAATCTAAGGGCAGACTGCAAGCAAGAAGGAGAGCACAGACCTGATATAAGCCATTGTAAGGGTGCATTTAGTCCTTTGTTGTTATAAAGAAATAAAACTACACAGAGGAGGCTGGGAGAAAAGTCATCGTTTCCAGTGGGTGTACAACCATCCCTATCTTTAATGTACAGAATTTGTATTGCAAATCCAAAGCATCCTATTCTCATTCAGATTAGGAAGATTAATTTTATGATAATTCAACACCATTAAGAAACTCACTGGGTTTTTACTTACATGTTAATACATTCCTCGAGGTTTATGCAGAATTGATACACAAAGGCTCCTTCTGGTGGACTTCAGCAGCGTTATCCAAGAGGTGGAATGGAACAGCTACAGATCACCAAACCAATGTGCTGGATTCCACTGATAATCCTAGAGAAGGTGGCACTGTAAGACTATGCAGGTACAGAACCATATAGAAATGATCCCTGCCTAAATTATAGCAGGAAATTATACCTTTGGGAGCAAGAACAGGACAGAGGTGGGGAAAGAGCAGCAGGGAAAATGTTCCTTGTTCCTTGGCCTCTGCAAAGCCCCAAAGTCCCTTCTGTTCTTGTCCCTCCCTTGGCAGTGGTGCTCTCCTTGCACACTTGTCTGAGCGTTTTCCTTTCTTCCCCCGGTGTCTTTGGGAAAATTGATTTGAGACACCCCAGGTCTGATCTGCAAGCCACTGAAGAACCTGCCTCATTTCTTAGCAAACTGATGGGCTTTATTTTTAAAATGGAGCAGGGCTACTGTGGAGCTCTGACCTTTTCCAGTTCTTGCTGCTGCTTAGCCAAGACTTCATTGCTGTAGGGCAGCGCCCTTGGGTTTTGCCATGGATACCCGCTTATTGCAACAACAGCAGATGAAACATCCCCCTTAAAGCTCCACAGTTAAACAAGTTAACTGGAGAGCAAGGGACTTACTGTGGGAACTGTTTGGTTTGTTGGTTTTACTAATGCTCAGTCTGGATGCTGGCCACCAGCGAGGCTGTGAGCAGGGAGATCTTGAGGGAGCTGCATTCAGTGGCATTTGGTTTAGGTTATCGCAGGGAATTCTGCATCTGGGCCCTCTCTCTCAGATTTTTTTGGTTTGATGCCCTGAGTGCACCATAACAATTGCTTAACCCAGAGCTGCTGCTGCAACAAGAATTGAAAAATGAAAGTCGTTCTTTGGGCCACTTGTAACAAAATAGTTGAGCAGAGGAGGTTCCCAGTCAGGACTGCTTTTTGGCTTTGGTTTCTGTAGGAATCCTCCAGTAGGACTATTTCCTCTTCTGAGTATTCCAGAGCTGGGCATGCTGAGTGAACTCTGTTTCCTTTTGCTGGCTACACTTGTTACACACAAGCAGACCACTAGCTCTGGCGGGCATCTAGAGTGATCAGGCGTAATGTTCCAGTAACCTGCATGAAAAAAAAGCCCCATAGATACGGATGTTGGTAGCTCTGGGACTGAGAGAACAACAAATGGGACCCCTCACTCAATTCTGCTGGACCACAAGCATATCAAGCATTAGCCACACTCTAATGGCTAAAGGAAATGTCATTAAAAATCTAATTCTACTTCCCCGAACTTTCCTGCCCTCCCATTTGATGTCCCTTCACAAAATGAAAATTGCACATCTGTGCCATGACAAAGGGCAAATAGAATCATGGTAAAAGATTCCTGAAAAACAAGAGGCTTGGAGGAGACATTGCAGACCTCATAATTGCTTGGAGGCTCTTGCCACAGGAAGTGCACTGCAAGCCTTGGATATAAGTCTAGATGAAAATAAAGGCATAAAGAATGGCCAAGGAAATGAAGAGGCTGTGCCATCACATTGCTCATACCTCTGCAACTGCCAGCAGGGAGAATGTCTCATATTCAGGAATCTTGTGCTGTGCTCTTTGTGCCACCATCGCCGTTTCCCAGGAGTTTCTCAGAGCACAGCTGGGCACTTTTCCTTCCACAGGCCCTTGTGCCAGCCATGTGTGTCAGGGGAAGGATGAAGCACCTGTTTGGGACCAGGAAGGACTAGGTCAGCAAGGAAAGGTGCTTCAGTGACCCCTGTGGTGGTGTCCCTTCAGTGCTGCAGCCACCCTGAGTGGTCACACCCACATTTCTTGGTGCTTTTTACTCTGCCCTTGGGGAATTTTTCCTCCACCATCTCCAGTTCACTGTTTATCCAGGTACAGCTCCTGGGAGCTGTGTGTAGAGACTCTCCCCAGCCCTGGCAAAACACTCTGGGGAGCTGGAATGACACTGGGCTGGGCCTGCCAGCTGGGGATTGTGACAGTGTGACAGTGGGAGCTGGGCTGGCTTTCTGGGCAATCAAAATACTGCCCTTGGTAGGATGGTGGCTTGTTTGCTGGCACCTCTGCCAAATAGTTTTGTCATCATCACTATTGTAATGCCTTGGCCTAGTGCAATGGTAACCCTTGCCTTTCCTGTGACCTTGGGGATGGTGTCTCTTTGACCTCTTGGAGAATGACTAATGAAAAGTGCAGATGTTCATATTGCAGCTAAGTTATGCAACCAATCCAGGAAATCCTTCACTAGCTGATCTTAGTTTCTTCTTTACTTCGTAGAGGGCAGGAAAGGGATGATAAAGGGTTAGAAGCAGAAAAGGAACAGGGCAAAGCAAACAACTGATGGTGGTTTCTGGGACAGATTTTCTGCCACAGCTCCTCCATTGGCAGTAAGCACTGGGGAGCAGGAGCTGTGAGATAGATCCAGAAAACATTTTCCTGCTATGACAGCATCTACATCCCAGCAGAACAATAAATATGTAGGCCAAAATACTGCCTATTTCTCCACCTTTGCCTTTGGTGATGTCATGGGGGAAAAGTCTCTTCAGGAACTGGCTCAGGTATCCCCAAATCTGCGAGGCAAGGCACTGGGAGAAGGGAGAGAAGGATAAGGAGATGAAACCACTTGTTATCACCTGCTAAACACCACCTCCAATAAAGATACTGTTCCTTCCCTGAATTCCTGCACAGAAACTCTGTCTCTCTTTAATGGAAATATTGTCCCATCTCTCTCAGGCTGGGATTTAATCATCAGAAGGGTTTTCCTCCCTCGAAAAGTTTTTTAGAAAAAAACATTCCATTTGAGTCAAACATCCAAACTCCATCTCAAAATAGTTAAGCAAATATTTTTGCTATTTCAATTTTATGCTGTACTTTGGGAAAATATTAATGGTAACATCATACTTTTGAAGTTTGAAAACCATAAAACTACATTTTAAAATGAAGATGAAATCACTTAATATTCTTTAGAGGAAGGAAGCAGAAAAAGTAAGGCCTTTTGAAACAGCATTAATAATTATCTTTTTTTTCAAATATTTGTGGAGTTATGTTAAAACTAAGTGGTATTTTCTGATTTAAAAAAAGAAAATGCCAGAAGGCTTCTAACAATCTGTGCCAAATCTGCCAGGGCCACATCTCATGACCTTTTCATGGGAGTGCACGTGACACTGGTAGCACAAACTGAGCAGGAGCTGTCCACCCACTCCAACCAGGGAACAGTCAGGACACAGAAGAACATTAAACAAGATGTCTCAGCTCTGGGATGTAGAGCACAGCTGTATGGACACAACAGATATTCTTAAAAGCAAAAGATAAGTGGCTCCAGAGCTAGAACTCATCCATAGCATTGGGGCAGACCCAATTTCTATCCCCCTTCCCACAGGTGAGCACAGCCAGGTCTCACCCATGGATCCCCTCCTTAACCTCATGCTCCTTTTCCCCAGGCTGCTGTATTTTAGTCCTCACTAATCCAGACTCTTCTGTCACATCACATCCAATGAGATAAATTACCCATCTATTCTGGTATCACTTTTTCAGTTGTGATACTTCTACAAAGTATTTAATGGCCACAATGAACCTGGCCAGGTGCAGAAGAACATACACAAAAATAAAAAATATTAGCATGGCAATTAACCTTCCTTAAAGGTTTTGTTTGAAACTCTTAGAGCCTTCTAGTTACCATGTCTACTCTATTTAAACACAAGGCAGCAAAGGTTGGTTGCAGTGGCTCTGAACAGGATATAAACACAATTGGAATGTCAAGACAACAAACCAACATATCAGCACTGGATACAGAAGCTTTTTCCATGGAGCCTGGAAAGGTATTTAAAAAGAAAAACAGAGTTACCTGCACTGAAATCTGGGTGGGATGATTCCAGCTTCTGCATGATCTCAAAAAGTCCAAAATGGGCATTTTACAAAAAGAATCAGTTATATTGGTGCCACAGCAGGGCAGCATAATCACTGACTGGGGGGTCAAAATTCACTTGGGCAATGCCACTGGTTCCTGACAGTCCAACAACCACATCCCCTCTGCTGGAGCAGTGATTCCTGATGGGGAAAATCATCAACAGCTCAACAGGCAGCAACACGATGTCCCCAGCACTGCAACAGGACAATGACATCAGCTGAACATGACAAGAGAAACAAAGGCAGGCCACTGCTAAATCACACGGCCCAATTAGTGCCCATCATGCCTTTAGTTAGTGGGGAAGCACATAGGGAAAAGTGCAAGGTAATAAAGAGGGCAGGTTTTGCATTCTCAGGAAGACAAAAAGGCTGGCAGATGGGCTGATTGTATTCTGAAGTCAAGCTCCTGAATGAAGTGTGTGGATCAGTACTAAATGAGGAAATGCATTCTGCTGCTTGGAATATGGTTTTCCTTTTTACCAGCCCTGTGGTGCCAGAGTCTTATCTCAAAGGACATTTTCATCAGCCTACAGGGAGAAAAACCACTCCTCTGTTTCATTACCAGAAGTGTGGCTGTGACAGCACCATCCCCGTTAAGTAGCAAGTAGGTCACTAGTGGGAAATGTTACCCTGGGCCAAGCCACATTCAGAACAGTTTGGGGAATTTAATCATTCTCTCTCTCGTCTCCCTGCTGCTGTTTGCAGGACCACCAAAGAAAGGTGCCCAGATGATGAACTGGATGAGCTCAGCCATTGTGACAGACACAGGTCAGCGCTGCAGAATGGCTCCCACTGCATCACGCAGCCAAGGGCTGAACAAAAGCTACAAGGGTTCAATGACAAGGTTTTGCTAAGCTGTTCTCTTTAAATAGACTCTTTCTGTGTTTTTTTGCAAAGCTGTTCCAGCCCAGTTAAAGTGTTTCTGAAATGCTACATACTCGTGTTTGAGGCCTGACAATGTTCCACAAATGCACACATTCTTCTTTACAATTATATCGATACTGCTCTGCAAATTAAACATTAATGCCTAAACAACCAACTGCTGTCTGCAACCCTGCTGCTACCGACCAAGAATGAACATTACTTAGAAAAGGGAGACCTCCAAGGAAAAGAGTCAGGTATCTGCAGAAAGCAATTACCTGTCAGTAAGTGATACCTGACTCCATATAAATCCCACTGTTACAGCAGGAGCATGGCAGACAGCTGTCCTTCCAAAGGAAAAAAGGGTTGTAAAGATTGTATTTGAACTCAAATTTAGTCATTGGAGAATAGTTTGCGCTACTGCATTATCTCTGCCCTTTACTGACTGCAGTACTCATGGCATATTCTAAACACAATGGATCTCCCTTCGTTGTAGATCAGTAGTGAGCTGCGTTTTATAGACAAGGGAAGGGAGGTGATTGAAGCAGTTGGCAATGGGTCAGAAAAGGACATTTGAGCCTACACCTTTCTGGGAAATGGCACAACTGTGAGGAAGTACCTTGGGAAGGGTTGAAGAAAATCTGTTACTCGAGTTTTATTTCACAGCATTCCCAGGAACTGAACATTACCCCTCTCCTTGTCTGCTCCAGCAAATCAAAAATCTGCATTTAATAAACATGAGTGACAGAAAGCATTCCCTGTCAAACTACAAAGCATTTGTTAATACACCCCTGAGGACAGGCTTAGCTGACCTGGGTATTTAACATGCAGTTTGCCATTCCTGCAACAAACTGATTGTTGGATGCCAGCACATCCACAGCTCACACAATAATGCACTTCCTGCCTGCAGGACACCCTGGGCAGCAAAGGGTAAACTTTCCCTATACCCAGGGAAGAGTATTACCTTAATCTCTTATCTAGGTCTGCTTTTCAGTGGCACTTGATACAGGAGCTATACCAAACACTTCCTTGAAAACATAAAGCCAGGGATTGGGTTACACACGATTTGAGATCTGTGCCACCAGTAAGACAAAAGCTCCTGTATTACCTGGCACATGCCTGCTGAATTATTGAAGTGTCCCTTCAAACTGAATATATTCACTGCATAATTAGTCAACAGAAGAAAACAGTCTCTCTTTACACAGCTAATGCTGGCAGGTATTGTATCTTTTATGCAGTGTAACAAAAAGCATTTGCAGAACTGATGCAACACAAACATTTGGAATTACTCTGGCCATGCAGGAGTGTTCCCAAGGCACATGCTCCCCTTTGTGGTGCTGCCTCAGTCTCATGTTACCTTGCAACCAAGACCTAAAAATGTGAATTACTTGTACCAGGTGTAGCACCATCCCCATTTCACAAGCAGGTAAATGGTGCAAACACCTGGAAATTTGCTTTGCCCCTGAGGAAGGAGTGAGATCAGTTTGGCCATTCAGGTCCCATTCTGCATCAAGTGGGACATCCCTGGGGTTGTGCATCAGTGCCACTCTGGGCTCACACTGCTTGCAGCTGATGCCACTCCAGAGGCTCTGCTGTCATGGGAGCACACAGAACCCAGTGGCAGTCCCAGCATGTCTGCTGGGAGCAGCACAGCCAGCCAGCTGCTGTTGCTCTGTTTATTCTGCCCTGGCAAGGCAAGAACAGCAGCAGACTCCTCTCATGGAGTGGCTGTGCTGTTGCTGAGAGCAGCATGGGCTCTGCAGTGCTGTATATAAAGCTAAGCTTACCTGGAAATGCAAAGAGATGGCTTCCAGCTGTCTGAACACCAGCTGCAGGATGAAATGCAGTTTACTAACTCCAACCCACAGCCCAAGGTATGCAAAGACAACATTCTGTCAGTGGAAATATTCCTGGGTTTTTCCACTTGGAATTACACCTGTTACACCTGATACTAAGGGGACAGATGGGTTCTTTCTAGACAGCACTAAATTGTAGTTACAATCCAGGATATTCAGCAGGATATTCAGATTAGCATACCACAGAATTTATGATTAGTATGGCACAGGATTTCTACAAGTAGCATCAATATGGTACAATCTGTAAATAGCACAATACAAAATTTATAACTTTTTTATAGCCTGAATCCTCTGCAAGTCTGAGGATCCTAACACATGGTTTAGTAAATCAATGTAACAATCACACAGACCTGGAAATCATGTCACAGAATGAGCCACTCAGTCCTGAGGAAGCAGAGGACAGTGGAGGCACCTGTGGCCATGAGGGGTCACAGGTCACTGCCCAGCAGCAGTTTGGGTCCCAGCTCTCCCCTGAGGATTTCTAACTCCATAATTTTACAGCAGCAGCACAGGGCTGGCTGGGAGCCTGGGACCTTCAAGGCCAGCAAGGAAGGGAGGAATGGGCCTGGAGCCCAGGAATTGTGAGGCCAGCAGCCAGGGGAAGAAGAAACTTGTTTAGTTGACTTGGTTCAGGGGACTTTCAGGGCCTGATAGTGAGAGAAGGGGAACAAATCCATTACCTGCTTGGTCAGATGTCTCACCGAGCAGCTGAAAGAGCATTGCATAGCTCTAAAGACTTGCTTTATGTGTATGGATACCAGGTACACTCCTGAAAAGCTCAAAAATGGAAATTATTTCCATCTTCTTCTGAGTATTTTGGGATGACTCGCTTTTACAAATAACTACCTTGCATTCCAGCAGCACTCCAGCTCCGTGCAGAGCCCCGGGCGTGCTCAGCCCCGGCTGCAGGGAAAGCGCTGCTCAGGAGCCATCAGCACTGCCATCGCCTGGCACCACAGCAGAGTTGCAGCAACGGCTTCAAACTGCTGCATTCTGTGCATCCTGCAGCTGCCGGGGTGGAGAAAGTTACTGGGGAATCGTTCCTGTCCTGAATTTGTTCCAGGCGTTATTGTGTGCTGCAGCTCCAGATGATGATCATCACCTGGCTGGTAAAGCTCAGTAACCCAGGGGAAATCCTTTACACAGGGAATCTGCACCAGAGTTCTGTGAAATAAATCAGTCTTACCCAAAGGACTGCAAACGGCACTTAAAAAGCCAATCTGGAGACTTAAAAATTAACAGTCTTTTCATTTTGCTCAGGTTCATCTCTGCAAAAAGCAAACAAATTGGAAATCAGAGGTTTCTATCATTTCAAAGGCTGGAGAGTGTAAAACCTTTTGACAGTGATCTGACACAGTTCCTTATCGTGGGCAGCTGCCCAGACACCTCATCTGCAAGCAGCCCTTCACCATTAAACTGAGCTAGGCCAAAGCAATAGTGTTATTGAAACATCCCAGGAACACCTAATCCCACCTGGATCTCCAATCCACACCTCTCTGCAGAACAACTCAGTGACCAGCTTTTCTGGCCTAGGAGCTCAACTGGGGTACTCACCAATTCAGGGTTGCATTTCCTGTGGCAGATGGTAAATCAATACTCTGCCTGCCTGCCATTGTGCAAACATGTCTTATGTCATCTGTGAAAGGCTTTAGCAGACAAACTTTGCCAATTATTTAGTTTTCTGAAATACATTTTATTAAACCAATGTGCAAACCCACTGACACGTGAGAGCAGCAGCAGGGAACTCATCTGAAAATGTAAAATGTTCCCATTTTGTGGGGTTTAACTGGGCCTTGTGCCCAAAATTATTTGCCTGCAATAAAACACATTGACAGCAAACTTTCAGAAAACTAGTGTTATTTTATAAATCAAGCATTCCTACCGTTAGCTTTGGGTACATGTTAGAATCTTGCATTCTTCACTCAGTTTTTTTGGACAGGTAACTGCCATAGAATAGCAAGTTAATACATTTCCAGAAATGCACTAACACTTTAAAGGGTGTGAATAAACTCTCATTTTTGATACTTGAAGGGATACAGCTGCGTGTACTTTACAACAGAACCTCATAGTAGTTCCAGGGAAGAGCAAATTGCCAATGTGTTCTGTTAACTTGGGTAATGGAAAACAATTCAGTTCAAAGCCTGACTCTCCTCCCAGCTGAACACATCTAATGTGCACAGCAACATAATGGAAACTATGTCCTTCTAAAATTAGTCTGAACAAGTAGCAAGTGACGATTAAATAATTCTGAAGCCTCACTGACAAAGAAATTCAGCCCAGCAGAGTAAGTACTCAACATATTAACACATAATGAGTTCTGAAACAGACTCACCAGTGCCGGCCTCAGTGGCTGCTGAAGCAGGTGCAGCTGCACTGGATCCCAGAGAAATGTACCTGCTGAACTCATCTGTTTTCTCTCACTCATTCACATTGTTAGGTATTTAAGCAAAAGGAGATTTTTTAAAAGCAGGAAACAATAACACATTCCATTCTTCCCTCTTTACTCCAGTGGGAGATCTGCACACTTCAGTGATCACTTACAGCTGATCTTGAGCCTCCAGTTGCTTGGTGGCGTTCAGTTGACTGAGAAGTCTGGAAAAATGTGCTAACAACCAAAGATTGCTGCATAACAATCACAACCTTGGGCAAAAAATCAACAGAAACCAAAGAAATGTTTGAGCAAATGATCAGCTACTGATTTAAGTGCTGGGAACTCTTTCCTACCTTAAAGACAACAAATTGTGCATGAATGTGAAATCTAAAACTATGTAAAACATAGAGATAGCAGGAAAAAATCCAAATTATCTTGAGAAATAAAACAGAGAAAGATAATCCCTTAACAAAGCAGAGCTCGGTTTAAAGGGTTTTCCTCTAACCAAACAAGAAATACCCATCTAGCAAAAACTGATGAACACAGGGAGGAGTCTGGAGTGAAAAGACAGCGGGCTGGAGGGAGTCTGAAGTCTGTGATTCATTTGTACTCACCATGTCAGGTGTTTGGCTGCTGAAATAGCAATGATCTGGATTCATCTCAAAACAAAAGGCCCTTCACACCAATTCTCCCAATTCTTTGAGGCAAACCCACAGGAATCATTCGTAGTGGAACAGAAGTTGGAAAATGCACTGGATTCTCAGCTTAAGCAGCTGGAGAAAAGGGAGCTGACTTTTCAGCAAATGTCCCTGAATTACAGTGAAAGGCCAAAAAGCTGCTTTGAAATATGAAACACATTGCCTTGCCCACATTATTATAACAGAACTTCTGAATATAAAAAAGCATTTAGTAAAAATTTTATTTGAAACTCAGCATGAATCCGTAACCACCAGCATTAAACCATAACAGTTTTACAGAGAATTTGTACAATATGCCTTGTAATTCTATACATGCTCCCCCCAGCCCCTTTTTATTCAGTCATTATCAAACAAACAATAGTTAGACAGGAATAATAAGCATTCACTTCCAAAAAGAAAACTTTGGCATGTATACAAATAGCTAGTTAAAAGTAAACAGTGGTAGATTCAAGTCAAGAAGAGACCCACTCATTTTGTTTCACAGCATTTTTGATCAGGATGAAGCTTCCCAGCACTACTTTCTAGTTAATACAAAAATGAGTATTTTTTCAGTCCTAAACACCCTCTTACAGGACAAAACCATGTTAAAATGCTCAACTTACAACTCTAAAAGGTGTCAGCTTCAAGGAAGCTTAGGTCAAAGGGATTTTGCACACATTGGTTTGGTCATCAATAAAACCTTTAAAGGTTTGCTCATGTTCCTGAACTCTGAGCTATTTCACCACTTGGCACCACTGCAACTTCTGAGCAAACTGCTTTTCCTAGTTCAAAGGAGAAGTCATGTCCACTGCAGGAGTATCAGAAAAATCTAAAATCTGCACTGGGCCCATTTTCTGTCTTGAGTTTCTGTCACTGCTCTTGGCCCCCTACATACCTCCCTAGTCATCTAAAAAGGAGGGAAACTATTTTCAAAGCATTTCTTCCTGGCATACAGCAGACAATGCTTCCATTTCAAAAACCAGAAAGCAATGAAAGAACCCCTGAATTATTAATAAGAAAAAAACCAAGCCTCCTTTGAGAAGAATTACTGGTGATTCTCCAAGTACTTACAAAAAATACAGTATTTATACAGCTTCTCCAGAACTATAGTAATTAACATATTTTAATGTAGTACTAACAAAATAAATCCAGAGATACAACAAATGGTTGCACTTCAAAGTAGGAATATCCACCCCAGATGTTGATTTTGCTGCAATTTCATTATTGCTGTGGAACAGAGAATGGTTAAGTCATGTCAACATGAGCCTCTCTTTCTTATACATGTCAGAGTATTTAATTTGGAAAATGTTCTCCAGCAAGCCAGAATACATTTACTGTAATTTTTACAGTTCCTGCTAAATGTTTGTGATCCAAAGTTGACTGAACCATGGTACCAGAGGGCACAAATGGCAGAAGAGCAGAGGCAGAACAAGTAGAGGAGTTCAAGTCAGACTCACTACTTCTTATTCCTGGGCTTCAGCTCTTCTGCTGCATTTCGCAGAAAAATGTAGTTTTTCTTCTGTGGATTATAGAATTCATGACCCTAAAGACAAAAATAATTTACATTTACTCTCTTCAAAGAAAAACTATAAGCACTACCTAAAATGTAAGAACATGAATATTCCATTAGTTTAGTTTAGATTTAATCTTAAAACCTTTAAGATCAGATATTGGACCACAATGGTGGATTAGGAACAGCTTATTTGAACAACCAATTATAAGAACTGTACATATAAAGTGAAATTTAAGAGACTTTTATCCATTCTAAAAATATAAAATATATTAAAGAAATAACCACATACCTCTAAGTTCTACTTTACAGATGCAGCCTAAGAACTCAGTATGATTTCTTTCAAATGTCATTCGAGGCAGAGAAAAAACTAAACCTTTAATGGCCACCCAGCTTCACTTGATATTTTCTATCTTTTAAATGACATAAGGTCACATTTTTCAAAGTGAAGCCCAAGTTCTACAGGCAACTGCAGAGTTTTCTGTCCCACAGCTGCAGATGCAAATGTCTTGTTCTGCATATCATTTTCATACACATTACCAAATTAATACCCAAGTATCCAAATCAGGGAGAGTAAACACTAATAAAGCTACTGAAGTCCAACACACAACTTGGAAATTACCAACGCTGTGGACAAGAAATGGCTCTGGGAAGGAAGCTTAGTACTTAGCACCAACTGATTTTACTAATTAATAAGGTTTGCAGATCTGAAAGGTACCACAGCAGCAGAACTGAAGAACTCATCTGCCTTGACACCAAAAAATATTTTAATGTGGGCAGAGGGCTAAATACAATGCAGTGAATTAAAATTTAGCTCTCTGTGGCATGCAATTGAGTTAATCTGTGTGATTTCTGCATTCATTTCACTCATAACCAGAAGGAACATTATCCTCCAAGCACCATGAAAATTAGTTACATTCCAAGCTTGCTGCTCTCCCTCCTTAAACTATTAGGGAGTATTGATTTTCCACAGATCATGGTTTGCTGTGGTTCTGCTGCATCTGTATTAAGTGTGGAAGAGACATACATAAATGAGCACCATCAAAATCCTTACTAAGTGGCAGTGAAAATTTAATAGACAGCATTCAAACAGTGAGATAAGTGTTTATAATCACAGTCACAGCTTTTCTGCCTGCACAGAGATGTGCATTTCACAAGCTCTGTGGGAAGCTGTCAGGGTGCCACACTGCCCTGTGACACTGCCCACGGCACAATGTGTGTGAGCAACCATAGCAACCTCTGAATCAGGGAATTTACAGTTTGCTCATCCACATTTGTAAACCAGCATCATTCAGCAAGCTTGTCCAGCTGGAGCTGAACCACCACAAATTCAAAGCTTCGCTGTTAAACTTCATCAGGTGGCCAAAATAGCCATTTGAAGTTCTCTTAGAAATCAGAAAGATTCATCTACTACTTGTAAAAAACAGCAGAAACCTCTCAAGAAGAGTCTTAGTTGTCAACTGGAAGTATGAACACGAGTCTAAAGCCTTCTTACCTTTGACCAATCGTAACTGGAAGCATAAGCAAATATATTGCCATTGTGGTTGAAACAACAAGCAGATATTGGCTGGTCCAGCTGCTCTGAGGTTTTTAGCTTTGTCCGTGCATCTTTATCCCAGAAGCTGAACCTCCCATCAGACCCTACTGTGGCCAGAGTACCATGGACAGGGTGGAATGCAATCCCATTAACCTGCAGAGCCAACAGAACACCATGTACAGCACCACACTTAGCAACAGGTAATGGCAACACTCAACATGGGGTGTGCTGAAGTCTGTGAGAGTAAATACATTACATTTCAACTAGATACAGCTCTTTATTCTTTAATTTTTTTTTGGAGAAAACCCAAAAACACCCAAAGAAAATCCACCAAAGCAACAAGAAAAACACCATCTTTTTGGCTTAGTACCTAATAATTCAATGCATAATGCCATTACAGAACTATTGTTTCAATATCTACAAAATCAACAAGTGTCAACTCCACTTGTTGACAAGCAGATTCAATGAAAGTCTGATCTAATACTGGTTTTATGGGAGTATAAAAAAATTTTAATATATAAATAACAATTTTTAAAATATTTTTTTTCTTAAAGAATGACTATGACAAGTCTTTAAATGTGTGTAAGACAGCTTTAGACAGATAAAAGGTGAAGGAGAACAATTCAGAGCCAATTTTACATGAGTGTGCAGTGTATACATGATATATGTTGGATACTCACAGCATAGATGTCCTGAGGTGCTGATGTGTTTGTTCCATTGGAGCGATGGCATTTAAAAGTGAAATTATCTTTTGCACTGGAAAAAAAATTTAAAAGTTTAAAAAAATTTTAAAAAAAGCTTTTTATTTCCATCACTGTGAACTAAGCAATAGAGAGAGGATGTTTTATTGAATACTTACGGGTTTGGGGGGTTGATATAATGAATAGCTACTCTGCCTTCAATGCTCCCAAGGGCAAAGCCAGTTGGTTTGTTCACTTTGTCTTTGAAAATAGCAACACAGCGATGCTGAATTTGAGAAAGATACAAAGGAGTTTTACACAGAGACATCTTTTCCACAGGGACACAAAACTTCAAAGTCATCAATGCA
This sequence comes from Taeniopygia guttata, assembly GCF_048771995.1. Lineage (NCBI taxonomy): Eukaryota > Metazoa > Chordata > Aves > Passeriformes > Estrildidae > Taeniopygia > Taeniopygia guttata. The sequence goes on from NC_133045.1 coordinate 12,847,514, forward strand.
AGGTAAAGCAAAACCACTAGCAAGGTCAAGAGATAGCTCAAATTCTGTTGAGAATTTGGGCAACAGTATTTAAATTTCTAAATCCTTGTGAAGATCAGCAACAGATCACTGGCAAACCAGGTCACTGCCATGCTAAAGTAACTTGGCTTTGAAACACTGCATGTTTTTACAAAACAGGTCAAGCCCACAGTGTCAACGATCTGTATAAATACAAATATTATTTACCTGGTGTTTCAGGGGAGATTCTATTCTTCTAAATTCAGAAGGTTGGTTCTCTAGCTGATAAACTATCAAACCCCTTTCTGCAGTGGCCACAGCTGCCATAGGATGAACCTGGATAAGGTTGTGAAACAGGTTGGAAGAGAGACACTTGTGTTAATTGCATGGCAGAACACCCTGAAGAACTTAAAGGAATGAGAGGGAGGGAAATAGGAAGCAGATAAAGAAAAAAGTTCATTTATTCACATATTTTCAAACACAACCAGTTTTTCCCTGCCACTGAGAAATTAAACACACAAAAAATCTTCTAATTATGAGCTGATTCTTCCAGTGTGAAGTGCAATGGTGGTTTACAAACTTGTCCAGAACTAAGGGTAGGTCAATTCTCAGGCTGATTTTTGTGATGTTAAAAGGACATCAAGTGTATTCTGTATGAAAAAAATCCCTATTTTCCACGGCCTGATCAAGAAGATCAGATTATGTTCTAGTACTAAAATCACACAGACATCAAACACTAACAGCATTCAAATCCTGTCCTACAGAAGCCCCCAAAACTTCTTCCCACTCCCAGTTATCCAGCTGGCACCAGTTTGCCACAAATCCTGACTTACCACATCTGCACAGTAACATCTTTCAGGGAGCTGCAGTGTCATCATAGGTGTTGGTGAACGGGTATCCCAGAACTGATGGGGACAGAGAACAAACAAACTTACACCTGGAGCTCAGGGTACACCTCAAATTACTACAGGACACAGAATAGAACTGTTTCATTCTTGTTACAGTCAGAATAGTGCTACTCTCTGTTAAGTGAGACTATTCCATTAATTATTAGAATTTAATAAAATATTTTCACGTCACGTAAGTATTTTTATACACAAATTACTAGCACAATTTGTGTCCAATTTTTCAGGTAAAAATCGTACCTTCAAAGTTTTATCCCAGCTTCCTGTCATCACACAGCTGTAATTTGGTGCTTTAATCCAATGGATGGTCTTCACAGGAGCATCATGCTGAAGAAAGGACAAATACACACATGCAAGAAGCAATCATTAATGAGAACAACTCTTCTTAAATTACAACTGGTAACTAATTTTAGTCACCATAATTATATAGTCTACAAACAGACATTAACTTCTAATTTGAGAATGTAAATTGTAATTCTGTTATTGTTGCAGTCAAAAGCTGGTATTTGTGAATTGAATGACTTCTTAAAAATATTTTTCCCCTCTAATGCAACAGGGTGACTTAGTGAGATCACTGCAGCAGTGGAAAGAGCTCCCTTAAGTAAAACAGAGGAAACAGATGCACAGGGGTTTTAAATCACTTTGATCACCTGTTCAGGGCACTTTGCTATCACAAAAGTATAAAAATTAGAAAGGTAGTTTTTAATAAAAACAGAAAAGAAAATAAAAACATTTAGCACTTTGGGCTTTACTTACTTGTGCAATCTGAATTGCTTGATTACTGTTGAGATCCCACATTTTGGCAGTTTTATCACAGGAAGCAGTAAATACTTTACTCCCATCCTAAAAAATAAAAATAAAATAAAATAAGAGAGTAGTGGGCTCTAAGGGAAAAGTGGCAAGTGTTTCTCTCCTAGAAACAGTGTAACATCAATGTAACATGTACAGGGATTGCAAGACAAAGAAGAAACATCAATTCAAATTTATTTATTACTATGTCACAAAAGAACAAATGGGGCTAGTTTTACCTAGCTTTTAACACACTCCTAACTTTTAAACTCACTTTTAGCCTTCTTATATCCATGCCAGCCCATCTCACTAGGACACACTCAGCACACATCTACAGTAATTTCAGTCTGTGCAATAACCATGGGTAGCAGCTTCATATGGCACTCATCTGCCTGCAAACCACACACCACTTTATTTGGACTTCTGGTAAAAAAAATGTGCATTTGTTTTTAAATAACAACATACATCACTCCAGCAGGCATCTAGTACAGGCCCTGTGTGCATCTGCTGAGCCTTTGGAATTGTCTGTCCGTTATCCTGAACTTCCCAGCAGCGAACCTGTAACAGGAGAAACAAATGCAGACAAACCATATTAACAGAGCTTGAAAAGACTTGTCTTGAAGACTCCAGCCCTAGTTTGTACAACAAGAAGTATGGTTATAAAGGCCAAAGTCTGGGATTTTTCAGAACCAGTGAAACCTTTTTTTTTTTTTTTTTTTTTTTTTTTGCTTCTGTTCCATTCACCTGTAGAGCAAAAACTCAACCCCACAAACTCAATTCCACCTCAGGAGTGCCTTGCAAACTTGTAACCCCTCACATTGTTCTGGAGACCCCTGAACCCTTAGCTGGGCAGAACACAACAGTTAGAAAACATGCCCACATTTGTCTTCCCTCCCTGCCTGAGCCAGCTAGGATCTCATCCTTCAAACAAACAAAAAAAAACTGTTATGATAACTTAATATTTTTGGGTTTGTGATGATTTATCAATCATATTAAACTTAATGCCTTGGTACCAGACATAAATTTTTCAGTTCTTCAACAAGTTAGGTTTTCAGGTGCCCTACACAAGCTTTTAGGATCCCATTTTGCAGTTAAGGAACTTTATTTAATCTGCGTGTCTAAGTGAGAATACTTACATCATTTGCCCATGATCCTGCAATGAGGAAATTACCCGGCAGCGTTGGTGGACTAAATGCTAAACAAGATATGCTGTCATCAGGTGGAGATGTTACTTCAATATCCTAGGAAGGACAGGAGACAGAGCAACTTTTGAAAACTGTAAACCGAGCTCTTACTATTTCTACAGAACGAGTTGGTGAGTCCTGCTGTGCCAAATTAACAGGCACAGCAGCACAGGGGGCTGCCACACGTACCTTCATCGGGTTGTGGTTATCCGCTGTGGTGCTGCCGAACATGCTGGTACCGCCGGTACCGAACCCCGACGTTGATCCGAACAGACTCATCCTTGCGCTGCGAACGAGTGAGAGGTTGAGCCCCGCAAGGCCCTCCAGCGTGCTCGGGGCGTCTGAGCAGCACCAGAGCCACCAGAGCAGCACGGCCCCGGGAGGCACCCAGGGATATACAAATATAATCAACCCAATATACCAAACCCAATACAGTAAAATAAAATAAATAAATAAATAAATAACACTTCTCGTTGCTGTTGGACCCCCACAGCTCCCGAGCCGCGCCCTGGCAGCGCCAACCCCGCCGTGCCCCTCGCTGGCACCTCAGGGAGCCCAAACCGAGCCCGGCTGGGAGCGCTGCTCCTCTGGGGCACACCCCGGCCGGGGCTCTCCGCCACCCCCGAGGCCGCCGCTCGGCGGGGCTCCCTCTGCCCGGCCGGCGGCCCCCGGGACGGTCCCGGAGCCGCCCCCAGGCCCCGCCGCGGGCCCCCTCACGCACCGCTGCGGGCCCGGGCCCGCTCCGGCCCCGGAGCTGCTGCGCGGCCGGCGGCGAGCGCGGGACGGGCCGCGCCTCCTGCGCATGCGCAGCGGGGCGGGGCCGCGGCTGCGCTGAGCGCGGGCGGGGCGGGGCCAGAGGCGGGTTCGGCGTTTTGGGGATTTTGGGAATTTTGGGGATTTTGGGGGTGTCCCCGAGCCGCAGTGACCTGACCCTCCTGAGGTACAGCAGCTGCTGCACGAGCCCTGGGTTCCCTGGGATTACAGTGCCTGTTGTGACTCTGCCCCTCTACTGTAAATAAAAAGGATGTTTCATTCAAGTTTGGTACTGTTGGAACAGCTGGAAAAAAACCCAACTAAATAAATCTACCGAAAATAAAAATGTAAGATCTACTGAAAATAAAAATGTAAGATCCATGCTGATGGCTGTGGAGTTCAATTTTGGAGGCATTTTCTATGCAGTCTGACTCCCTCCCATAAAAATTAATGTATCCATGTACATTAAAGTACACATGTACTTTAATCACCACAGTTTTCCGCTTGTCTTTACTGTTTTATAATAAAACGAACAAGGGTTTCTGTTACGATGCGCATTATTAACAGGATTATTTATTAAATTCTTAATCAGTAACATCCACTTTCTTATTTGTTCACTGAAGGCAAATAATAGTTTGATTGCTGGAAGATTTATAGCTGCTTGAGATACGCAGTAATCAGGAATTATTTCTGGCTTTTAGGTCCAAATTTACAGTGAACACAAAACACCACAATGCTGTGCCTAAAATAATTTCCAAAAAGTGGCACATATAATAAATTCTTAAGCAAGTCTTTCACTCCCTTCAAATACAAAAACCTTGATACAGCATCATGCAGTGCTTTAACACAGAAGGCAAAACAATTCTTGGATATGTTTTTGAACTTCACGTTTTTCTGGCCAGAAAGAACATATATCATTATCTTTTCTATGTATGCTATTCCATATAGCACTGTTTCACAGCAGAAACCACAGAATGCAGTAGCAGTAATCTGCAAAAATCATAATTACTCTTATAGTTTGAACAAAGAAAAAGAGAAGATTATACTCTAGGTACAGAGATAAAGAAATTGAACAATAAACTGACAGATACTCCTTTGTCTCTGCACTTCTTTTTCTTAAGTGCAGTCAAATTAAATCAATATATAGAAAAACATTTCATTTGCAGAGCAGCATTCATAACCATCCACCAAACTGCAGTTTGTTTGGTAAATAGACTCTGGACAGGTAATCTGATGAGACAGAAGTTAAAACTTGAATTTCAGCCTTCAGTTTAGATGCTGCCATAATTTCCAGCTAAAAGAGGGGAAAAAAAAAAAAGAGGAAAAATTAATGTGTAGGAAGTTAAGTAAGAAAATTCCATCCACTCCTCGTATGTGCATGTAGAGCTGTAAAGTGGTTCAGAGAGACATTCCAAGCTCAATCTTGCCTTCTTTTAGGGCTACAAAACCTGGCTGGTTCTGCTATCCTAAGAGCTTGTCAGATACTCCTGTGGGGAGTAAGAAATAGAAAACAGTAGGTTTATACAGACCTCTTTTTTCCACAGTGGCTGGCAAGCAATGTAAGGTCTCTTTTGAATACTTGCTAACTTATTTTCATCTTGCTTTGTAAATGGAATCAAGGCATCTTTGCGTATGTTTAATCTGTAAAGAAAATATAATTCTTACATTTTCTCACACACTTAAAAATATATTTGTCCATCTTTTTTCCTTATATTAAGCCAAAATAATGCAAGAAAAGAGTAATGGATTTTAATAGATTTTTGTGCAGTAAGTCAGACTGCATTTCCTGTCTGTGAAGCAGAAGTATCCTGTTTCTTCTGAGGAAATAACTCACCTCTCGAGATCAGATGGAAGGAGACCAAGCCACTTGACAGAGGGAACAGTGAGATGATGGGCCTCAAAGGACATTGACTAAAATAAGAAAGGTCAGCTGTAACATTCAGTGATCTGTAGTTTAACTTGGGGTGTTCTTTTTCCATTTCTCTACTGAACAGTTCACCCACCTGCTCCTGCCCTCTGCCTTCACCTCTATCTGCCCACCTTCCATATGTGTTCCCATACCTTGTCTGTAGCCATGTAACATGATAATATTTCCTTGTTCCTCTTGTTCCTCTTTACTTCTTCCATAATGTTGAACACTAACACAAGTATCCCTAAAAAAATTCTCAGCCCAGAATAAAATCTTTACCAACATAACATTATTTTGTGGAGAATCACCCATCTCACATTTAGGTTCTCCTCCTCCCAAGGTCCCTCCAGCCTTTGTTCCTCTTCTAAGGCAGAAACAAATCCAAATGGTGAACCCTTTTCTATTTGGACTGTCTGAAAACTGCCTGTGCAGCAGAGAAAAACTGTGAAATATGGTTAAATTAAACACCTGGCATTACTATCCAGTTTCTTTTTGTTGCAAGAAGAAGCTGTTTCTGCAGACACAAAAGGCCTAAAAATCACCTCTTTGTGTTGAAACAAAAATGGTAAAAGACAGCACACATTCTGACAAAAGCTGCAGCATTTCGTGCATTCCAGCTTCAAGGTTGGGCTACAAAACTTTGTATTTGAAGGGGAAAAAATATACTCACCGCAGATCCATATTTGTAGACGCACATTATTTCTACACCTGGGTTGCAGAATAGCAAAAGTCAAGTGTCTGTCTGCACAATGGGCATGCTTAAGGAGACTGTTTAAAAAATCAGTTTCATGGCACAGCAGTTATGGCTTTATGATTAATGAGGTTCTGATGGCTTGCATATATTTTTAGATTATGTCAAAACAATCAGAATCTCAGCATGTCACCTTCATGTAGTTAAATGTTTTACACTGTGTGCAGTGAATTCAAAGCCAAGGATAATCAGCTCTTTTACACATTGTCCAACATCTCTTATTAAAAGTGTCTTTCTTTATCCTGTGTTATTCATATCTCTTAATACTATTTCTTTGTGCAGCTGCTTCTCACTTTGCAGTATCTCCCCAATTTCAGATGGGATCAATGTAGATGGATCACTTTCTGATTGTGTTGGATTTCTGAGCTCTCAGAATCTTTCCATAAGAGTGAGAAAAGACATTCTAAACAAATTTTGCTTTCATTTTATGCCTTTGAGCCTCTACAGATTTACCATGTGGATCTGCATCCATAAGGGTGAAAACAGGAATTTGAAAAGAATCCCACAGCTTCCTGACCAAAAGTCGTGTATTAAGATCTGGTACGCCTCTTCCCTAAAGAAATAAAAGAAAAGCAGATGGTTTTATATTAACTGAAACAACATCTGGCTACATATATGTTTACATTTGCTATTTAAAAGCAAGCAAACAAACAAAATGCTGGCAGAAGCATTTCTCCAGCAGCTGTTTTGCAGGGAAAGTCCTACGCTCCTATTTTGGCTTTGTGCAGAGGGAGGGCCAGGCTGGGAGCAGCTGGGCAGGTGTTCTGGATTATGGGCACTGCAGGAGCATCAGACATTCCTCTGTTCAAGGAGTTAATTTGTAAGGTCTGGGAGTTGATACATCGATGTAGCCTGGTGTAAGAAGGCCACTTTTTTATCTTAAACTAATATTTATGGCACTAATGGAACAATATAAAACAAGTTCTTGCTATGACTGACTGAAGCTGGACTATTTGTGGCATAGCATAGTAGAAGTGCTTATCTGTCTTAGGAATGGCAAAATATTTTTTCCTCATTGTACACATATTTCATTTACACATTCCTGTTAATTCCCCCAGCTCCACAGCTCTTTCAGTACTGTCCAAAATCAACCAATTGTTTCATTTAGGTTTGCAAAACCTCAGGTCCTGAAGGACAAAAGGTCATTGAACAGCTGAGCCTTTCTGAGACTGAGCAGCAACTTTGCAGCAGCACAGGAAGCTGATAAGCTACCAAGCTCTAAGGAGATGTTTGGAGGAAATAAGTACAGTTCTATGAGGATAATTAAATTTTAAAAATTATTGTTAAATATGTTTCCTATTAATTTTATTATGGCCTTTTGCCCAAGTTTGAGCAGCTCTGCAATGTTAAAGTATTCCTTTAATTAGGTGTAGCTGGAGGATATGAAATACAAGGTACATACCGTGATCATGATACATGGGGACACTTTATTGAAGAAGTTGTCATCCAGGAGTCTCTGGAAAGTTGCATCTTTTTCTACAATTAATATAAATTTGGCATGCGAGGTTAAATCTTTTGTGTTAAGGCCAGCTGTGTGTAAAACGATCCATCACACCAATCAATTAAAACTAACTGCTCTCAAATACCTGTTCTGGAGCCAAGAGCAGTGATCATGACTCAATTTCAGAGCCAACAAGGAAAGCAAAAATTACCAGAACATTGTTTAACTTGGAATATTTCTTGTTTTTACTTTCTTTTTTTCCATCTATGATTAGAGTTCTTGCTCAAAGGATACTTTTAATTCCTTGAACATTAGATGGCACAGTGACTGCCTAAAACAACAAAAATGAGATTAATAATTTTAAATAGAGAAAATGATATATTTTAAAATAACAACATTAGGTAATGAAGGACACAATTTCATCCTGCAACCACCATCCTCCTCTATATGCAAGATCAGTTCTGACATTTTCACCTCTTTACAAGTGCATTCATATGCACTATTGTGTAGTGGTCTAGGAGTCCCCCTGTCATAACAAGATGCTTTTCAAAAGTATTCGTGCCACTATTGCAGAAAATTGTTCATCCTATAGGCATGATGGAGATAATACCCTGATTAATGTTTTATCTGTCTTAGCCAGAAAAAAGTCTGCTTGGTGTGAAGATTGCAAATTTAATACAGACTTAAAACATTTAAACATTCTTTTTGTAAGACCATTAAATTCACTATTTTACTGGCCTCTAACCTGATTTTATGAGTATTTTGGAGCAACAACCTGAAGACATGGTGGTGCTTGCTTTACATCTTCAGTTAGAATTGGCTGAATCTGGCAAGCATATGGATGAGAAAACAGGAACTGGGGGAAGAACTTGGTCAAAGAGAATGTATATGTGGAAGTGTGTGGTCTGTTTTAACTCCTAACTGTAAATCACCCCAATGCCAGGGTGGAACAACTCAGCAAATAAAAATGTGGAGAGCAGTAACAGGGGACTTAATGCTTACAAACAAAGCGTAATGGGTAGCTAAGGTTACCCTTCCATTTTGAAATGACCAACTGAGGTTTACAATGAACACATTTTTCAGAAAATTGTGACAGTAGTCAGCAAGTCTGAGTTGGTTTTTTTTTTTTCTGCTTTCATTCCCTGCACTGCTGTAGAAAATATTTCAGGACTAGGCCAGTTGAATTGCCTCCCCTTAAACCAAGTTTTTTCTTGTTTTCTCTCTCTGCCAGAATTCAATCTGTTGTGACAGAAATGCTCTGTGTTCAGAGTGTCCAGGATTTTTTGCTTCAGGAACACTCATTTTGAAAGAATACTGTAATATAAAACCTAAGATATGTAATATATACACCTTCTTCTGCAAGGATCCCATGGCAGAAGGTAGTGCTGAAAATCATATCCAAAGATTTATTCCTGATGGCTCTAGCACAGAATTTTAATACAGAGTCTAAGCTCCAGAATTACCATTCACTTAAGCAATATTTTCATCTGTTTTATTCACTCAGGTTGTAATTCCTCAATTTGTCACAAGCAGAGGTTTTTGTAATGAATGTACACTGTAACCTGACCTACAAGGAATGCAGGTTATCTATGCTATGGATTGTGTTTGTGGTATATAATACATACTGTTGCACTGCAGGTACAATTCACTTTTGTACCATCTTCCTCAGTGTAACTTAAATTACCAGCAACAAAGCCTTTAGTTGTAGACAGCTGGAAAAAATAAAAGTTGTACAGAGTAAATGGAAAGTTACTATATTGCACAAACAAATCAAGAAATCTCTGAGAAGAATTCCCACTGGTACTAAGCAGTGGTTCACTGCCATCAGCCTTTTAAACACTAAGCAATGTTTTGTCCTCATGGACATACAGACTTACAAGAAATAATTTTATGTATGAAGGAACCCTTGCAAGATATGAGTCAATTTGACAGGTGTTACATTTCTGATGTATTTTAAGTTTTCATTTAACTGCCAAATTATCAATTCATTTGAGTAGAAACTTGTAAACAGGGGTCTTGTACTCTGAAGTTTAAGCACTGCCTTCTCTAGATGATGACAAAAGCTCCTGTGATTTTAGCTAGCAGTTTGTCCCACACCCTTTGGAAAAAGCAAACTCAATGAATTTTCTGTGAAGAAAATAAACTTTTGAATGCTACAATAAACCATAACTACATTTCATTAGCACCAATGAGACTTTTATTTTAACTCTTTATTTTTAGCTGAAAACTTTTTGTGATATTTCCCCTTGCAGTCTAATAGTTTAATAATATTTGGAAATAATGACAAAAATATTGATGAGAAGCCACTTACCACATGAAGACTTCTCCGGGGTATCTTAAGCATGCAAGAAATGTCATTGATTATTTGGTCCACAACACTTTGGCTACCAAACAGTAGAGTATCTGAATAATATATATCTCTATCAAGACAAAATATTGTATTTGTAATTATAATACTGAAACAGCTGCAGGCTCATGAGAATTTGATAAAGAAGATGATTAACCAGATAAACCTAAAGCATTTTATGTACAGGAATCCTGCAGGTTTGTATCCTACAGGTTGATTTTCACAAAAACATACTTAAAACATAGTTTTATTTGAAATTGCAGAAATTGACTCCATTACCTTTTAGTTGCATAAGTGTTGCTCTGCACCATCTTATAGATCATTGATAATATTTTGAGCATCAGAGCTGAAAAAAAATACATTTTACAAAATATTCTATCAATTTTCAGAAATGTGTATACAATAATTTGTCTTTATATAAGACCATATTTGTGTCCCATAAATAAAAGTTTGAAATGTACTGTGAAAATACAGAGGGCTTGTACTATTCAATAAACTCATTAATTTCTAGCATAATGAGAAAAAATATGAGGGGGTTAAGTGAGGGAATGTATGCACTTATGTCCAGGCCAAGAAATGAAATGACTGAGTTAGAAAAAGAAATGAGATTATTGTCTGTATTCCAAGATTCCTTTCCTGGCCAGCTTTTTGAAAAAGGGTGATGTTTTTACATTAAGACTTATTGAATATGCCTTTAGCTGATATCCATTAAGGGAAGGGAGAATCTCTAAAAATATTGTATTAATTTCACTGTCACTCACTATAATTTAATAGAGGAAAAAAGAGAAAAGCTGAAAGGCTGATCATGGTATCAGCTTATATCAGCCACACACTTCCAAATTGTAGTGCATAATATTTTTTTTTTTTTATGTTTTTTAAGAACTTGGGAACTAAGAGGAAAAAAAGAAATACCCAAGAACTCCACTTTGGGCTTTTTTTTAACTTACCAAATCTTCTTGCTGATTGAGGGCAGTCACTTCTTATTTGTTTTGTAGTAGAAGCTGGTATCATCTGTAGACCTACAGAATCTTTAAATCTGACATAATGCAAACAAACACAATAAACTGCAAACTCCCTGAGTACAGGTGAATTGTTCTCTGCAAGTGTACTCAGACTCAGAAACTCCTTTCCTATGATCAAATACAGCAGTCCTATTTTCAGACTCAGCACAGGAACCATCAGCTTGGGTGGGCTTGGGGTAGTCAAAGGAAAAAGGCAGCAAAGAGTTTCTCAGGAAGATGGTTCAAGACTGAATTAAAGTATAAAGTACATAAGTTTCGAGACAGAAATAGAAGTATTTTCTACATGTTTAGAACTGTTAATATATCAGCATCAGTAATTACTTAATCTGAAAACAAAGAAATTAGAAGAAAAAATCTGAGTCATTATTAAAATAAAAATTGTCTGACACAAATGACTTCCTGATTCAGACTGTATGAAAATTTGTTACTATTTCAGAATACAACAATGCTATCTAAATTATGCCCTTCAATTATTATTAGGATAACTTAATTGTATTCTGTTATTAAGTGCTGGAAAAAAAAAAAAAAGAGGGTGTATCCTGCTCTCTAAACAGTTTTTTAACCTAAATTAGCTCCAGTATTTCATGCTTCACCATTTCACATCTGAAGGTGCACATTTCACCAAAAGAATCAGTTATTTTCTTGAGGACACTTCATTATTTTACTTTAATTTAATTCAGTGCCTTATGATCCTGCCTTTAATGCATTCTTTTTCATTTCAGAGTTTCGTAGGTACATTTTTAAAGTGCTGGTGGTTTGATGGCTATAATTTTATCCCAAACCACATCATGTTTCTAAATTCGTTTGTCCGAGGCTTTGCTCCATGCGTCCTTTGGGTGGCAGAGCGCACACGCTGCACAAACCTGCAGGGACAGCCCGATGCAGCATCTGCCTGCCAGCTTTAAAGCAACTTATTGCCTTTGTGTTGCAACATTTTAAAGTTATTTGTGCTTTTCGCTTGCCTGCTCCCAACGTTGTAACCGAAAAGGAGGAAAACTGTAATCAAGACTCCCCGGGATTACTCTCAGGTTAAGCCTGGAGCACTCCCATTCTACCCAGGACTGTGCTTACTCCAGCGGGGTAGTTTTCCATAAGAGATATCTGAGATTACACTTCTCCTCCAGAAATAATGATTTTTTTTTTTTTTATAAGATTGATGACTCTTATTTTTAACATACTGTGATCTTAACTCGTTTTAATTTGAATATTTTCCCCCATATGTGTTCAGATGGTAACTAACAGCTCACATTTGTTTTTTTAGCATGGAATGCTATTTCCCCAAAGACTGCCAAAAATTGCAAAACTTTGTAAGAGTATTTTAATTTTACAGACATCTGAGTGAAACATTCTTGTTAAACTATCAAGACACAAACCATTAAATTCCATGGAACCTACAAGCTTTTCAGTTAACTGATTACCTTCAGGCCCCTCAGGTTTTTTGATTGGCAGAAGTTTATTGTTCTCATTAAATGAGTATTCCACCAGCATGTTATGCCTGGAAAGTTTGCTGTGCTTCCTCAACCTTAAATGTTTGTAACGTGTCCATGTACAAGCACCTCTGCAATCTTATCAATCTGAATATCCTTTAACATGCTGATGCCCAAAGCTCTTACAAGACCAGAGACAGATTTGTGTCTTCCTTTATTCTTTTGCTATTGCATTGTAGAAATCAGCTAATCTCTCAGGTTTAATGATTTTCAATTTAAATTAACTCCTTGGAAAAACACTGTTGCACAAACAACTTCTACAAATCACAGAACGTGCTATAAAGGAGGACAGGTTTCTTTTTCTCTGATCCTGTCTAGATCAGCTGGCAGAAGATCTGAAATTCAGATAACATACTGGAAACTTGGTTTGCTTTATTTTGCTGGTAGTGAACTTAGCACACAGGCAAGACCAGGAAGAGGTGAGATGCACCTTCTCTGAAGAATAGAAGGATAAGTTTATCACTACCATTTTAAGAAATATGATACCATAAGGAAAAGCAGAAGAAAAGAAAGTAGGAAGCACTCAAAGGGTTTGAAGAACAGAATTGCCAGTAATTTCTTCCAGCCTAAACCAGGTTTTTTCAATCTAGCACAGCGTATCATTTCTGGTTCTACTGCTTCCAGAAAAGGATTGTTTGTAGGAGCTCCCTTTCCTTTCCAACCCCTATTACAGTAGTTTTACATTTCCCTTTGTGCTGTGGTCTGCTATTACTTAATACATGATGATGCGTGCTCAGTGTGGTTACTAACGTTACTTTTTATTTGTCCAGTACTTTTAAAAATTATTTCTTGATTCTAATGTTGATAGAATGATTATGTATGATTAATTTTTCTGGAAGTTACATAATCAAATTCATATTCATGGCATTTGTATTAATAGAAGGCAGGACTTCTAAATATTTACTACTTACTCTATGTTCCTCCAGTCTGTTCTGTTAGCCACTGTGAGAACAGGTGCTTTTTTTTGGGCCAGGCTTTGAAGTACACCTTGGATAACATTTTCTATTGCTTCAAGAACCTCAGAACTGAAACAAAGAGAATTGATGACACAGATCTTATATTAAAATCTAGCTCTACTTTAAGTTTTTATCCCCACTCTTACAAAATTCATGTGAGCCAAAACTCCTTACAGCATACTTTAGGTTCAGAAATGTGGAGGAACACTTTCATTTTTTAATTTTGTTTTGCTCAGTTTCCCTAATACCTTTGCCTTTCCATTGCAAATGCATGAATAGAGACACAATTTAAAGTATATTTCTCTTCAATCCTGTATCCATCAAATTTTTCACCAGCTGAACCTCTAGACCAACTGGCTGGTTTGTGACTAATGATTAATGTTTTACTATAAATGAGGTAATATTGGCTTTGGCCATGATTTTGGCAAAGTTGTTTTTAAATGCTATAAATTTAAAAAGTGTTCAAGACTACAAATACTTCCTGTTGTACCATTGCACATTAACCTTTTGATCTGCTGCCCCGAACTAACTGCTAAGGATTTTAATTACATGAAGGCTCAGTCTCAACAGACACACCATGGAAAGAATCAAATCTGTATCTTTCACCAAAAAAGACAAAGTAGCTTTGCAGCAGATCCCTTACAATAAAATTCCAGGCTGGTTTGGTGTTATGACAGATGCTTTTTATTTTCATAAGCAATCTGACTCCAGCATTTCAGCTGTCATTAAAATTACAAGTGTACTCTGCACTATCCTAAGTCTAGGTAGGAATTAAAGAATTCATGGAACTGATTTTAGCTCAAAGTTTTATTACCGAAGTCCAATTTTGTCATTAAGTAATATACAGGGAAAAGATGAGTCAATACCAGTGCATGCCACACAAAATTAATTAGCAAGAATGATTTTTAAAGTTAAACAGAGTCTCCTTAAACAATAATGAGTTGTCATTAAAGCTCCCTTCTATCAGCTGAATATGTTTCTTCCATTTTATAGGTCAGCTTCCACACTCTCTCCACTTTGCTGAAACTAGATTATAATTTTGTAGAGCAATTTTAAGTTCCAGAAGAACAAAAATTAGTGTTGAAGACAATAAAAATCTGTATGGGCATATGGATGAAAGAACAGATGGGTAGGGATTCTAAATCATATCATTACTTTGATGCTCATAAATATTTTACTTATTCATTTTATTCTGTCCACTCTAACTATTTTAATATTCCAGATGTATTTCAGAGTTTGCTGCAGAATTTGTAAATCCAGGTTTGTGTTCCAATCCCAAGTTCCCCTTTTGCTAGCCAACAGAAATTAGGAATGTAATATGTAAAATGCAAAATAGGAGGAAGAGGACAGGAAGTCTCCATGTACCTCCTGCTGATATTCTGTATTATTTTGCAGAGATTATCTGAATTTTAATAAGCAAACACTGGCCAAGTATGCTTACTTAAAATTCACTGTGGTTTAGTTAACAAGGACATCTGAGCAGAGAAAGGGAAGGTGCTGCACAGCTCGCAGGGTTTGCCTGATCATTTCTAATAGATTGCAGCAGAGTGGATATTTGTTTCTATATAGAAGGAGAACAGATCTTCAACATAGATGACACAAAATATTTATATTATAGCACCTTCAGCAAGCTAAGAAGATACACAAAAGAAACAGCTACAAATGAAAATCTGCAGTGTAAGAAACTAACATACTCAGACCTGTGTATCACTGAAGTCATGAGCCAGAGACCAAGAAATCTCTAAATAATAATGTTGATAATATCCTTTTATTTTAATAATACCTTCATGATACTCCCAGACTGTTCTAGCTGCTGAAGCTGATGTACTTTGTGCAGAAAGTGTCTTTAAAAATTGTTGAGGGTTTTTTGTTGGTGTAATTCAGTAAGATCATTTTGTCACAGTGTTCTATATTTCTGTAGCCACAGACTTTTTGGAGAGGTCTGAGGGAATGAAGATGCTGTTCGCAATCCAAGACTCCATTTTGTATTGGATTATGTTTTTGCTTCAGCATGAGCCTGTTTGGTGCAATAGTGTCCTACCTACTTAAGCATTACCACAGAAAGATAGTGGAGGTGCTATTTTTAAAATTTTTTTACCTGGGGATGTGGCTCTCCTGATCAGACAGACTTGTTTCCCTGAAGCTGGTCTTGTTCCCTGCTGCAGTTTCAGTGGAACACAGACCATGCTTCTCCATTAAGGCTGGTGCAGGTCAGTCCAGCTTCTCTGGATAGGGAAGAAGCCCTGTTAAAAAGAGACAAAAAGAGGTTATCACAGAAATTGGAAATGGCTCTTCTGCTTCCTGGATGTAAAACACATGACCTGAGCTCAAACCACAGGATCACAGAGAAAAGGCAGAAATTTGCTGTAGAAACCAAAGTCAAGGTTTTTCCACCACTCCTGACCGACCAGCTGAGGGCTTCTCCCTCCCTTTATAATGAGCAGGAGCTGGCACACCCTATCCTGCCCATCCGAGGGCTTTTTCCACCCACCCTGTCTGACTGAGGGCTTTTCCTGACCAACTTAGAGCTTCTCCCACCCTTCCAGACCAACCAAGGGCTTTTCCTTCTCTTCCCAACCAACCAAGGGATTCTCCTACTCTTTTTAATTAACCAAGGGCTTTTCTTGCCATTCCAGAATGACCAAGGGCCGTTTTTGGCCGTTCTGACCAGCTGAGGCTCTTCCCGCCCTTTCTGACCACCTGAGGCTTTTCCCGCCCTTTCTGACCAGCTGAGGGCTTTTCCTACCCTGACTGACCAAGAGATTTTCCCACTCTTCTTAACCTATGGATGGTTTTTCCCACTCTTCTTAACCTACCAATGACTTTTCCCACCCTTCCTGACCTCCCAAAGCCTTTTCCCTCCTGTCCGGAGTGGCCAAGTGGTGTGGGTGCCTGAGGGCTTTTCCCGCCCTTTTCTGACTGACAGGCGGTGGCGCCGCCCACCCCGCCAGGCCATGGCGGGCGCTGGACGCCGGCCCTCAGGCCCGTCCGTGGGGCCGATGTCTGACCACAAATTCCACAGCACCCCTGTTTCTGGAATAAACCCAACCAGGCTGGCTCGGAAGGGGTCAAACAGCTGATCGGTGCCTTTCTCATCCAGCCATTTCCCTCCTCCCATAATCTCAAATGTCTGTTCCTGGCTGGTGGGAAGCTGAGGGGGGTGGAACTCCAGTGTGGCTCCAGCTGTTGAAAAATCCACATCCTTCCCCAAAGTGGAATTCAACTTTTACTGAAATTGAATTCAACTTCAGTAGTTGAATTCAACTTGAATTCAGCTCCAGTTGTTGAAAAATCCATGTCCTTCCCCAAAGTGGACTTCAACTCCTACTGAAATTGAATTCCACTTTGAATTCAGTAGTTGAATTCAACTTCAAATTGAAGTAGTTGAATTCAAACTCAAATTGAATTCCACATTGAATTCAGTAGTTGAATTCAACTTCAACTCAGCTCCAGCTGTTGAAAAATCCATGTCCTTCCCCAAAGTGGAATTCAACTTCTACTGAAATTGAATTCAACTTCAGTAGTTGAATTCAACTTCAATTCAGCTCCAGCTGTTGAAAAATCCACATCCTTCCCCAAAGTGGAATTCGACTTCTACTGAAGCTGAAACGGTAAAAAGCAGCACTAAATCTTTAATTAAGCTTCAGTAAAAGTCGAATTCCACTTTGGGGAAGGACGTGGATTTTTTTTTCAGTAGAAGTTGAATTAAAGATTTAGTGCTACTTTTTATCGTTTGCCTTCAGCATTCCGAAAGTTTATGACAGTCTTGTGATATGTTGTCAAATCTTTCTCAATACGCTGTTAAAGTCTTGTATTCTGAACAAACAATAAACCCCAATTCTAAGAATCATGAATTACTGTCTTCCAGAAAAGCTGAAATTTAAGAAAAGAATGCTAAATTTTGTAAGGGTTATGGCTGAACTGGGATTGTTGTTATTCATGTGGCATCCCCGGCCAGAGGGCACAATGGGTGACACAGACTGTGAATTTGGGAAGAAACTCCACACATTATGAGTATTTTGGTGCATTTCACCTTTAGACATTTGGCTTTTCCTACAAAAAACCGTCTGTCACTTCAGAATGTTTAAATTCACGGTGATTTCAAAGAGAAAATGCAGCACTCCTGGGAATCCTGCAGAGGAGCAGCCCCAGGTACTCCTTGGCACTCTCTGGTTCTGCAGTGCTTTTGTGTGCAGAGATCAGGGCTCCTGCCCCATCAGCTCCGTGGCAAAAAAACCCCAAATAACACAAACTTTAACTGCTCTTACCTTTGCAGTTATCATATGCCAGGTTGTATTTTCAACACATAACTATGTCATCATAATTGATTCCTCATTAGACGTCTCACTGAGAGTGTTAGAAGTTACTTAGGAGATAAATATCATAAGGCTTGTCCTTTCTAGGGAAAAATTTTCAAAGCTCACTGTTGATAACATCATGTTTAGTGCACAGCAGTCAGCAGTACTGGAAGCTGTGCTCAATCCAGCTCACAGCCAACAGCATTTCAAACATGGTGATGCTTAGACTTGTTAGCAGGTTAGAGGATGTAGTTTTTAAAATGTTGCTCCATTAGCTACTGCCAGTGAACCTTTCTTCTTTGGTACTTGTATGAGTGAGCAATTCTAGTCCTGCTTGGGTAGGTAATTAAAAAATTCATGCATTGATTTATTCAAGGAAAACCTCAGGCTATGATGATATGAGCACAAGGTGCTTCAATTAACAGAGGGAAGCCAAAGAAAGGGGAAATAATAAACTGAAATTTTCAGAGCTTTCATCTTAAGTCTTTGGCCTTTAGGTATCTTGAGATCATTCCGGAAATATTTATGTAAAATCTCTGTAGCTCTTTCCAACAACTCTACATCAAAATCAACAGAATTTTTTTGATATAGAACCGCCAAAATTATACCATGCCCCCAGCAACAGATTGCAAACAAAACTAAATGAACCAACTTATGAGAAGCCAATTTAGCTACTTACTTCTTCTTCACAGCATCAAACAGCAATCATAAAAAAACCCAACTAAAATACTTAGTGTTTATATCTGAGTCAACAAAAACAAGTAACAATAACAAAATTTTCCGTGATTCTAACTTAATACTGCACCCATATATGTAAATATAAATATCTCTAACCAGACAAATTTGTATCCAGAACATGATAAGTAAATGAGCTGCAACTGAGAAATGGACTAGCAAATTATTTTTCTAGAGTCTTCTTTCTTTATTTATTTTCCCTTTTTAAAACCTTCTTTTCAAAAATCCCACCAAAGTTAAATTCCAAATGTTGACTGCATATATTTAAAAATTATAGAAATACACATATATACATTTATAGATAAATGTGCTTAAATATACACTCTAATATGTGTTTATATGCTTTTTTTATGTGTGTAAGAAGAAAAATTACCAGGAAAGCAAATGAGGAACCATTTTTAAATGTTAAGATGGGAAGGAAGAAGTGAAGGCAGCAATGGAGGGTTGCAGTTCTCTTGTCCAGCCTCTACCAATCTGTGCAGTAGATGGCACCACAGGTGCCAGAGAAAGTGTTACCACTCAGAAACTGTTAAATTTAACACTGTGATGAAACAGGAGCAGCACCCATCACCTGCCAATTGCATGAAAAGTTATTGAGCTATTTCTAATGAGCAAAGCCCAGAGAAATAAGAGATGAAATGTCATTCACTGCTAACAGCTCACAACTTCAAATGGGATATCTCCTTCCAAATAACTTTGGTGGTTAAAAAGAACAATCAAAAAATAATGTACCTGGCTCCAGGGTGAGAAACACCTGCAAAATATTCTCTGGTGAGTCAAGTCACTGTAAGAGGAAGTGGGATTTTGTTTCCATCCTTTCTTTTGGTATTTTATCTTTCAGCCAGAAATAAACTCTACAGACCATTCTTAAAAGGAAAAGTACCTTTCATCTAACTTCTGTCAATTCTGAGATCCACATTTTCTAATGCTTTTAGGGATGGTAAAATATTTTTTGTGGCAGGGCAAAATAGGTATTTGAGACAAAGAAGCACAAAGTAAATTAAATAAAAGATTACTTTTAAATCATTTAGCATAAATTCCACATGCATTTATAGCAATTAAGCTACAAACAGGCAGCACTGTATGACTGAACATTTGAACACATAATTTTCACATGCTGAGAAATTTGTGCTTGCCCAGAACTAACTTAGTCACTATTCCTCCCTCTCTCATGAACTGGTCTCACACTAAGATAGAACACTCCTCCAGCCTATTAGGAAAAATTCTGATTAAAAAAATGTGTTGAAGGGGAAATATGTTGAAACAAACAAATGAAAGATATTTGTACTAAAATATAACTGGAAAGCAAGAATGGCTTCTATTCCATGTTCATATGACAGCTTGAAAATAGCAATCTTGAAAATAGCTGCACCATTTCTTCTGACTTTCAAAAGGCAAAATGTCTTATTTTCTGTTTTCCTTTTGTTGGCAAAATCTTAGAAAGCCTGAACACTCAGGTGTGGTTTTTCTCTTTAAATACAAAAATGCCACCTGCTGTACATTAATGCTATTTGAACCTAAATCTGCTGCATTTATGGGAATGCTACACTAGTGGTGTCATGACCCCAGATTTCTGCCAACAGGTGAAACTTGGGGTGGACTTCAGACAGTTGTTATTAACTATTTTTTAATCCCTGGGGAAAATTAAGTCACAGGATGATGTAGGAGTTCTGACACGGAGTACTGTGGGCTATATAAATGGCAGGTGGGGCAGCTGATTAACATTCTACTTCATTTTTGGAAATCTCAATTAAAATCAACCTTATGTCATTCTTTAAAATGTATTTGGTGATGTTAATTAAGCTACTAATGTTAATTGGTCCACACCACAAAAATGCCAGGGGCACTGTGATGTAATTTTGAATAAATGTCAACCTTTGCTTTTGAGGGTGTTAAGACTCCGTATAAAGTATACAAAATAAAGAAATAGCATGTATGTCTTATCTTAGTTTTTTTGGGTTTTTGGGTTGTTTTTTTTTTCCCTACTGGAGAAGAGAAAAACCATGATTCAAATATAAATATGAATTCAGCCTAAAGCATGTCTTACCAAGCTGCTCACAGGCAGTGCTGGATGCAGGGAGATTGCTGGTCAGCTTTCAGTGGAGACTCTGTACTGCTTTTTCAGGATATAATTTTAGCCCATTCAAACATTTTTCAAGTCTTTCTGCACAGACCACAGAGCAAACTCGAAGGTGTCAGCTGGATGTCACTGCTGTGACCCATCCCTGTACTTGGCCATAGAGGAAGGGGTGACATTTTGTCATGTTTTGCCTTGTCCCCCTGCGGCTGGCTGGGACAGCCACCAAACACCTTGGCTTTGGTTGGATGGATCTTCTTCCAGGCAGCTTTCTGCCTGCTGCTTTAGGGATCTAGGAGGCACTGGAACAGAAGAATCACCCAGATGTTCCACAGCCAAAGGTGTGTACAGCTCACAGCCACAGGAAGGTGTTAATGAAATGTCTGTGTAATAAAACTGCGGAGTCTGTGCACATAAATACAAACTCCTGTAATATGAAGTTCTCCCTGAGTGATCTCACTTCTTGTTCCCAAAGGGAGTTCAGTGCAGAATTTGGGCCTTAAAGAATTGAATAGAACAGATTTATAGATTCTCTAAAGAGAAAAGTCTTCTGGCAGAAGCAGGAGTTTGGATCTGTTGACTAAGGACTTTTCTACACTGGAAAGAGGACTGGAATTGCTATTGCAGGATAAGCTATTCTACAATGACTTATTTGACCCATGACTTTTCCAGACTAGAATATCCACACAGGGAGCTATTATGGAGAGTTTATTCAGAAATAACTATTTTGGTCACTTTTCCCACATAGAGAAATGCACAGTGTCCATGCATAGCTGTAGTAAGCTTGGTTTATTTTTTACAGAAAAATGCTTTTTGTCTGATATATAACATATGGCAAAATGGAAAAGTAGAAAGGGAATTTTGAATAAGATCATGATGCAATTGATTAAGAGCCTTTATTTAATTTATTAATATAAGATATATTATTATAATTTACTATGATTACTTACATACTAAGAACATCTCCACATCTGCAAGGTTATGTCCATTACAGGATGTTGCATTAGTTTAACTAAATCATTAAAAAAACCCTCATTTCTAATTAAGTCAGTGCAAAAATATTAACAAAATTACTTGCTGTAGTCTCTGCTGGATCTCACATCTCAATCATCAACCTTATGGTAACATCATACACATTTTTAGAAAGAAATATACAACAGTTCTGTGCTTCTGCAAAATTCAGGCTTTTTTGGTGTTAGCATATTCATTTTAATAAACAATAAATGAGCAAGAAATAGCCATTTGCTGCCAGCAGTACTTTGCCAGGTTGAGAATTCTTGTTTGTGCCTTAGGAACAGATGCGTGAAAAGTGGGTCTAGCACCTGTAAACAGAGTTCCTTTCTAAAAATCTGATGGAGTGTTAATTTATTATTTCAACATTTTTCTGCATGTTCTCTACTCTGTAACATTACAGGGTTTCTCATGCATTGTACTGGAATGCTTCCAGGTTTGGATCCATTCATGAGGAGTTTTGAGTGCCAGGAATGCAAGAGTGGGACCCTAGCATGTCAAGAAGAAATAAAAAATATGGAAATGACATTGCTGAAGATACCATCAACCATCCATTAGTCCTAAGAAAATAATATCTAAAGCTTTCTTTATAAATTAAACTGAAGATTATCTTTCAGCTCTTTAGTGAGGTTTGAGACTTCATCAGAAGGAAAATTAACGTGCTCATCAACTGGTCCAGATTCTTAGGTGGTGTGGAGAGCTGGATGAGATCACATCCTCGGCAAAATTATGGAATGCTACGAAGTAAATCAGGAAAGCCAATTCCTAACTCTCATTTTAACGATGGGTGCCTCATGTTACTCATGAAATGTAAGCAAATAATAGGTGTTGCTGAACAGCTGCTCTTACACTATATTGGCTCTTCCCTCTGAAATATTCTAGCAGGAGAGAACCATTCCTTTAAGTTTAAAATACATTGATTTTCTACATATTTCAGCTGGTTTTTGATGGCCAATACATCAAATTTGTCATTTATTGAAAGTATTTTTAAGAACAAGGGCATAGCCTTCAAATTCAGAGACTGGAAAAGGATGACTGACCAGGTTTTTGTAATATTCTGCTCCCATCTTTTCATTTCAATGGTGTCCAGCTCTAAGGAACTTGTTTCACCTTCATATTTCACTTATTCTCCTTTTGTGGAGAGGAAAACAACACAACACAAACCAAAGAGGTCACTGTGCTCCTGTAAGGGACATGTAGTCACTGATAATGTAGAATAATTTTTTTTTAATTATGCAAAACCCAATATCTATGGAGATTCAAACTAATTTCCAATCCTAGTGGAAAACTTCTCTTTTCATGACCTCTATAGTTAGTGTCTGCTTTATTAGAAATGTTCTTGCAGAATATCCAGTCATTATTCTCATTCACGTTAATTTTCTGCTGTTGTGCACTAACAAGAAGTCTCGATTTTTTTTTCTGTGTTGCAGATCATTCTGTTTTCTGTTTGAGAGCTAAACTGAAAGTGAACTTTTACTCTGAAATTATACACTTCAGTGTTTTATATGACACTTGTAATAAGCATATTAAATGATATACTGTGATGTTAAAGCACTGTAATAAAAATACTTGCTGCTGAGTGCTTGAGAAATTATGAAACAATTGTTTTCAAGTTTTCATAACTGTAAAATCCCCAAATGGACTTGATGTTTGAGAGACATTTCTGCATAATTTTCAAAAGAAAAACCTGTAAGTTTTGCCAACTGACCTCCTAGGTAGAGCCTTGCCCATAAATACAGTGAGACAGATTGGTGCTAACGATATGTAAAGTTCATCTTTGTACTCCATTCATTCTCACTTCATTACTGGCAAGATTAGTAATAGCCAATTTGCATTGATTTATACCAGCTATTTACAGTCCCCAGGGCACAGAAGTTATTCATCCATGGAAAAACCTGTCATGCTCTCCTTTTTTCTAGTCATGACTGTATCTATGTGGTAATAGAGGGATGGAGTTTCTGCCTCTGGTGTGTCCTGCACAGAAGCCAGTGTCTCCAAAGCCAAATACAACAGGAAAATCATGGCTTTGCCAACAGCTGGGATGGTGACCTACAGATTACAATGAGAAAAAGGCTGAAGTCCTCAAACCCTCTTTTTGAGCAGGCACCAGCAGCCCCCAGACACCTCTGTGTACCAATTTGGCAAGGAAAAAAGCAGTGATGGAACTGAGCAGGGATTTGGCAGCGAGGCTGGACAAACTCAGAGAGATGGGGCTGGTTATGCTGTGCCCAGTTTTGGCCCCCCCAGTCCTAGAGAAGTGTGGACAACCCACAGGAGGTTCAGTGGAAGGTGCTGGAATACTCTGGGTCAGGGCACAGGGTGGAAATGGAGGGACTGAAGGTGCTGGGCTTGCTTGTCCTGGCACAACAAAGGCCAGGGACTGGTCTCTGCCTGCACAGCAGTTACAGAGATGACAGCCAAGTTCAGGGTAGGTGGTGTCATAACACAGAACGAGGAGCAATGGCCATAAATCACAGCGTGGGAGGTTCAGCTGAAAATTAGGAAAAAATGTTACTCATTTTTCAGGCATTCTTTGAAAAGCAAAAACAAAACCCCCTCAAAAACTACAAAAAACAACACCCAAGTATGAGTACAGCTGAAATACACACAGAAAACAAAAAATTGCCATCCTCTGGTTTCTTATTGTTTCAGAGATCTCCTACCATAATTTAAACTTTAATTATAGTATTACACACATTTAATCTTACAGGCATGTTACATACATATGCTACCTGGTTTTGTTTCAAATTCTTTGTATGCAATTAGTAATTGACAGAATGCCATTTTTTGTTGAGGAATGAATTTTTTTTCTACAAGCAAACCCCAATAGTGCTTAATTTGCAATGCAATATTGACTATCATCTCTCAATCAAAAATTAGTTCTTCACAATGAATTCATTTAATTGTTTGGGCACTATTGCATCACTGTGTCCAATGGGATTAAAAAGCAAAGTTGAAAAAAAACTCAGTTGAAAGGAAACTGCATAACTCCATTGGCCCAAAAACTATGAGTATGCTAATTAACTAGAAGCAGTTACTTGAATAATCAAGACAGGTTTTTTCTTGCATTTATTACCTGCACTTTCAGGTATTTGTTACATCAGCTGTGATATTTATCTAAGCATTGGTTTATCACATGTGTGTGAGAGTAAAGGGGTTAATTTTGATCACTCAAACTACAGATATTCCATTTAAGGCACTTTGTGACACCAGCACATTTTCACCTTTCCCTCAGGATTTTAAATCCACTAGCACTTTTCAGATGGTTTATAGCAATTTTAGTGCTTCCCAAACACAGTTCCAACCATTCAGCTGTTCAGTACCCACTGA
The DNA here is from genome assembly GCF_048771995.1 of Taeniopygia guttata. Classification (NCBI taxonomy): domain Eukaryota; kingdom Metazoa; phylum Chordata; class Aves; order Passeriformes; family Estrildidae; genus Taeniopygia; species Taeniopygia guttata. The sequence goes on from NC_133045.1 coordinate 12,872,506, forward strand.
GAAAATTGGTTTCCTTTCCTTTGCAACTTTTCAGTTTCCACAGACCAGTGGTTAATATTTTCAATACAGGCTCTGTATTCAAGAAGCACAAAATGTTTACAACATGGGTGACATAATTATCTCTACGGTGTTAAAACTCACAAACTGGATTTGCCTATAGGCAAACTAAGGCTTTCTCCACAGAAAATTTGTAATGGTAAAGACAATGTCTGGAGATATATAAATATAGATTTATGCTTTATTACATTGATTAGTGTTTGAAACTTTTCTTTTTTAAAACCCATTCCTGAAAGTTTACCCCTGTTGTAATGAGTCCATCAGTTTGGATCTGATTTAACAATGTCTCTGTGCTTCAACATAACTGCTGCAAGGACTCATGTGCCCACACATAAATCTTCTTGATGAGAGAAGCTTTTGTATGAACTTCTTAAAACAGTTGGCAACAAAATATACGAAACATCTACCACACTTCACTGGATTGGATTAAGGGATGAAAAAGTAAGAGGAGAGCAAACACCACAACACTTTGTAGTCCTGTTTGACAGCTAAGGGATAAATTGCATCCTGCCTTCTATTCTTAATAAAAAGCATAAGACCTATTATACTTGTTAATCCAAAGTCCACCTAAACTAATATTCTCCTTCTGACAGCAAGAAATACTGGACATCATGAGAAGACTACAAAACCAGTGTTTAGTGATGTATTCCCAACATGTTTAGGACTCAAAGACTTCTGGAATAACTGGTGGGACTTCATATTCAAGGAATTCTGGTGATGTCTTTGTATTCATCAGGGGTTTTTAATATGGATTTAATGCACATATTTACCATAACACATCCTGTGACATGGAGTTCCATAGGTTAACTACTCGGTCTCAAAGATGTGTGCTCTTGAATCTGCCATCTCCTAATTAGCTATGATGCTCCTTACTCATGATGTTGAACAAGACAGTAAATAATCAGCCTTTTTCCACCTTTGCCATGCCATTAGGTTGAGGTTTTGGTGGATTTTTTCCAGAATTTTAATGTATTTCCACACTGCTTCCCCTGACTCCTATTGTCGTGGACTATGGAAGGAAGAAAAAAAAAAAAAAAAAAGGAAAGAAAAGAGAGTGAAAATGGGAAAAAAAGACAGAACCACTTAGTAGCCCAAAGCAAGATAGGAGAAGTGCAGGGCTCAGGATGTTTGCATCTCTGTCTGGGGCAGAGAGGGAGAGCAGGAAAATAGGCTGGGCACAAACACAGAGGAAGGAGAGTGGAAATCCCCAAATGACAGGAACAGGTGACAACTTCAGGCAAAACCCTTTGTCTTGCTTTGATGATACAGATATTGAGGTTCAGAAGGAATTTGTGCCATCAGAACTTGGCTGGAAGCCGCACATTCTCTCTATTCCTTCCTTTACACTGTATTTGTCAGGTCTGCAATCAAATGAAAAAAATCCAGTTTTAAATTCCTTAACATCTGTGTGTACACAGGCAGGTTTTACTTCCTTTCTATCCCTGCAGTCCCACTAATATTTCAGTCCATGAGAACCTGAGATCATAGTTTGGCTTCAAGGAAATTCAGTGTACTGAAGTACACTAAGGAGATACACCATCGTCTCTCACCACTGGAGGGAACATTTTTGCCCTTGACAAAGAACTTGGGTGTCATTAAGATAAAATAGATTATGGAGAATTTGATATAGGTGTAAATGCTTCCAGATATTTAATCAATGGGGAAGCAGTGGAACAGGTTTAGGCAGCCTACAGGTCGATGACCTGTTCTGATAAAACCTGGCTGGACTATTGAAGTCATTCAATATCCATCCCTGCTGCAGTTTCTCATGGCCAGCTACTTACATGGAGCACAGATTCCTGATTTTATTACCTTTTAACTTGCCACCCTCATGCAGGTCATTGGAATAGGATATTAAAAAATAATCTGAAAGCAACATTGAAGTTTTACCTATCTAAAAAGAACCCCAAAAAACCTCAACAATAAACAGTCCCCCAAAAAATGCTCAAAAAGCCCCCAAGAACATAACCAAACTATTATATATATATCCAGATTGGGATGGAGAGGAGGAAACTGTAGGAAATATTGGCTATGAGTCCTACCATATGCATAGACATGAAATCTTGGCTGGCCACTCTATGAGCTAAAAGGTTGGATAGTAACAGAACTCTAGAAAAGATTGAACCCTGGGGCTTACTGTGAGGCAGTGATGGATTTAATGAGCTGGGTGTGACTAGAGGGAATGAAGGAGATTCTTCTCTGGACATGCCTGCACTTGAAACCGTGTGGATTTTGTGCATCTGTGTTAAATGATTTGAAAAAACTATTGTGTGATCAATGGCACACACACACACACCTCCTCACAACACTGCATGATATTCTTATTTCTGTCATTAAAATGCCTCCTGCAATCACAATGGGCTTTTTAGGAGCTTTGTTTAATTTCTCATCTTGTTTAAACTCCTTTAGTGTTAGTATTTACCACATGTTCAGATGTGAACCGTTTCACCCCTTTCCTGTTACAAATAGAGAGAAACCTGGCAGATTAGCATGCAACTAAAACAAAAATGCCCAGTGAAAAGGCTAATGCTACGGTTTTGCCTCTGAGCAGCAGGCTGCATTAAAAAAAGCACATTTCCATTTACGCAATACTAGATTTTGTTAGTCAATAAATCCCTGCAATCTCAGAGGAAAGAATTAATCTTACATAATTGGAGTTTTGTTTCAGGAAATGAATTTATACTAAGAGATCCAATCTCTTAATTAAAAAGATTTAGTGTGTTTGTGTTCCACTTAGCAGTTTTATTTGTTCTTTAATTTGCAGGAGTCCATACTGGGAAATAATTGAATGAAAATGCCAGGAGGAATGGGATGTGCATACCAGGTCTGTGTGCAGACAAGAACCAGGATCTCTTGAGCATTGCTACTAGTTTTAACTTTTAAAGACCTCAGAAAATCTCTGCACATGTCAGTTTTCTATCTGCAAAATGAAATTCAGCAGCGGGTTATCTCACAAGGCTGTTAGTGCTGGAATCCAAAGGAGGAGCAGTTGGTAAATGCACCAAAATCAAAGAGAGCAGGATAAGATTTCATGGATGGGAAACTGCCTTAACAAGAGCCTTTTTCAAATGTCTTCCTCTCCTGACAAAAGATGAGGAAATTACTTGTAAATGCATCAAATTGTCTTATAAGAGGGGAAAAAACCAAGCTGCCAGGAGGAGAAAATCACCATTGAGCGGTACTAGGTACAAAAATGTTTGTATATTGAGAGTGATCCTGGGCCAGTTCGTGTCCCAATGTGGGAATTTTGTTTGCAAAGGAGCTGCTGGGATTGTTCTGCAAAGAGCATCCAAGGCTCCGGACATTCCTGCCCTTCCCAGGAACTCTGGCTGCTTGGCTCGCTCTTTGTGGCTGGGAAGTCTGAAAAGTTCACACAAATGCAGCAGGATCAGAATTCCCTTCTCATCTTTTCTTGGAGAAGAAGAAAAGGGTTTGATCCAATCCTCTAAAAACTGAACTGAACCACAAACAAACCCGTTACACTCACAAAACTATTGCCTTCCTAACTACTGGAATAAAAATTGTTAAATTTTCTGTTTTCAACCAAATATAGCCAAATATAATTTAGACCTAATTAAAGATTACTCTGGAACTATCATTTGCTATGACTTAGGTAAGTATTCCATGGCTTCCATCAAAAACTGATGTAAGGAACCCTCACTCATGGACACAGGCACATATTTCATCCAACCCACCAGTACCAGTTCCAGGTCATGCTGATTAATGCTTTTCATATAAACGCACTTTTTACTTCAGATGTTAATGCCTTCTTAGTGCAAGGTGAAAGTCTATCCAATGATAGAATCCCTTAAGAGTGTTAATTAAAGAGGACAATAATAATCCACTGGTGATTTATAGTGAGGTGGATTACTGGAGCATAGTGGTTGGTCTGATAGGCATTTATTGCCTACTTAACCATTTAAGTATAACAAAAAAAAAAAATCATCGTGGGACAAAAGGTGATGAATGTTTCTGCTAAAACAGTCCATTAAGATGATTCATTAACATTACAAAGAGGTCTGCAGCCTGTGTGCCACTTGGAGCCTTTAAAAGTCTGGGAAAGTGAGAGGCATTACCATAGGAAATGCTTTATGCTAAATGTGCGCTGATAGAATCTGAAGTCCACTTTCTGCAGATAACATCACTTTTTACATTTTGCACTACAAGGTCTGAGGATGCTTTGTGCTTCTCAATTCCTCGAGAATGTATCTCCTAACAGAGCAGAGGAGCAATAAAAGTCCCAATGCTCTGGCATACATTGGCGTCCCTCACACTTCCCTTTGAACTGATGGGGCTGGAATGCTGAATCGCTGCTTGCACCACTGCGGAATGCCCTGGGAGCCATGAGTTATAGTCACAACAGCTACAGCTTTATTAAATGCACAGCAAATAAAGCTCCTATAATGATCTTTTCAGGTCAAATAACAGCAGATGCCTGCTGTGTAACAGCAAGGTAGTGTACCAGCCCTGACTGCTACAGGAATTGTAAGAGGGTTAAATCAGCGTGTAAATGTATCCAAAACAGCAAAATAAAGTCTTTGGTATTTTCCTAACAAATTATTCCCTGAAAGTGGAGCTAATGAAGCTTGGTTATTCATGAATTTATGTTGCAGCTCTTACATCTCCCTGTTGGAATAACCCCAGGTGTCCTCCACCATATCCCACTCCAATCCCTCCAGCCCCCTTTATCCCTCACCTCCCCCCTGCAAGAACATGTGCAGGCTGCCTTACTCCCTGGGGAATCCCGTAGCATGCCTTGGCATCTTCTCCCAGCCATTCCTCGACTTTTGGTTTTGATTTGGCAGCTGAAGGAAGCAGTGTTTTCACCAAGGAATATCACAGCAATGTGCAAATCAGTCGAGAGCCTTGCTGCTGTCAAACACAATGAACAATTGCTGAACTCTCCCTTCTCCCTCTGAGGGAGAATTAATAAGGATTCCTTCCTCTCCTTAGATGCTAATTCTTGCAAAACTGGTAAGGACAACTGGTGAGTGTCTCGAAATCATCTCCATAACCTGTGACAAATGTGTCAGCATCTTGGAAACTGGGTCAGACAAATAATTAGATTGTGTAAGTGATTTCCCTAGGGAACCAGACTAAGAGGTGTGATAGGATCTGCACTGACCAGAAGTCAGTAAAATCTTGTTTGCAGTGTGTGCAGCACCTGTCCAGACTACCTGCATGGTCTCAAAACAAGCTGGACCAGGTTCTAGGAGCGCAACAAGACACTTGCATCAGACCTAATAAATTCTGCCTCTCAGTAGATAATTACCCTGGTTTATTTCTCAGGCAGCGAATTAGCACAGCTACACCAAATCCTGGGCTGGAGATGCCTGAGATAGATTTGTTGTCCCTGCATGAATTTTCACTTCTAGATACTTCAGTTAAAAGTGCAACACTACAGATAGTGAATCTGGACAAGCTGAGAGACACATGTGACATCAAACACAGCTCCCCCAAATACTGTTCAATATCCTCTAATTGCTTGGGAAGTTGGGCAAGCAACATTTAATGCCTGGTGCCAAATAAATTTCCACTTGATTCCTCTAGGAAACAAGGCACTGACTGCATTCATGATCTGTGACCAGGCTTTATTACAAAGTGTCCTGCAGTGCACCAGCCCCATCTACAGAAACGGTGTAACTGTTTCCAAGCAGGGCCATTAATCCAGGAATCCAAAAACCAGTCTCAGATGTGGTGAACACCTTTCAGATGAGCTCTGCTGGTTAATGAATGGAGGGTGCTGAGGTGTGGAGCTGTGCCTGGTGAAACACACACTCCCCACCTCTGCAAGTCCCAGTTCTTTGTCAAGAACGCCCAAAGGTGCCCAGGGCTGGGGAAGAGCCTTTGTGGGAGATCAGGCCTGGGTGTCACACAGATGCAGAAGGGAAGGAAGGAATACAAACTAGTGGGAGGCTGGCAGGAGCACAGGCTAAACCAGAAAGGGAAGCTGAACATGTGTGTCCAGTGGCTTGATGAGATTCAGAGTGGGAACAGGGATGAAAGGATTGGGTTGAAAGATCCATGTTTGCAAAGCAAAGGGGAAGGGTTGAAATTTCCACTTTTCAACTCATTTTCTGATTTTTTCCCCCCACATACTGAATTTAACCTAATTTCAGTAAGAGCTGACAGTCACCAGCATCTTCTTATATTTTGCTCTAGATATTTCTTACAAAGTTTCCACGAATTTACCTACTAGATTTCATCACCCCGGACTGCACTTCACTTATGATCTCTTCTTCAACCTACAAAAATGCTGAAGGTAAGCACCTCACATTTGTCAAATACAGAGAAAGATCTTACCTCAGAAAACCTGGTTGAGAATTTTTAGACAAAGTGGTTTTTTCTATCAGAAAACACTAACTCGCAAAAAAATTTATATTTTTGCTGATTTCCATGGAAATACCATTAGGTAGGTTCAAAAATTTCCGTGAGAAAAATCTGTTCCAAAAGAGAATGAAGTAGAAATGCTAGGGGTGATTTATAAGACTCCCAAAGCCAGAAGTACACCCAAATATATGCTAGCACCCTACCAAGCACAACAGAACAACTGCCTATTCTCCATGCAGGTACTTTACTTTATTTTAAAAAATAAATAAATAAAATCCCCCAGGCTGAAGAGAAACTGCCTGATGAAACAGCTGGTGACTAAGTCTCACCTATGAAGCACAGGACTCCAAGCAAGTTCTTTTTCAACCCACTACAGAGCCCAGATTTTGGTCTGACAAAAATAATGTTGAAAACATTATGTCAAATGTCTGCTCCAAATCCCATAAAGCACTCCTTGGACAGGGCCCAAGTAAATACCCTAGCCACTGGATGTTGGCTATTCTGGGATGTCTCATTCTTTCTATTCATGTTTTGTTTTTTAAATCATTCTGTGACAAATCTAAAACAAATGTCAAAACCATTAATTTTTTTATACACTAGATTTTTTTTCTGTTTCTGGTCAACTGTAATTCTCAGTGCACCACCCTTAACTCTTCAGTTCATTTCTTCTCTTCCAACTTGGTCCAACTTGTTGGCCTTTAGAAGAGTGAGAGACATTTAGCTTTTGCATAGGGAAAATTAATTTGATTTGTGCATTCTGTATTGTCCTATATCACTGATTTTTAAAATGACTTCACAGGCCTTTGGGGCCCATAAGCTGCTTTTACAGGGATCCAAAAAGGTAAATAAGACACATTGCTTTGGCATGACATAAAGAATTGGCTGCCACCAAAGTCTGAAAATTAGAAAACATTAAAGATCACTGCTTCATACAAATATACCTGTGTCCTACTGCTGTTAGTATAGGTTGAAAGCTTACAATAAGCTTTTATTTGCACTGGGATAAAAAAACTATTAACATTATTAAAAACTAAGTGAATCACAACATTTTTTGGAAGAGAGTAAGAAGAATACTTTGGCTCAGGAGATGCATGTATAACCAGATCCATCACTTTCAAGAGAAAGCAATTTTACAACAGTCAAAGTTAATATAAAGTTCAAGTTGTTACTTTTTCCTCATGTACCCATATGAAAACTGGAGAAAATTATCATTTTGACACGCTTGTTTTTCATGATAAAAAGTTATCACATCTCTAATGTGATCCCTAATCATAAGAGTAACTAATCAAATGTTAAATAAAATCTGCTTTACATGGCATTAAAAAGTTAAAAATCCATTTAATTTTTTTTCTGATTAATTAATTCCCATAAACGTATTTAGCTAGATTGAAAAAATATGTTTTTTCTTTTGTCGATTCACTTCAACTTCTCTGAGGCAGCAAATTTTAGTCAGATACAGTTAATATTTTGTTCCTAGAAATTGACAGTAATTGCAATTACCATATTTAATCCTGAAAACTAGAGCTGCCACACTCTGGATCATGCCTACGTGCATACAAACAAGAAAAATAAAATCAGATTCGTGGAAACACGGCTGTATGCTCATGGATCTCGGCCGTGCTGCTGAGAAAACAGAATTTTCACAAAAGGCAGGGCGAAGTCTCAGCTGCTCCTCCTCAGAACTGTCCTTTAACAGGAGAATTTTATTTTCTCTCCCCCCAGCAGCCGATGAAGCTCTGCAGTTTATGAGCTCCCTTGATGGCCAAAGTGCTCTTCCATACCTACCAAATATATAAACAGTAACTGCTCAGCTTTTTGTTCTTGCCTTAAGGCTTAGAAACAACTCGCAAATCCTCTCAATTCGCTTTTCGTCCCCATTCCTTCCATTAGACTTGCTAACAGTGTCTTTCACAAAGATTCTTTTGTTTCTACCGAAAATCTCTTAAAGATTCCTTTGACGTTTCTCTTTCTCTCAGTATCCTGTCACAGGGCACTGGACCTTCATCCTGGGACTTACCCAAATCCTTCCTTTTTCCAGGACACATTGAAACCTTCCAAACTTTACAAAGGAAGAGTATAGCCACTATGCTTAACCAAAAACCCAAAACCTTAGAGCTATGAATTGCTGAACTCCTCCCAAAGATGTCAGAGTGCCCTCAGATCCTCATCACATTATGGAATTTTAAAGATCTTCTGAATATTCTTACTTTTCTCCATGATTTAGCCTTTACTCAATATGTACTTCTTGTTTTAATGGATGTTCTTCTCTCTTCTCCTTCCTCAATCTCTCCCTGTTTCCAAACAAAGCAGTAGCCTATGCTTTAAGTTAGAAATACTCTTATTAAATCCAATATTAAAACACAAACCCCAGATTCTTTCAAAAGAAACTGGCATTTCTATTTGCAAATGTAGCCAGTGTAAATTCCCAAACCATCCAAATTAGGGATGTTTGCTGTCTGACTTGTCATCATTTCCCAATTACAGACAGTAAGATGCTCTGTAAACAGGTTTTTGTTGAAGTGGGAGGTCTCCTATGCTGTTCTCCTCATGTATTCAGGACATGGAAATAGGGACAGGAATAATCAGGAAGTGATTCAAAATCTCCATAGCCCTCATCTGTGTGAGGACACTGCCCGAGCTGCACGTACCCTGCAGTTACTCAGCTGGAAGAACAGGAGTTTGGTCCTGTGTGGTTTCAGTTTATCACCATAACTTCAACTTCTGTACACATTAAACAACCGAAACCTTTCCCTTGTTTATGACAAACATGTTATTCATGAAGCTGGTTTTTACCCCCAAAACAAATGTGGTGATCTCTCTGGAATGTAAAAATCTTAACTTCTCTGGATTTTACATTTTTCATGAGCTTAACAGACAGCATCTTACCCCAAGGAAATAACTTAAATTTTTATATGGAACTCTAAATAGTCTATTTTATAGCTCCTTGATTTAAATAAACAAAAAAACAAACATACAAACGACTTCCTTCTGCTCCTTTCCCGACAATCCAAATATTTAGTACTCTTTATAGGATGCTAACTGTGGAAATCCATGCTTTTAAATTATGCTTTTTGGGTGCCTCGAACAACAAAAACAACAGATTCTCTCTTGCGGTCGGACCACCAGAGCGCAGTAACTCAGAGTTTCTGCCCCATGTTCTGCTCTGCTTGTCCTTTTGAAAGGGGGCTCAATGAAGAGCCTTGTTGAGACCTCCGCTGGTGCCACTGTTTATAGAGGGGGTCATTAGGAACAGTTTAGGCAGAACAAAAGGGGTTTTGTTTCTATTGTCCCGCTTGCAGTTTGACGATGTCTTAACTGAAAAATTATCTTAATAGTCTAACAGTATATATTCGCCTATGGGGCTCAGACAACTGCAGAAAGGGCTTTGGATGAATGCTGAAAAGATGCACTTGACAAAGCCAACTCAGTGCACGCTGAGCACCATTTAGGAAGCGCATTTGTTCTGCCTGAAAACTTAGAAGTGCCAGGCTGGGAAAGATAAAGTCCTGCAGCGCTGCACTTCCAGCTGAAGCATCCTCCCCAAAAGGGACAGCGGTGCCACTGCTGGCTGCAAACACACCGTGCACACCTCATCTGCACACACCGAGCTGCACCAGGAAACTGCCTCTACAGACTATTGAAAAATCCTCCTGATTCCTGATTTTGTGCTGCTAAAGGTCTGGGAGATTGCTTCACGCAGCCACTTGTAATGTGGCAAACCTCCCGGGAGCAGCAGAACTGGGGCCAAGCCTGCTACCCTGCTCTGCTTGGGAGGGGATTTTTGTGGCCAGGGTTTGGAGAATCTAATGAATCTCCAGCTTCCATCTTCCTCCAGACTGGTTCAGAAACGCTGCTATAAATCACCACAGATATAAAGTTATTTTAGAGGCAGAACCAGAAACAACAAAAAAATGCACATTGTGTCTCTGCAGCCCCATGCAGCTTGGAATTGGCAGCTCAAAACTTCCAATTGGAGTGGCTCTAATGTGTATTCAAAATAAACCGTGAAAATAATTGTTCCTATGGAAATGAAATATAAATAAAAGTAGGAGCTAAGACCATATAAGATAATGTTGGACCAAATTCTGTTTCCTGCTTATTGAAATGCACAAGATAAGCCTCAACAGGAGAGAAGCTGCGGGGTGCAGCTGTTGTATATAATCCTGCTTCCTACAGACCTGTAAAAGCAGCAGTCTCCAAAGATCTCTCTGCTCCAGCAACACGAGTTTTATGATTCAGGGGCATGGTACATATGGTTTAGCATACACACCCCAATTTTCCATGCAACCTCCCCTGTTAGGATTACTAATACTTGTGGCATGAGTAGTTTGTACAGCAGCTGTGCAAGGGTTATGCAAGCATTTATGTACACATTGGAATAAAGGCACAAAATAATGGTTCTTTTGAGGTATTACTCTGCACCTGCCTGGAGAGAGAAAGTAGAGTCATCCAAATTCATCCCATTGCATTCACAGGGATCAGTTATTTTGTTCCCTTTGAAAAAAATGGATATGTACTATATGCTCTTTGTTCGTTATAAAAAATAGCAAACATCTCTGCCTTTAGTGAATGCAAACAGCTGAAAACTGAAAAAGACATCAATCTATGTTAATAAGAAGAATCCTGAATGTATGTAGGAGCAAAGATCACCATTTATTGTAAGAAAATGTAACAGCTAAGCAGATTTTCAGAGGCACATTTCCAAGGTGCTGCAGCACAACTCAAATCCGCTCCCAACAGTGACGTCCGAGCTCGTGCCCAGCTTAGCTTTTCACAAATATAAGCCTGAGATCTCAGATGTTCAGATTACAATGTTACCAAGGAAGGAAATACCTGGGCTTGTGCCAAAAGCGTCAACCAAATCAAGTGTGCACACAATAATTTAATAGTACAAAATTAAATTCAGTTTTCTCCGAGCTGCTTTGGCGATATTGGAGTCTGCATTAAACAATACTCCCATGCCTGTATCTGTGCTGCAGAAATAGATTACTTACATAAAGTTTAAAGAGGTGATTGAAGTATACTGGTGTATGTATGCATGCTCATACCAATATATAAACATATATAGAAAATAGGGCACATGCCAATATTCAAATTGTATATAAATGTGTGATAAATGTAACACTGCAAAAGTTTCAGTAACATTAACTCATTTCTAATGTTCTCTGAAGTAAACAGCAACAAAAGAATCCCCGTGGCAATCCAGTTTTGGGAAGTGAAGGGCTGAACAGTGAAGGACTGAATTTTGCCCACCTTTCCCATTGATGAACATTAAATTCAGTGCCATAGCACCATTTCATAAATCCTAAAATTCTATTTTAGCTTTCACTGCCATCCTCAGAAGTAATAATGCCTTTTTCACACACCAAAACACAGATTTCATTTCTGACTCTCCTCTGATCAGTAACATTGAGAATCAACATTTAATTTTTATAACGTGACCTGTCCAACCCAGCACAGGTCAGCCCAAATCTGCTCAAATTCCTGGATTAGAGCCAATATAATGGCTTTATCTATAATGTGATTAACTTCATGTTGGTGAATATGTTCTCAGTAATAATGCTGGAGAGATCACTAGAAACTTTTGATAAGAATAATCCAATACAGTGTAAAACAATATGTGAGCTAATTATCCATTCTTATACAAATAATAATGCTATTATTTTTGCTGTATTAATGTTCTTCATGCAAAGAGCATAGACAAACAGCTCAAAATTCCCCAAACACATGCTAGTTTAGTGGGACTGCTTGGAAGGAGAAAAAAGTTTGCTATAATTTAGGAGCTGCACTTTGTTCAAGACAAATGAGAGAAGATGCAAAACAGAATGGAAAAGAACCATGGTTAAAGTTAAAAAGAGGACATCAAAGTAGGAAGACAAGGAGCTTGAAACTGAATCGGCAGAAAAGAGGACAAAATGTTTTGTGTATAATGTTTGAAAAGTCATTTAATGAGTTTCTGAGCAGAACCCACATTTTTTACTGCCCATTTGGTAAAACTGAATGCAAATGGCCAAATTCTGCCCTTGGCATATGCTTCACATGGGTACATGAGGACGACAAATTCACCAAACAAAAACCTGTACATTTTAGTTCATTTCATGTTTTTAAATCAGCCCCTTTATTTATCTCCTAAATAAACACTTCCAAATATTCTGTCTTCCACACAAACAAAAAAATGGTAGTATTTAATGCTAAACTTGGGTAAGAGCGTGCACACAAACTCACAGAGATCAAAAAGGTACTCGGTAATGTGGCTTGTGCAGAACCCCAGAAGCATTGGGAGTCTGGTTTTAGAGAAATGATCTGAAGCAGCAAGCGCCAACAAACAGGGATTACTTCATCACAAGCATTCAGCTTTCCTTCTCAAGAAGAGGAGGCTACACAAAAGAAGTAGAGAAGACTAAGAGGAAAAACTGGTTTCTTAATTGATCCAGGAAGGAGGAGGAAAAGACAGTGACATGAAGGTGCCAATATTTCAGCAACCTGTGTGGAACTGATCCTGCAGGAAGCAGGATAGGGTTTACACAGCAGGCAGGAAAGGAGGGAAGAGAAAGACGTTGTCCATGAAAAAAGGTACAAACTGGATTGCCTTTCTGTTTGAAAGGTATTTGAAATTCAAGCTCAGATCTGAGGGCTGAAGCACTGCAGTTGGAGCTGCATCATCCTTTATTGTACCCAGCAGAATAAATGCTGCCCTTTGTTGTGTCCCAAAGCAAGATGAAGGCAAGAGACTTCACATCAAAAAGATTTTCTTTAACAAGCTCACTTTCTCATCCCATGCTGCTGGCATGGGTTTGTTATGCTCTTTTAAGTACCCCCATTGCCAACTCTCATGCATTTATTAAAAAGTGTATGGGAGCAGCAGGATTACAGAAAATACTGTATAAAAGAGAAAACTTTCCCAACTGCTCCTGTAAAAGCACAGGTTACAGTTGCAACATTGCCCCTCCTTTAGGAGTATATCCTGCATTAAATCAGAATATAGCTAAATGTGGCCTAACCCAGACCACTTGGACAAAACAAGAAGGAAATAGTTTCAAACATCACTTTTTCAAGAAATCTGTCAAATCAAGAGTTTCAAGGTTTAGTTTTTGTCCTCTGTTCTTTGTCCAGTGATACCTACATAGCAGTTACCTAAGGTGGTAATGAGTGAGCAGAGAAACCTCCCAGGTTTTCCCTTTTTTTCTCTCAGAACACAACATTGACCTGAAGTTTAGTCTGTTTTTAAATGGGAGCTACAAGCAATTCCAGTACAAGTAATTTAGGCAGCAGAGACACCTGCTCTCCAGCCAGCTGTTCCATCCTTGCTTTTTCATCTCATCTCCATGCCAAAGGCAAGGCTCCTTGTCCTACTGCTGCTTGATGAAAGGTCAACACTCACAGCTCTGGGGAAACAGTCTACAAGGAACAAAAAGGGAAGAGAAATCAAGTTGTCTGCAGCTGAAAGGGAGAGCAGAGACATCTCACATCATCTGTCTGCCCTTCCTACAGCAGCCTGACCCAGACACCCTCTCCTTGCCCCCAGCTGTGCATTCCTGTGGCCTCCCTCCTTCCACCACAGCATGGAGTCAGGCAGAACAGGAAGCTGATCCAGCAGAATATTATTTTCAGCAAATACACAAATGGTTAAAAAACCAAAATATTTTAAAAACAGAATCAGTTTTCTGACCTGGGTGTAAATGTTGGTACCGGCATTGCAGAGGGGTGGGGTTGCACAGCTGAGGGTCCAGGCTGGGCTGGGATGAGAAAACAAAGATCTTTCTCAGGGGGAGCCTGGCTTTAAAACAGCTTAAATTGATCTAGAAACCACACCCTCGGCAAGGAAGAAATTTAAGCAAATGTATGCATGGTGAAGAACAGGTTAGTGCTGCTCCTCAGGAAGTACAAAAGATGCTGGAGAGTTTGATCTTAACTGGGCAGCCAAAAATCAGCTGCTGGGTACTGGTGTTTCCATCAGTGGGGAGCACTGGGGAGGCAGCTACTGGGAAGGGGGGATTTTTGAGCAGCACCAGTGGGTGTAGAAAGGGCTTTCATGTCACCTAAGGTGGATATAGCTCCACAACCTCTCTGCCCCTCCATCCTCCCCAAGCTTGAACCATTCCTAAACATGTGTTAGGTCTGAGCTGAGGGTTTAATGCTGGTTCCACCACGATTTCCATAGTGCCATGAGTAATTTCTATGTGATGCCTCAGTTTCCCTGTTACTAAGAGGTACACATGCATGCATACAATCACATTCTATCATTCATCACAATTGCCATGCAGTTTTTTGCCTGGCTACCTGCTGTTCACACCAAGATTTGAAACATAAAGAACTAAAAGAAGTGCTGAATATTAGTTTCCAAAAGACTTGCAGGATCTGGTGCTGGACACTACCACATGTTGCTTGTCTGAAAATATTAGATGAAACAATCTATCAAAAAACACCCTCCAGAATGCTGACCTGCTTTATCCTCCACCCCTTTTCTTCCTCCTTTGCCCAAGGAATTAAGGTCAACATAAACTTATTGTATATATGTATGATTTGTGAGGTTACCTCAGGGTCCATTCAGTGACCCAAATACACCATCCTGACTTCCTCTTCTTTCCAAGTAAGATTTGGGAAGCATTAGTTTACATTTGTCATCTGAAATTATTATTATTATTAATTACTGTTGTCGCAGACATCTAGCTGGGCTAATAGGGACTAGGGTTCCATTACTGTAGATGTTGCACCCACTGAGTTTAAAAAGTCATTGCTTTAAGAAGCTGACAATCTGTTTCAAGGCAATATCCCCAAAATAGCGTGTACCAGGAGCAGAAGGAGAGGGGAGGGCAAGGGGGCAGGGTAATGGCATAAACCACACGTGTGCACAGGTTGATAGTTATATTTCAAGTAAATGTTCCTGGTTTTACAATTTTTAGAGAATATCTCCCCTTCGGATTTCTAACTCTTCTCCATTAGCTGGAAAAAGTGACCCGGGGCTCTGTGCACAGAGACACACATACATGTCTATGTAGGTGAATATATAATCGTCACGTTTTAAATTATTTAATGGAGTTTGTTTTGTCACGGGCAGTTTCTTCTAATCTGAACTTCTTAAGAAAAAAAAAAAAAAAAGTAGGCAGGAAAAAGAAGTGCTTGTGCAGACAGCTGATGTACTTGCATCTATAAAGTTTGTGGGAGTTTGGGCCCCTTCCTTATACATAAACCACCCTCTCTCCTGGGTTGTCTTCTCCTTAATGACGTTCACTGCAATTTAGGCGCTGGGGACCGGCTCAGCCTCTCCAAACATCCTGAAAAGCAACCTGAGCAGCCGTCCCTCCTCGAGGCAGTCCCAGGGATTTTCTCCGCCGAGCGCTTTGGAGCGGGCGAGCGAGAGAGAGCGCTTGGGTTCTGCTGCCTGCTCCTCCCACCAGAGACACCCTCCCGCCGCTCCCCGCCGAGCCGCGCCGCTCACACGGCGGGACGGGCCAGAGCGCTCCGCTCCCGCCGCCGGGACCAGCGCCTCGGGCCGCCGCCGCCGCCGCCGCGCCGTCCATGGGCCGGTGCCGCTGATCTGCCGCCGCTCGGGCCATGAACGGGCTCATGAACGGGCTGCGGTGTCTCCGCGGGGGCTGAGCGCGGGGCCCCCCGCGCATGCCGGTGGCGGGGGGCAGCCCCGCGCCCGCCGCGCCGCCCCGCAGCCGCCGCCGCCGCCGCGCCGCGATGCCGGTGGCGGGGCGCGGGCAGCCCGCCTCCTGGCTGCTGGTGCTGGGCGCCGCCGCGCCCGCCCTCTGGCTGCGCTGCGTGCTCGCCGACTTCACGGTGGACAACGAGGTGCACTCCAGCTTCATCCACCGGCGGCTGCGCGGCCCCGAGCGCCGCGAGATGCAGCGGGAGATCCTCTCCATCCTCGGCCTGCCGCACCGCCCGCGGCCGCACCTCCACGGCAAGCACAACTCGGCCCCCATGTTCATGCTGGACCTTTACAATGCCATGTCCGTGGAGGAGGGGGCGGCGGGGGCCGCCGCCGAGGACGGCGAGGGCTTCTCTTACCCCTACAAGCCCATCTTCAGCACCCAGGGGCCGCCTCTGGCCAGCCTGCAGGACAGCAACTTCCTCACCGAGGCTGACATGGTCATGAGCTTCGTCAACTTGGGTGAGTGCCGGTCCCGGGGCGACCGGGCAGGGAACGGTACCGGGGGGAGGCTGGAGCGGTGACCTGGCCGGGGGACGGTGGCGCAGGTGGCCCCGGCCGGGAGCTGCTTCCCCGCGGGTCAGGTGGGTGACAGCCCACCCGGGCAAGGATGGGCAGGTAGCAGGGTGGCTGCTTTGCCGGGCGGTAATTGAGTGTCATCGGCGGGGAGAGGGCTGTGACCTCCCCTCGCAGCATTTGGGCAGCCACGAGCTCTCCCCACGCTCCGCACCGAGGTCTTTGTCGTCCGCTCCCTTTGGTATCTGCTGCGCGTCAGGAATGGGATTTGCAGGTAGGAGTTGAACGGGACGATTAGCAGGTCTGCTGCACATCGCACCCCGCCAAGGAAGGCACGGAAGGCAGGCAGAGCACGGCCCGGCTCCCGCACAGCTCCCGCACCGGGCCGGCGCTCCTGCGGGATGCGGAGCCCCCGGGGCTGCGGGACGGATGGTTGGGACGGCTCCATCCCAGCGCCGGCTCCCCCGGCCGGAGGGGCTGAGCTGCTCGCACATGTTTTCCTAATGCCTTGGGAGGGATTCCACAGTAAACCCTTATTTACTCCTGCAGCTTTTCCTGCTGACCCCAGTTTATGCCGCTCACTCGCCTCTTTTCACAAGCACATGTGGATGGGTTTATGCAAACGATACGAGAGCTGGCACGCTTTGTATGCGCCTCGCTAGGCCTCTCTAATTGGATGCCACGGCCCAATCTGATTTCTATTTGCTCACTGTAGATTGCACACCCGTGTGGACTGACTTGGCCGGATTTGAGTAAAACATTGTCAGGGTGCGCATTCTATTTTAAATGTATAATTACAGACCTGGCTCGCACTATCCGTTTTTAGACCTCATCATGTGCGGCTCTCAAACCACACACGTACAGATTGGGTGCCTGCAAGTTCAAGGCAGAACCTGAATTGTGTTTCCAAAACAAGATCAGCTCTGACTTTGTCCCAAACAAAGGGAAACGCGAAGTGCAAGAGGAGCGCACCTCTGGCACATAACCTGCCAGGAATTACAGACCCTCATCTCCAAAAAATCCATTAACACCTTTATGGATGTCACTGTTCTGGACACTTCCACTGTCTGGAACTTCAGAGGCAGTGAAGAGTAAATCACCACCTAAACCACCAGCTCTCTAATCCCAGCACTTTAACTAACTTGAAAAGCTCAGCAGCTGTAAAGGCTCTGTGACACACGTTAATAATTATTAGACACGGTAGCCATCCCGGCAAAATTCTTGCATGATAAGGAGCCACGGGACGCTGTGGGAGAGCTCTCGTTTGCATGAGCTGCGCCTCCTTATTAACTGCCATAAGCTTCACAGTGGGAAACTCGGAATTACATCTGGCCCGGGGGCTGTGCTCTGCGAGGGCTGGTGCTTTCCATTTGGAATTACACTGTTTGTCTAGTCACTGCTGGATACTTAAGCCGATGAGCAATGATACATTTAAAATCAAATATTTGAGCAGTCAAAAGTACCAACAGCAGTCAAATATCTGAATTTAAAGATAAGGGTGACCTTGCTAACACTGTTCTCTGTGGTTCTTGGGTCCTACACCGAGTGCAAGGAGACTCCTGAGTAGAAGACAAAAGTTGTTCAAATAGCAATAGCGAAATTCATTCTTTGCTTTCCATTTCAGTGGAGAGGAAAGAACCTTGTGAAACATGTAAGTACATAATGGGAGGGAGTTTAGCTCTGCTCCTCAGGTGTAGTAATTTTCCTGAAGCATCAGTGAAACTGCAGCGCTCCTGTCCCACATTGCCGATGTAAGGAAGAGGCTCCTTGTCAGCTCATGTAAGAGTTATAAGAAAGAATTAATATTTAGGCCACTGATGATTTTGAATACAAAGGAGTGGAATCTATCCATAAATGTGAATTCAAAGTTGCATTTTGGATACGTCTGTGCCTACGTGAGAACTTTGTATGCAGCAGGTTTCACCTATATAAGCCATAATCCCTGATAATCGACGTCCTGATGCAGTTTGGTGACTGCAGTGGATATATCCATTCATTTCAACCTGCCAGGTTTTGTTGTCAGCATAGAAATGTAAGAGTGTTCCTTATGCAAAATCCTAAATGATTGTTTTATTTAATTGCTGTCAGTAGTAAGAGTGCAAGCAAAGCCCAGTAGTTTTAAGGACAGGTGGAATTACGACCAGCAAGGCACATTTTGGAGGTTTATCTGTGCTGTTTTGTTCCCTTGTCAACAGTGCATGCCAGGACGAGTTTAAAAAGGACACAGATCTATAATAGCTTTCTTCATCGCTGTGCACACCTTTCATCCCATTATAGTCGTTGCCCTTTCATCTTTATAGGACAAAGGCAGGCTTGTTTATGGAGGTTTTAATGAATTAGAGCAGCCACTCACTCCGTATATAATCAAACACACCACCTGCTTTGAGACGTACAGTTTTCTATGACGTTCAGGGAAAATTAGAAGATCTATTGTAGAACTGCATTTTTTTGAAGACTTTCTACAATGATCCCTTTTTAAGCACAGCTGAATTCCTAAATGCAGACTGTAGTAAACTGTGTCCTACTTTTGTAAGAGATACTCTGTGAGCATTGCATTTCACAGGTAGGCTTTTATTACTATACCAGAGCCATCACAATGAGGAAGTGTCACAGCATAATAAAGTTTCATTTTAGCATGGAGGAAATAAAAGCGAGTAAAGAAATAATATTTTGAAATTCCAGTCAATAAGAAACTGTAATTCCAGGCTTCTAAATGCTAATCTACAAAAGCACCTTTTTTTTCTTCATCCATCTAGTTGTACAGCTTTAGAGGGAATAATATTTTTTAAAAAACTACATTGCAGGATTTGGTGGGCTACATAGTAAAAACCCCAACAACAAACCCCACACACATTGATTTCTATGGAGATACTGTGTATATTTAGTCCAGAAAATTTATGCTGGATATTGGTAGGGAGGAACCAGAATACAGGT
Organism: Taeniopygia guttata; assembly: GCF_048771995.1. Classification (NCBI taxonomy): domain Eukaryota; kingdom Metazoa; phylum Chordata; class Aves; order Passeriformes; family Estrildidae; genus Taeniopygia; species Taeniopygia guttata. The sequence goes on from NC_133045.1 coordinate 12,892,001, forward strand.
GCTCCGTTTTAGGGAGCTTTGTACTAAGCAAAGTTTTACTTACTGTAAAATCCTGACAACTAATTAGATTTAGATTTATAACCAGTTAATTTACAGGCTACATTTTGTCTTAGCTTACACCTGTGCTAAGCTGAATTAGGAATGGGGTTGTGTCAAGAATGAAGTTATTTGTAAATTAAAAGAGAATTTAGCCACAGTGGTCTGACTAAGTTAGCCAGTTAATTACTGGCTAATTTTGTAAAATTTATTACTATAATTTTAGCATTTGGAATTTAATTTCAGATCCTGTCCAATAGAGTTTACAAACGGATCCATTTTAGGAACTGAAAAAACGCAAAGCATTTTCTGCACAAGTTTAATTTCAAGTTTATAAACAGCAGCTAAGGAGTAAACATCCTCTAGATGACTTAGGCCTTCTCTTCTAAAAATAATTGTGTTGTCCTTATGCTGGTAAACTTGCCTTGGTAAACAGACTTGCTTGGAATATTTTTAAAAGAGTCGGCACAAGTGATATGCAATTTGTTAATTTGTCTCGTGGTTGATTGTAAAATGAACAACATTGTTTAATCCTGGCAAAAAAGAAGGGGGGGGTGGAATTAGTCATTCTTGGAAGGAGCACTTGAAAGTGGCTTTTGTTAATATAAATCAAGAAGCTGAAGAGCCCCCAAGTTTCCTTTTATTTCATACCATCTGGCTATCCTTTTTGTTGACAAGTGTTTGGCATAGAGAACCATCTCTTTGCCCTTTAATAACAGGCTTTAACACTGTAGGGTATTAGAAAAAGATTCTATAACAGTTAAAAAATTTCCTTCGGGGAATACTTTATAAAGTGAGCACGGGCTGCAGGCATTTGCAGCTGTAACCTGGCTTGTGTTAAAATTTGGAAGGGGCTGCCTTGCATTCCAGCTCACTACAGGCCTTCATTGGTGTACAGCCAAAGGTTAATATAGATGTCACACAGTTTTTCTTTGGAGAGCCTCAGATATAAGAGTATGCGTACAGCTGTGTTTTTAGTAACCCTTTCATAATCACTCCTTTTAAACCTCATTTTCCTGCTTGTATAAATCAAAGATTTTCAAGGATATTTGACCTGGATTTGAACTTATTTGATCTTCACATATTTCCCACTTGAAACAAAGCAGATTAAAAGTTAGCCCTGGATGCCTGGTCCCGATCACATGGTTTGTCCATACATTAGGCCAAACCCTCGCCTTTTTTTTTTTTCTTTTTCTCTTCCACCTAATGCTGTTAAAAGCTCTCAAGCCTGAACAGGTCCATCCCATAATTGTTTTGGGCAGTGGGGATGTGTGCAGCCCTTGTGGTGTAACACTGGCTAAGGCAGAAAGCTCACAGCCAAGTAAAGGTAGAAGGACCATGCAGCAAGTGCCCATAGGTATTCTCTGAATGTGCAGACCCATCCCAGAGAGAATTTAATTAATTTCCTAATTTCCAGGTGTCTAACAGGCAGAGCAGGACAGGAAGTATTTACCTCTTCCACGTGGGTGTGCTGGCAGCAGAGAAAGGAGCAGCTAAGGGCAGATGTCCTTATGCAAGCAACAAGGACCTGGAAATTGTCCCCATCCGCTGGTACACAGCAGATTTATCCCGGAGCAGGGTCTTTCCTCTGCTCCCACCCAGGCTGTCCTGGGGGGGTGAATCCCCCTCTGGGAGCTGCAGTTTAGAAGCCAAAACACAACAGCTCTTATAGGGACAAAGCTCTTGAGGGAGACAAACCAGGTCTTGTGGTGCTGCTAACAGGAGCTGGGCACCAGTGGAGCGTGCAGGACCTGCTCCCAGTGCTCCCAGTTGTGCCATCCCGTGTCTCTGTGTGTGTCCCAGCACTCCCCCTGCAAAGGAGCTTTAATGGCCTCTGGACAGGCAGCACGAATCCAGGCACTACATTCCCTGGAAATAAGCCTGAAACACATTTTCGGGTCGGCGGGGAGAGACGTGTGAGAGAAGGTTACACAAGTGGTTGGAAACATTAATTAAAAAAAAGATTATAACTATTAAAGCCCAGTCAGAGCCGTTGACAGGCTCCTTTTAAATAGGACACTGTGATGTTTTAGTTTAATACATTCTGGCAGTGTCACCGGGGTTAAGGCTAATACTGGGATGTGTGGATCCTGTCATGTTATTGTCAGGAGGAATGCAGGGATTAGGTTGGAGAGTGGCGGTGGGTGAGTGCTGCAGCTGTGTACACTTATTATAAAAGATTTAAGTCCCACTGGTAAAATCAATATATTAAATTGCAAGAGCCCCTGTTTTTAATTAGTTTAAATCAAATATACGGTTAGTGCCATTAGGGCTGCTATCCTTGAATCAAGTGAGGAAATGCTAATATTTATATGGAAACTGTTAATTCGTGGTTAAAATGATAACACATTTAGTTTTATGCCTCTAAATTGTCCTAACTGGATGAGTACCAGTGGGAAGTTGCAATGATGGATGAAGTCATCTGAGCAAGAACACAAGTAAGCAAATTTTGATAGCATGCCGGATAAGGAGACTACCTGTTGATATACAGCATTAAGAGACCAGGATATTTTAAACTCTTTCCAATCCTCCTCTCTAGGGCCTACATCAAAGTACTTTTATGAATTAACTACATATATATATATAAAAAATACATACCATACTATACATAAATAAAATATGCCATTTTATATATGTATATTTCTTCTCTAAATGGAAGAAACTTCTAAATAAACTAGAGAGCTGTTTAAATTAGTTTCAGGTTGAAGATTTTCCTTCACAACTGTTTGAAATAAATGAGACTACACACAAGGACTAATCACATGGATAAAGTTCTGCACATGCTTAAGTTTGGAAGAATGGACACCCAAGAGAAAATTCTTGGCTAGGTCTTCATTGGTGTAAATTGTCAAATTCCTACTGAAGCTGGCCCAGTGGTCTCATTTATACAACTCTACGTCCAAAGTAATTCCCATAAACTCCCTCTTGATTTACACGAGCACCACTGAGAGCAGAATTGGGCCAAAGAAGTGCCCCTGTGTTGAAATAATGAGCATGCAGTAGTTTCTGCTAGAGCTTCACAGAGTTTTCTCTCCTAATCTTGAAATTGTTTCCGAGGGAAGTTTCCTTTGCTGCAAACAATGAAAACACGAACCAGCTCCTATTAGTCACTGCTTATCATTATTAGCCCGATCCATGTTGTTGAACTACAGCTGAATTCCCATCCTTGCAACAAACAATTTAGCAAATAATGTTTGACACAAATGTGAAACTGATATTTCTTAATACAAGACATATTTCATATGGAGAAACTTCAGTGCTGAAAGATTCCTGGTATCAAAATATCTGAATCATAGTACAAATAAACAGCGCCTTGTAAAGGCTGCGGGGCCAAATTCCGTGCTGGAGTAATTCCACCGAAGTTAGTGGAATGGTGCCAGGAGATAAACTGCCATCTAGATTTTTTTGGTGTTGAAGTGAAAATCTGTGCTACAAATAAGGTTGCAGGTAGCAAAGACTGAAATGATCCTAATTTCAAAAAGCCCTTTTGGAAATCCTTGTTTCATTGATGAGGACCCCAAAGTTCGCTGAGCCCCCCCCACCCCCTTTATTTGGGTGTATGTTCTATAATTCCATTTTTTTTACAAAAATATCCCTGATTTACAGCAGGTAGCAGAGAAGCCATCATGGGGTATAATCCCCACCATGCTGTGCCTTAGCCCTTCTTTTAAACAATTGTGCCATCTACCTCTCAGAGTCAGTGAAAATCCTTCAGTGATCCAGCCCGAGGGGATTGAATTAATGGCAACTTTGAGACTACAAGTTTTAGTGTAATTGCTTTATTGTTTTGGAACCAAGATGCTTACAATCCAGTTCCTGTGCAAACATGTTTAACGTGTGTTAATGTGTTTCAAAACCAGACCCTCTCCGCAAAATTCTGCTTTTCATTAATTGACATCAGTAGCATGGTACAGTATTTCAAAGCACTGGCCAAATATAAACTGTGTTTCTAATTTCCTTACTTTCCTGTGTTTGGAATGCCAATGTTAATGTGTTCCCGTGGAAGAGTGAGAGCTGCCAACCACAGTTTTATATAAATGGCTTTACAGTGCAGGGCTGCCAACATTAAATGATACTTAGGAATTTTCATGACATTTTGTATTTAATGCTGTGTGTGTGAGAGAGAGAAATTGAGGGAGATGTATGGCATGTTGAACAGCACAAGCTCCGATGATCAAGGCAAATGTTTCAAAAAATTTATCCTTCGAGGAACTGTTGCTTAATATTTCTTCTTATTTAGGATTTTTTAATAATCTGTGAGATGTTACATAGCATATTCCTTGTGCCCAGCAAAAAGCTGTTTTGCAGGGAACTTTGTTGCTAACGATCCAAACAATTCTCCCCCCCACAATAATTTTAGTTATTTATTAATAGATGAGCAGATGGACTTTAGTTTATGTTGTTCCTCTGATCATTCTGAACTGGATTGTAAGAATGTGATATTACTCAACGTGAGAAAATGCAAAAGCAAAAAAAGCTGCCACTACTAAGGAACAGGGGAATTAACTGATTTTGGTTGAACTGCCAACAGGTAATTTTTCTTTAGAAGAATAGGAGCAGCTAGATAAAATAATTTGCCTTTCTTAAAGAAAATCAAGCATTATCATAACTTCTTTAGTGGTATGTCTGCCTTTGTACATAAACCAAATGTGAAGTTCCCTTTTAACAAAGTTTATTATAAACTGATAATGGTAAAAACAAAGTCTGTTTATGTATTTCTCCTTTTATTCCTGGAAGATATTCAAAATACAAATTGTTCATGTTTCAGTGGATTCCCCTTAATGAGTGCTATGGTTTATCTCTCCATTTCCTCAGTTTATTGGAACAGGTGCAGTGTCTGCCATCTGTGCCAGCCCCGTGCTATACCAACAAACAAAGTGTTGTTTTGGTTCACTGGATTTAAAAGTCTCCTGAGAGTAAAGAAATGAAAGAGAAAGAATTTAGAAAGTGCCTAGTGAAGGAAAGGCACTTCAAGTAATGTGCTTTGTCACTCAAGTCTTCCCGTAAATTACCTTAAACTATTTCTAAACTGGTTGAAAAATATTATCCGTGGAAGATTAAGTTTCTGTTGCATCTCAGAGGTTCCACACTATTCTTTATCATCTCTATCCTACCACACTTGCTTCCAGGTTACAGTATTTTGTTGTCAGGTTGAATTAAATTTTACAGGAGTAAAAAAATCTTATTTCCTTCTCTTAAAGTGGAAGAACTGAATTTTCTTTTTTTTTTTTTTTTCTCAGTGTTTCTGCTTCCACCTCATTTAAGAGATACTGCAAATAGCCATCCAAGTTTAAACAAGATTATGTTGTAATTAGACAGACAAACTCATAATTATTTAAGGGCTAAACCAACAACAACAACCCTTTCAGGTTCATTTTGACAGTGTTTATCCAGTGTATCTGGAAAGGCTTACAATTAAAGTGCCTGAAGGGTGGGGATGAGATTTTTCAGCATGCAGTCAGTGCTATCGGGTCCACCTGGCCTGGGAAAGTATGCAGGCTTTGTAGTGGAGAAAATCCCTTAACTTAGATCTTCATGGCAAGCTCTTAAAAGCTACCTTCCTTAAAAAAACCCAAAAAACAAGGAAAAGGAGGGGAGAGGGAAGGCAGCTTCCCCCTAAGCAATAATTAAAGCGAGCAGGAGCTCTGTCCGTGCTGGGGAGCAGCAGATGAGCGAGAATCCCGCAGAGCATCGCCCTGGAAGGTTTTCCCTGGTGCACACGAGCGCTTTTCACACAAGCCCAGAGTTTGCTGTGGTTCTGCTGCGGCCTGAGCTGAGCTGAGCGATGCTGGGCTGGGTCTGAGCCCCACACAGCCCCACTGGTGTCACCTCAGCTCCTCACAGCCCCACTGGTGTCACCTCAGCCCCACTGATGTCACCTCAGCTCCTCACAGCCCCACTGATGGCACCACAGCCCCACTGGTGTCACCCCAACCCCACTGGTGTCACCTCAGCTCCTCACAGCCCCACTGGTGTCACCTCAGCCCCACTGATGTCACCTCAGCTCCTCACAGCCCCACTGATGTCACCCCAGTCCTACTGGTGTCGCTTTAGCCCCACACAGCCCCACTGATGTCACCCCAGCCCTCACAGCCCCACTGGTGTCACCCCAGCCCCACTGGTGTAATCTCAGCCCCACTGGTGTAATCTCAGCTCCACTGTTGTCACCTCAGCCCCACTGGTGTCACCCCAGCCCCACTGGTGTCACCCCAACACCCTCAGCTGCAGCAGCCTGGCCCCGGGCCCCCCCAGCAGTGAAGTCACCAGCCCTGACACCATGGAGGAGCTGGCACTGTGTCCTGTGCCCAGAGGAGCTGGCCCTGTGTCCCATGCCCAGAGGAGCTGGCACTATGTCCCGTGCCCAGAGGAGCTGGCATGGTGTGCCCAGAGGAGCTGGCCTCATGTCCCGTGCCCAGAGGAGCTGGCCCCGTGTCCGTGCCCAGCCTGGGGCTGTACATCTGAGCCTCACCTCTGGCCCTGGCCAAACCCTGCCCTTGGCACCGCCTTGGCACTGGGGGGGCTCCCTCGCTTTACCAATTGTTCTTCCCACAGCTCCGTGGCTGTAAAACTTTTAAAAAGAGACCAGAAGAGCTCCGGGAGAAGTATTGAAAAATGCTCATAAAATAATGCAGTACCAGTAGTTGGGAGTTTTAATGCTGATGGAGAGAAGAGTTTTTTCCTGGGTGAGGGCTGGGGATGGGGCTGGTTGTATTTGGTTGTATTTCTCTGTGTCAGTGCCTCCTGCAACACCCATTGACTGTAGTGAGTCCTTTGGCGCCACAAGGGAAAGCGAATTCAGATCTGTCATTTAAAGGGAACATTAGAGATTACTGTAATTTAGAAATCCTGAATTCTGTCACTTAAGTTGGAGTACTGTTCTTTTGTATCCATATTTTAGCAATTTTATTTTCATAAGACAATTATCTGTAATGCCGTGAATGATAACCAGTCATCACTAAGAGGAATCCACTCCTAATTGTATTTGTTCTACCCACAAGCTGTTCTTCCCTTGGTTCACAAGGTTAGAACTTATTGCTTCTTCCATCACTAAAAATATTCTGAACAATTTAATCTTCCTGCTTTTATTTGTTTATTACTCTGCAGTCATTATAAAAAAAGTCCCACAGGGACTTTTTAGATGTTAATAAAGAGTACTGCACATCACCTTTCCTGATCTTGTGTGGCGCTATAAACATTATGCCGAGTTTTAAGTTCCTCTTTCTGACCATATCCTTAAAAAAAATCAACATTTGTTAAGAGAATGAAGGGGATTTTTTTCTTTTTAACAAAAAGAAATAAAAGGGGGGGGAAAAAAAAGAAGTAACTTTAGCCTCAATCTGCTAGCTACATAAAACAGTAAATGTTCAGTTGAGGCAGGGAAAAACCAGAGCTGCTAGAGAGTTGTTGTTTCCTTTTGGAGGAAACAATAAATGTGCCCACTTGTATTTTAACAACATTACTACTGGGCCCCCTAATTACACAAATATACTTGTAATAAACTGCAGGAGAGAACTGAAAAAGAATGATTCATCACAGATCTTTCTCCTCAGCTCAAAAAGAAACTTTTGGGTAACCACTCTTAAATCTTGGCCCAAATCAGGAGATGAAGATATTTCAGCACTATGTGATGAATCATTTGTCTCCCGAGACAGGTGAAAAGGAGAAGCAAATCAGACATGTGGTGTAAAACTTCTCTCATTGGTGTGGACACAACTTTGACCTCTGAATACAAGAGTTCCTGCAATCCATGGCATGCACTGTAATCAAATTACAGAATTTTAGAGTCCGCATGCAGGGAAATCTCTGACCGTTCTGCTGCGTTAAAGCCTGACACAAGGAATACAGAAACACACAAAAGAACCCTGAACGAGGCAGAAATGCATCCAAGCAAACCCCAAATATTTCTTCAGCAAACAGTGGCTGTCATTTTGCTCATTAGTGCACAGCTGGGAGATGAGAGCTGCCTCACTGAAACCCTGCAGAGCCAGAGCAGGGAGGTAAATCTAAGCCAGTGTGTCTGATGCACTGAGAGTCTCTCCTCCCTGGGCTGGCAGCTGAAGCCCAGCAAGCTTCAGCTGAGCTGGAGAAGAGTGCTCTGTGCCCCTGCTCCTTCTGAGATGCTTTCACAAACCCCACTCACTCCTTTCTGTGCTACTTTTCCCAGTTGCACACAAAAGGACGTGAGCTGCGCTCCCTCCATTCACCCCTGCGAGGGCACCAGGGTGTATTTCAACAGCTGATCTTTTACCCCAGGACTGCAATTGCAAAATTGTGTTTGAAGACACACAAAAACCAAAACAAACCAGAAAATGCTGTTGTTAGGGGCTGACTCAGGAGGCCTGGATGGCCCAGCCCTAGTGAGAGGAATCCAGCAGGGCTGTGGTATGCAGGGCTAGGTGCTGCTGATGTCACTGATGGGCTTATCTTGTACCAAAAGAAAATTCCTCTTGTATAAAAGGGATCGTGGGTGGGAATTAAACTGCAAATAAATCTTTGCCTCACCCTCAGATGCCGTTATGCCTGGGGCATGGGCCACCAACGTTTGGAGTGTAAAGGGGACACACTCATGGATGTGCCATGCTCTACACGTGGATATACCACGTTTATCTTCCTGAGGACATTCCTGAAATAACAGTTTAACCTTGCCATCACTCTGAGACACTAACATTTTGCATCTGCAAACAGGAGTATATGTGGGTGTCAGCAACCCCCAGGACCTACATTCACAGCTCTCGGGGCTGTATAGGGTTAATAAAGAACAAACAGCTGCCTGCCTATTTCTCAATAAAATAAATGTGTTGCACGGCAAATGTTCCTAGAAAGCAAAAAGCTCCCATGCATAAGCTGAGTCCCACCACAGGCTAAAGGACAGAGAGGACGTGTGGTGCTGGCAGGGAGGGTCATTCCAGGCAGTGACCTCCTCTCCAGGTCCCTGTCCCAAACCCAGTGCCCCACCTGAGCTCGCCTCTCTTGGCAGCACAGAGGAAACATGATGATCTCAAAGAAAAATGTGAACTAGGTCACCAAGTCACACTTGCATGGGGAAGGGCACTCCACAGCGTCTTTGTAAGCAGCAACTGAAGTTCCTAATGGTTATTTTCCAAAAACATCCTTCCAAATACTTCATTTCTGTCTAATAATTATAAACCCTGTTAATACCCCTGGACCTCCCACGTGCAGAACACCTGGGAAGGAGGGATGGCTGTGACAGCCTGCGTGCAAGGAGAGCACAGCCCTGGCAGGGATTTCCCCTCTGGGGCTGCAGGACCTTTCCCCTCAATGCTTTGCTGTCCCCTAATCTCCAGCTCTCCTGCCCAGAGCTGCAGATGTTTGTCAGTGCACAGACAAGCTGGAAAGGCCCAGCTGGCCGTGGTCTTGGGGCACAGCTCAGTGTGTACATTCCAGGCTGAGACTTTGCTGATCACAATCAAAGGCTGAGATCCTTATCTGATGGCCTCCTGCCTGATATCTGCTGCTTATTTTGTAATATCCCACAAACCACTCTCTCAACAACGCCAGAATCTGGGATTTCAGCTGAGAAATCCAGCAAGTCGTATGGCTTCAAACCTGGGAAACTGGTTTTTAATTATTTTCCTTTTATCCCAGTAAACCACAAGAAAGGCTGGATTCCCTGCAGCTCCTGCCGTGCTCCTCCCAGGGTGCCTGTGCAGGTGTAGGCCCACACTCCTGCAGCGTTTGGGGGGATGCTGGCATTGTTGTGGCAATACAATATTAAAGGAGGATTAATTAGATTTATGCTGTTTATTTGGGCAGCTGTTCAGTAGATGAAAGGAAGTCTGATGCAAATGAAATGAATAAGCCTTAAGAGGCCAATGTCCAGTCACTTCTCCACTTGTGTCCCTCAGCACAGCTGGTGCAGAAACGGGCACATTCCTTTGGAAAAATGAGGCATTTGAAGATTCCATCAGCTGAGCTTTCCCTTTCAAGTGTTGCCAGTAGATGCACAACACATACATGTACTTTTAAAAGACTTTTATTTTGAACTCAAGATGTGAATCTATGGCATTAAGAAAAGCAGAACAATCCTTTATTTAGCTGCACCTGCACCTTAATGCCTAATGAGTTTAGTCTGATGGAATCCAGACCTCAGGAAGGATTATAAATTCTCATTTGATTTCATTTACTTCTAAAATACCTTAAACCAGCTGTACCAGTCCAGAATCCAGTCCTTCTTTCTCTATCAGTTTTCCAAGTGTTGAATCTTTTGCTGTCTTAAGTAAATTTATGCTATATATTTTATATGCATTTTATTACTGCAATAGTAATAAAAAACAGAGAGCAGCTTGGAAAAAAATCATGTAGTAGACGATAATCAACATATAATCATCTTAACTTAAAAGCATCAGATTATGAGCACAACTTTCATAAAGTTCTTTTGGCCCTGGAGGAAATATTTGGAACTCACTGACACCAGAACTACCTTTAGCCATTTCTGTCTGTTTTGTGTAAATAAATCAGAGATGCTCAGGCAGTGACCTTCCCAAAATTACTGACTCACGCTGCTTATTATGAATAGTATCTAATTTATCAAATAAGACTTATTTACCCCAGTGTAGGCACTGGAATGCAAGGGAAAAAAATTGATCCTGTTACACCTCTGCATGATCAAATCATTGCATTGAAGAATTAGTATAACAAGATTTGATGTTAATTTGCATGTCCTCTGCACATGCCATTTGCAGATTGAGGTGCCTGTGCTCCCAGCAGGCTCCCATTTTCCTGCCAGTCCTTCCCTTGTGGGCTTTTCCCCCATTTCAGTCTTGCCTGTAGCAGTCTCACACTGCCTCTTACCTCCCCTGGCTGAATATACTTTATTTCTGACCAGATCTGCTCAGCCACTTGTCTCTCCTTCCTTGGGCCTGGGGATGTTTCCATCTGCTCAGTGTGTACAAGCAGTCAGGGCAGGCTGCTGGTTTTTGCATCAGTGATATTTTGAGACCTGCTCAGTCTCAGAGCAGGTTGCAGGAAGCACCTTGGGCCCCATTTGTCAAGTGTCTGGACTGGGGGATTATTTTTCTCAATAAACCTTATTGCCACTTAACTTTTCTCCCTCTGTGCTCTACAGCCTCTTCCCCCTCGAGACACCCATCACCCTCCTGCTTTCTGCTCCTCCCTTTTCTGTGCTGTGGCTGCCACCTCAGCCTGATCCTCATCTGGGTTCCTCCCCAGACTGCTGCTATCTCCGTGACCCTTGGATGCACTGGCAAAATGTGTGACTTGCAATTCACACCTAAGCTGGCACAGCTTTCCTGGGAAGTTGGCCTGGCCAGATACAGCTCCCTGATCCCACAGCACCAGGGAAGCAGCCTTGCTGTGCCCTGAGCTACAAAGTCAGTGAGCAGTGTGATGTAGCCATCATCTCTGCCCAAATGTACTCCTGCATCTTCACATACCTCCCACAGCTGCACCCAGAGGATTTGGGGGATGTGTTAGACAGCACATGGCTGTGTTACTGCACGTTGTGCAGACAGAGAAAAGAAAGCAGGAGCATTTATGAGCTTCTGCCTGTCCTTTTGCTCACTGCTCAGTTTGGCTGCGGGGCCATTTCTAGGGCAGGGTGTGGAGCAGAGCTGAGTCTGCCTTTGGGCGCTGGGCACTCCCCCGGTCCCTGCAGGAGCTGTGGCAGCCCCTGGCTTGGAGCTGCTGTCCTGTGCATCCCATCCTTCAGGTCCAGAGAGCACAACAGCCCTGCTCTGTCAGGAGTGAGCCCCAGCCTGGGTTAACCCTGCTCCCGGTGCCAGCACGAGAGCTCGAGACATCTGTGGTGGCCACAGCACTTGGGGGGGACACAGGATTTGCTGCATCACCACAGTCCCCAGCTTGCCTCTCTGGGAAACAGCCACCCACAAGGTTTTGGGAATAGGAGAGATGCTGAGGTGAACCCCCAGGGCAGCACTGTCCTGGGTTCCCCCTTTGCTGTGGAAGGAGGAAGAGAAACAGGATTTGAGAGCCTGGAGAGGAGGCCCTGCAGGAGATTTCTTTATAGTGGATTCCAGGAGGATGAAGGTAGAAATAGAGGGAGTCTGTCAAAAGGTACAACTTCATGAACTCCCATTTTTTTTCTTTTCCCTGTCACCCCTCCCTGAATTCTCCATTCCCTCACACCACTCAAATCCCACAGCAGTCCTCAGTGCATTACAGCAGCTGCAGATGGATTGCAGCTCCATGTGCTGCTGTGTTTCACATGACAGGGCTGTGAATAAGGTATTCTGTAGAAACACATCTCTTCCCTGCTTATTTAACTTTGCTTTCCCCAGATACACATTTAGACACAGCAAACAGCACCAGGAGTCACACCACCACCGGTCTGTTTACTATTAGGAGAGTTTCGTGTTCGCAGAGCAGTCCCACGTGTAAATTTTTCACAATACCTTTCATCTTGTCTGGCTCTGCTTTCAGCAGAGAAACCACAGCCTAAGCGGGCACCCATCAGGGCACACTCGGGAAAGAAAATGGATTACCTGTGCATAACCTGCCCAGAAACTTCATGGATGTTCTTTAAAAAGAAACGATTTTACCATCCAGCATTGCCTCAGAGTGTCTGCAGAGAAATCCCAGCAGGGAACGTCTCTAGATTCAGACAGCAGCACGCACGATTCTCTCTGTCCTTTCCTTCCCAGTGGCTGTTTCCCCCTTTGCCATCTACCATACTTGGGAATTTTAACTTAAAGGACTCGTGGGTGACACATGGAGTGAGAGGATGTGGTGACTCCGATGTCCTCTGGTCCCCAGGCCACATTCCGTGGTGGCACCCTGGGGAAGCAGGCGGCTCCTGCCCCGCGCTTGGAAGCCCTGCCTGGTCCAGCACTAACCCCAACACTGCAAGAACACCAATTTAGCAACACCAGGAAGGGAGAAACACCAATTTCTGTCCTGAGCAACCCTTGCTAGCTGAAGTTTGACTTAGTCAGGAAGAACTTGCTGCTGTTTGGGAGATAATTAAACCCATCTTCCCTCGCCCGGCTGTTTGCACACGCACAATGATACCATTGTTCAGAGTCATGCAACACATATGCTGACATTAAAGTGTTTAATCTTGTAGTACAGTATTCCATTATTTTTTGGACATCTGTACATGATAGAAAGGCTACGTATTAAGGGATTTGTTGACAAAGAAATGGCTAATGCTGATACATGTGTGGACTGAAAGGATCTTTCCAAGTTGTGTTCTGCAGGAGGGAGGCTGCTGCTTCCCAGGCCTGAAGCCTGGCACAGATGTGATATGCACTGTTGCTATTACCACTTTTCAATTTATAACAAGGAGTCAGTGTTCAGAAGAATTTTGGAAGCTCCCTGCTGGGTTTGTGGCTAGGTGGTCTTGCTGGCAATACCAGCTCCATGCTGAAAGCTGAAAAAATGAAGTGATGGCTAAAGGGAGAATATTAACTCCAGAGGGTTTTTTTCCCCCTTTCGAAGCAAAAATGCTTACCTCAGATCACTTTGGAGAGTGAGCACTAAAGAATTTCCAGCCTCTGGGTTTGGGGATAGGGATTTATGCAGGCTGGTTTCCATCTTCTTTGAAATTAGTGCATTAATCCCGCTCTCCACCCATGGATGGGGCAGGACTTTGCCCTGGCATACACTGAATTTACCATGCAAGAAACAGTTTATCACCTTCTCCTCCCTCTGCCTGGCTGTAAAATGGGTCCCTGAGCAGGGAGCAGCTGGGTGCAGGTTCCCTTCTGCTCAGAGCAGCCCCTTCAGCAAAGGGCACACGGGGACAAGGCATCAGGGCAGGGCTTGGAGAGATCAGCCCAGCGCCCCCCAAATATCTGGGGCTGCTGAGCCTGTGGCTCAAGGACAGGCTGTGTTTTAAGAAGTGGCAGGATGGCAGCAATCCCCAGTGATGGGATGCATTAATGAGTTACAGGAAAACCACTGGGTATTTTTCTAGTAAGCTTATGTCACAGATCAGAATCTAGGCTGTATTTGTTTTTCCTTAGGTTTCTCCAAAAACCTGCATTAGCTTTGAGATGACTTGGAGAGCTGCAGCTATTCCATGTAAAAGGCCTGCCAAATACTGTTTTTATCACTCTTTAAAAAAAATTAAAAATATATCTCATCACACACCCCAGGACATTTGCTCTACTCCATTTATAGAACTCCCAATTTATATTCTTCAACTATTTCTTCAATTATTTCTGTAACTGCTGCTTTAGCTGCCTAATGTCAGCATGTAAATCATGAAGCCGAGAGAATGAAACAGATGAAAACCAATCACAGAACTTTGCATTCCCAAATTCTTGCCATTATAAATTTCCTGCCACTGCCCCTGTAACTCTTGCTGTCAAGCACAATGAGGAGGGAAACATGTGCCTTCGCAGGCTGTGGCCTGGCATGACATTATTGCAATAATCTTTATTATAGTCCCCCTTTTCCTCAGAAAAATGTAAGGACTGACCTCGCATTTCTTGCTCAGTCAGGCGTCCTGCTGAGCCCAGTAGGCTCTTTCAGCTGCAGAGACCGCTGGATCCTTCCCCTAATTGCTTTCCTCCTTCTTGAACCTCAGCAACATAAGGAGAAAAGGCCTATATTTCATAAGTGCCATGGTTTTATCCACCAATTTAGAGACAAAGAAGTGCAATTTATAGAGGGAACATTTAATGCCTGTTAATTAGAAGCCCATCAAGAGGTCTCGAAGTTGGCATCCCGAAAATTTACAGCTCAGTTTCACAAGCACCACAAGCCCCGAGCCCAAGGGGTGGCCCTGGCCTCCCTCCCGCCGTGCTGGGAGGTCCCTGGTCCTCTGGGAGAGGACAGCATCCACCCAAAAGATCATCTGGGAAAGGGAAAAGTTTTTTCCAGTTGAAAACACTTCCCAAGGGAGACGGGAGGGTGAGGCAGGAGACAGGAGTGGAGCTTCCCTTTGAGGCTGGGAGGGCTGGTGGGGCCCAGGTGGAGCTGTTTTCTGGGAATCTCCTGCTCTGCGCTGAAATGATGCCACAGAGCTTTCTGAAGCTTTGGCTTCAGTCTCAGGAGGTGATGACGGAGGGAAAGAAAGGTACATTTTCTTGCAAAGTTCAGATAAGACTTCGCACTGCTGGATGCAGATGTGTCAGAGTTTGGTTCACTGAGGCTGAGATCCATCCACTGGATCCCAGATCCATCCAGACAGCCCCCAGCCACCTCTGAGGAAGCAGTGCCCATTTTCTGTAGCTCTGAGCTGCTGGAGAGAAAGCAGAGAAACTTTCCTACCCTCTAAACTACACAGGTAGACTCTGAAAGCCTGTTAGGCCTTAATGCCAGATTCTGGCAGAATTTTTTTGCATCCAAATCTCTGAGGGGTTTCTCAGGCAGCTGCTGATGGCTCAGCAGCAGCCTGGCTGAGAGGCTGGGGCAGGGGGGGTGTTGTCTTTTGAAATCTATTTTCCTTTGACTTATCTTTCAGTCTCAGGAATTCGGGACCTTTTATCTATTTGAGATTAAAGTCCTTTACAAATCCCTTCTGGCCTTTTTCGGGAGTGAAGAAGTTACAGACACCCTACTGCACATTCCTTCTGGTGCCTTTTTCCATTGTAAATGAGAAACAAGTAGCTCTAATTGTTGTAAGCACTACAATAAATGAGACAACTGCTCTCAAAGTGCCCTATAAAAACAATTAACATATTATCAGTTGAAAGCGTTAACAAGAAAATTTAAGTTTTTACTTGTTTATATATTCAAAGTATATTCTAAGTGCATCACCCAAACTTGACAGGGAGGAAGAGGTGTGGAATTACCAAAGCTTCCCCAGTCTGGCAACCTGAGAATGGAGTCTATTCATCTGATGTTGAGCTTCTTTCTGAAAAGCAGTTTTTTACATCTTCAGAAAACAAGAGAGCAAAAATACCTAACAAGGGAGATTGGCCTCCCGTGAAATCCATTGAAATTAGTGAAAATATTTCTATTGACTTCCCCGGCATTTAGATAAGCTCTTTAATGCTTCAATAATAATTATTTTTAACACAGTCATTCTTGGATAAAAATCTTGTGATTCACTAGTGCTGTGCTCAACACCTGGGGCTGGTGGCTGGCACGGTGCTGCTGTGCTGGGTCCCTGGGCTGAGCTGGGATTTTTGGGGAGAAATGAAAACACTGCAAGCTGTGCCTCACCATAATCCCTGTGTCGGGCTTGGCCTTCCAGCAATCCCTGACACAACCCCAAAGGTCCAACCAGGATCTGCAGAATTAGCTCAGGTTGGCTTTGCACTTCCCAGCAGAGATTTACAAAGGAAATGCAAAGAGTTGTAGTTAGTTTATTTCTAACCTCAACATACTTTGCTGTGAAAATGACCAAACGTGGGATCAGTTTCAGTGTCCAGCTTTATGCTGATGTTTCATTTGCTTTGGAAATTTGGGCACCTGGGCTGTTAAATCAGGACCACAAGGTTTTCTGTCCAACATTATTTTTTTGGTACTGTCTTTAACTGTATTGCTGCAAGCTCTAAATATCAACAGCCACACTGTTTCATCCCTGTCTGCTGATGTTTTTAACTTCTGTATCTTCAGCACACGTCGGAACAAGCACCCAGTATTTGTTGACATTTTATCTCCAGCTTTCCCATATTTTCGGATCTGATACCTGGCTGCTCCACACCTGAGCACATGTACCCATCCTGTTTTCTTTTAACCATCCCTCTCAGTTGCACAACTGCCCCTCTTGCATCACCAGCAGGCCACAACAGAGGCTTGGGGAGCCAAAGGACTCCAGAGAGCTGGGAGCCCTCTGTGTGAGAGAGCAGCACTCAGATCCTGCTCAGATAGCCAGGCCAGCCTTTCAAAGGTGCTGATCTGACTTGCATATTTGTGACAGGTGTGGCCAAGCTACCGATAACACCAGCCTGAGACATTCCTTGTTTTGGCTGCGTGCTTTAATTGTCCCCCCACGATTTTTGGTGTCTTGCTTATTTTCTCATGCAGCTGATGTCCTCCTCCACCCCACAGCTCTCAACTCCCTTTGTCTCCACCCTTGCCAAGGACTATGCCAGAGGGTGTGTCTGATGATCCTCATCCACCATAGCTCCAATTGACTGCCACACTCACCATGCCAGGGGTTGTTTTACACCAGCAATTTCTGAGCCCTGTGTTCAATTTGGCCTTCTGAGTTAGGCCAGATTAAGCCCTGTGTTAAATTAGGCCAAATTAAGTCAGAATTTGTCTGCAGTGGTTGTGCCTCCAAAATGCAATACTGCTTCTAAGAATGAGGAGAGGCTGATGTTTACACACACATCACCTGCGAGTGACTTTGGATTGTTTTTTAAGGAGAGGAAATGCAATGTTTTCCCACAGTCAAGGCACACAGTCTGTTTCATAGCAGAATTATTTTTCAAGGGTGTTCTTCCTTTTCCCATTTTACAACCTTTGATTGCACATCCAGAGCTTTGGCTTCCTCTCCAAGCAGCTGCCTTGCCAAGGCATTTGAATTGTGAGCTGGAATTTCCAATGTTTGAAATTAGCATCTGGGCTAAAACCATTCACCAAAGCCTTTGGGTAGTAGATTTGTGAGAACTATGAGCCTGGGACAAAGATGACTTGAAGTTCTGTGGGCAACAGGGCTATGAAGCATATCCAGCAAATATTCAAAACTCTTGATGTCTTTTAAGGGAGCTTTTAACATTAATTTAACATGAATGGCTAACAAACAGCAGAGATTAAGTCCTTCAAGGATGACCAAAGGTTCTTCTTATGGTCATTTTGTCAGTAGGGATCATGGATTTTATAAATCTAATGGAGCAACCACATTCACATCCAAAGAGCTGTAGCAATTCTCTTGACTGTTTCAGTGGACACTTAAAATACCACTATTCCCCCCTGCCTTTTTTTAAGCTCTGCCCCCCACTCTCCCCCTTCCAGCTCCTCAGGTAATTAACTGGAAATGACCCAGTTGCAGCATTGTCAAAGGTCTGACACCCATCAAACCCAGGAAACTCAGGCTCCTTGAATGCTCCCCTGCTTACCCCGTGCTGTTGTGCTTAAGGTATTAAAGGGGGCTACAAAAAGTGCTTGATCAGATATACTGTACCTTATGTTCCCAAATACCAGCACACAGCAGCATGACTTAGGGATAGGGTTTCAGCTTTCATAATGAAGAGTCTTGCTTTTATGAGCTCGAGTCAGACCCTTAACGTTATTTTAACATAGATTTTGGTGTTTAATTATGTAATAAGATTTACTGCAGTCATCCAACAGATGTTGATTCAGGGTCAGTGTTTCTCGTAAATTAGTTCTGAAAGGATTTGTTACTTCTGGGTCAGCAGATAGGTCCAGAGTGCAAAGAAAAAGGGGAAAAACAATAAACACTGAGTTGAAGGGTTTCTTGGGATTCTTTCTTCAGTTACATATCCACATATTTTCATGATCTTAATGACTATAGCCACAGGAATGTTTGCTTTAACACTAAAGATGGCTCAGGCCAAAACCCTATATCCAAACATCTGCAAAGCATGGGAAAGTTCAAACTTTGGGGCTCTTTATTTTATGACCCTGGCTGTTATTTTTTCATACTAACACGACACATTTTTCTAGGGCTCAGCAGTGGGAATTGCTGTGAACTTTAGCAGCACCCCAAAAAGTTTCACCTTCATGTGCTTGTTGTCAGACCTTGTGTTTAAAGTGCCGCTAAAGGCCAGTGTTGGTTGATGTAGTTGTCATCACACACGTACTGAAAAACTGCACCCACCTTCCTCTGGAAATTCGGCCTTCCCATGTCTTTGGAAGCAAATCAGATTTGTACATCCTACTGCTAACAGCTGCAACTAAAGCCACACAGCATCATACTCATTGTTCTACGTTTGTGGTTAAAGGAGTGATTCCATATTAAAGTATTTTTCATTCCATTTTAATTTAGTTGCAGATAAATTCCTTTAAAACTGAAATTATGCTCTTTATATCTTATTCTGTTAGGAGTACTTTGGAGGAAAGGGATTGAGGCTTGTTTAATAGTGTTGCTAGCATGTCTAGGGCAGCTGTAGCCTGCCAAGTCTTTCACAAACACTGGTGAATATTCACAATATTCCTCCACATCAGGGTATAAGACACTAAATGTTGCCCCTGAGATGTTTTAGTAGAGGTGCAACAGAGACTGCCCAACACATAAAACCATTTGCTGTACTTAATCACCTTTGTCTTGGAAAGTTTAGAGGTTTCATACCTAAAAAACTCCTCTGAGATGAATCCCAGCTATGAGTAAGAGCTCTGAAGCATTTCCCTGAGCAGCAATCACACAGTGGCAAACTGGACTGCTCACAGAGGGGATGTGAGAGAGGAGGAAGAGTCCATGGCCAGCAGCTGAGCCTGGGCCAGCAAAGCAGTGCTGAACCTGCTCCATGGACACAGCCCCGCTCCCAGAGCCTGCCCACGCTCTGTCCCTGCCATGGGGACACCCTGGCCAGGGCTGATCTGTGTTTGCACCACGCAGAGCTGTAAATTTAAACAGCACTTTCCAGACCCGGCCTTGAAACTCCTCTTTTTCAGGAGTAATTCCCATTAAGTCAATGGATTTACACAATGGATTTGCTGCTGCCAGAAGAAAATCAGGCCTGTAGAAAGACACACATTCTTCGCCAAGGAAATCTCAGAGCTAACTACTTGAATTGTGCAGTCAAGCTGCAGAGAGGTCAAGTGGACAGACGACAGGACTGGGACATATAGGAAGTCCCTGGTTCAAACCTCAGCTCTTAAAATGTCATGCGTTGTGACCTTGGGCGAGTCAGTTCATCCCCTTATACCTCCATTTCCCCCTTTTCCTTTGTCTGACTTGTCTGTTTAATTTGGAATTTGTTCCAAGAAGGGTGCCTAGGCTCATGTGTTGGGCTGGGGCACTGACACCTCTCCTCCCCCTTGCTGGAGGACTGGCTTGAAGTCTTTGTTTGCTCCCAGCACTGAGCCCCTGCTTCCGTACCACAAGCAGGGTTCCACAGGACCACCAGCTGCCCGTCAGGGGACAGGCAGGCCTGTCACCCCGTGGGATAACACACATCCATCCCAATGCCGGCCTGGGAGGATCTGGCACTTGTTATTTCACTTGTTATTTCAGTCAGGGTTAGGAGGTGGAAAAAAGTCCTCACTTTGAGCAGTTTCTTCACAGCCCTGATCACTAAAGATCTTTTAAAATGAAATCTTTGACCCTACGGAGCGGAGCCATGAGCTCGTGATGAGTTCAGCTGGCACCAAATGTGGGTCACTGGCATGAAAAGCCTCAAGGGCTGGAATTTGTGTCTGTAGTGTGTGGGTATGTGTGTGTGTGTGATTGTCAGGAGCAGAGCCAGGCCAAGAACCAGCACTCCTGAAAAGCCCCATCTGTTTGTCTCAGCTCCTTCCCACAGCAGCTCGGTCCTTATCGGTGGCAAACGTCCAGAGTCACTTGTCAAGCACAAAACTGCCAAAAATCATTAGAACACAATGGCCCCCTGTACCAGCCAACTGTAAAAGTGTTCCAAAGGGAGCCTGATAAACACATATATGCCCACAATAGCCCAGAGAGAGGCAGGTATTTCCTCTGTGCTTTAGTGACCTGAGCAGCCCCATCAGATATTCCCGCCCTTCTCTGTTGTGGCACTGGCAGCGTGTTTGATGGCGAGGGGAAGGGGAACAAAGCAGGTGGCTAATGGTCTCTTTTCTGTTCCAGTGGAGCATGACAGAGAGTTCCACCACCAGCGCTGCCACTACCGAGAGTTCAGGTTTGATCTCTCCCGAATCCCGGAGGGGGAGGCGGTGACGGCGGCCGAGTTCAGGATCTACAAGGATTACATCCGCGAGCGCTTCGACAACGAAACCTTCCAGATCAGCGTCTACCAGGTCCTGCAGGAGCACCCGGGAAGGTGAGGGCCCACAGGGAGACCCTGCTGGGAGCACAGGCTGCTTTGGTCCTGCCGGGAGCTGCAGCCGGTGCTCTCGGAGATGCTGGTGCCAGCAGAGCAGCGGCTGGGCTTGGCTTTGGGGCGTGCAGGGGATCCCAGCCCGGGCTGCTGCAGCAGCTCCTGCGTGTTGAGATGTGGCAGAGGTGCCCTGGAGCATCCCCAGCACTCCTGCTCTGGCCCCTGGGAGCACTCAGTAGCCAGGCCATGTGCCAGTGCAGAAAAAACTACCATAAACCGGGAATATTTGGAGATTTCTGGAAGTACTCCCTCCTTCCTCCTGCCTCTGATGGATCCTGAGGTGGCAAACCCAAATGCTTCCTTTGGAATTGTAGCTTAATTACTAGCCCTTATTATCAAAGGCATTCGAGTTCCCTAATTAACAAAGACAGATGACACCATGCTTTTTATATTGACTGATTGTTTTGCATGTGCAAAACTACAAGATGAGCCATTAAATCCCTTCCAAGCAATTATTAATGTATGCCAAGCTCCCTGACAAATCCTCCAGGGAACTTGAATAAGAACATATGTTCAATTTTCTCATCTGGTTTTAGTTCCAATTAATCAGTAATCCCAAACCACTTATCAAAGGCACTTAGTTTCATTTGCACATATTTCTTCTACATACAAATCCCACCCAAAGTAAGATTGCATTTATTTATGTGAAAAGTATTTACAATCACATTCTAGTCAGAAGTTATTCTTTAGGACTGCTAAATATGGGCTAATAATACTACAGTCCTAATTTAGGTTTATGAAAAGAGAAACACTAGGGATTTAAAAAGTGGAAAGTCCAAAAGGGTAAGAAAAAAAGTATAATCAGGACTCTGGCTTTATAGTTTTATAAGGGCTAATAAAAATGCAGAAAAATTGAAATATGTCAGGAAACCTTGACAACTTTTTTTTAATAGTGAGAATTTCTACTAGCTTTGCTGGATGGCAAAAATATTTAACTACTGGTGTGTTTTCTTCCACATCTGAAATTCTGATTTTATAGCTTAAAACTCACGGTTCTCCTGGCATTTCTAATGATGCAATTATTTGCAGTGTTTGGGGACTGTGCTAAAATGAATCTATTTTTATTAAACAGTGGTAATTCAAATTGTACATTTTAACCAGATCTTCCTTAAAGGAGAAGGCAACAAGCCAGAGCCGTGCACAGGACCCATCAGATTTCCTGCTTACCCTAAACATTTCAGTTTATTCCCTCTTAGGCCATTCCAGAGGCAGCAGCCTGCTTTTGCTGTATTTCTTGAGTGGGTTATTTAGGTGCAGGCCTGCAGGGACATCCTTCCAGCCTTGGGAAGAGCAGGAACTGCAGATGTGCTGGCAGAGGAGGAGGTACCCACCTGTGTGCCAGGGCACTGGGGAATTGCCAGGAACCTGTTCTGGAGTAAATGACCTTCCTCATCAGATGCCAGGGAAGCTCCCCCTCAGGTCCTGGTGAGTGAGGTGCCCACTAGGAATCTTACTGACAGAGTCAGGGTGAGAGCTGATATCTTAATTTTACAGTGGTGCATCCAGAAGTTGGTTACAGCTTTGTTTAGAGAGGATGGGAAGGTACTGCTGGGAATAGCTGTGTGTGGAGCAGCAGATGTTTCTGCAAACTGTCTCCTCCACTTATTCCTATTCCTAAAGGAAAAAAAACATGTGCAAAGGGTGGGCATATACATCAACCACTGTCTGGAAGAGGTGAGGAATCTTGCTAATGATACAGATGTTCCAGCTACAAGATTAGATGCAATTTTACTGCATCATATTCACCACAGCAACACTATTTTTAATGAGTCTCCGTGCATATTCCCCTTTTGCATACATTTTGGCACAGGCCATGACGAGTTTTGAACAGTTTGTCCTGAAAAAATATTCCTGTTGGTTTGGATTGACCAAAGGTAAAAATATTGTCACTAACATTTGTAAAAATATTTGCTCTTTTTCTGCATTTTTCCACTGACATTTTCCACCCGGCTCTGTCACAGCCCAGTCATCCAAGTCAGTGTGTCATTGGGCAAGTGGAGAAGGAAAACAAACTCTCTCCAGTGTTGATCAAAAAACACCCATTGACTTTGATGCTTCCTTGGCTGTTTGTCTCATCCTGAGCCGTGGAAAGTCAGCCCCATCTGACGTTGTTAGCAACAGGAGCAAAACAAAGCCAAACCCTCCCATGCAGGCAGGGAAACCTCTGCTGCCTTTGGGTTTCCTTCTCCCAGGGCTCTTCTGACACAGAAGCACTGCTGGAATTGCCTTTTGAGCCCTGAAGCTGAAATGCTCCAGGCTGGTGCTGCTCCTGTGCAGTGCCCAGGGCACAGCAGCTCCTGCCAGGCTCCTGGGGCAGCTCAGCATCATAGACACAGCAGAGAGCAGGACAGCTCCCAGAGCCACACAGCAGCACAGGCTGAGCTGGAGAGCTCAAGCTGGGGAGATTTTCCTCTGTGAGATGTGCTGAAGGCAGGATTTTCAGTTAAACCACAGAAGAGCCTCCAGTTTGGAGGGTGTGATGGTGCCCTCAGCTCACATAAAGCAGAGGTATGAGCAGATCAGCAGTTAATGACTTCACGAGTTCAGACAGGTTGGAGGTATCTAACCAGCAACATCTCTTGTGTGCACTTCGTTGTCAGTGAAAAATACAGGCTTGGGTGTTTCCAGAGCAGCAGCTGCACCCCCAACAGATTATTCCTGAAATCCTGCCCCTCAACAGCTCAAGTGTTCACAGGGTAGAACCTCTTCCCCATCCACCTGCTCAACCTAACAACCCTGGCAGCAAAAATGAGGGCCCAGCCCTTCCTTTGCAGCAGATGAGATGCCACTTGACTTTGGACTGCCAGAAATTACATCTCTGTCAGGCTGAAGATATCATTACAGGAGTTTGTAGGAAATCAGGCTAAATGGTCAAATATTCTTTCTCACTTTTTCAAATCTTCTGTTGCAAGGCAAGCTCTTCAAACTGGCAACATCTCCTTGATAAAAAGGCGTGCACAGCATTCTTTAGGCACACAGCATCAGTTGTTCACTTTAGGCAAACAAGTACATTCATGAACAAAAATGCCCCAAATATCCCAAACACTGATGATGTTTTAACTGGTATAACATGTCTCAGAGCTTTCAAGTGCATAGCTCAAAGTCCAGTGACTCACGTCCAACTTCAGTTTGGACTTTGTGGCTCACTCAGCCAAAAGCCTGGGAAGGTGTTTTACAAAGCCAGTGCCTGACTTGAGCAGGGTGAGAGCAGCAGGACATCCAGTCCACGTTGGTGGTGACAAACCCTCCTCAGTGGGAGCTGAAGGCGGCCACTGTGGAGCCAGAGGCTGCTCAAGTCTCCTCCTCCCTGGAAAAGGAGGGAGAGCAAAGCAGATCCCAGTGCTCAGTCAGGGCATCCCCCTCAGATTAACCTGAAGCTGCAGAAAAAATGCAGACTGCAGAGCAGCCCTAAGGCTCAGAGCTCCATCCTGCTTTTCTGTCTGCACCTTTTGAAGCTGAAATACCTCACCCCAGAGTTACATCTCCTATTTCGTTGGGCCCAACTCTTGCACTGCAGAGTGAATCCCAGCCCCTTTGAAGTCGATGGGAGTTTTGTTACTGGAGAGAATAAAACCAGGTACTTGACCAGCCCTTGGTAATTGAAATGCAGTTGTTACATGTTCACTTTGTGGCCATTATGGATTTCACGGGCTTCAAAGGCAGTGATTTGAATGCTCATGTTACCAGCCCTACAGAAAAATCGGATCCTGCAGGATGCATTCCTGCGTTTGACTTGCAGCTGGAACGCTTTAGCTTGAGCTTCAAACTACACCACTGCTGCACCAGATCAAACCTGAGCCCCTCTCCAGACCCCTTTCTGCCATTTGTTGGGGTCTGGTTCCATGTTGTGGGTTGAAACATGTAATTCTAGTACCTAAAGAAGACTTAGGCTCACCCAACCCATAAAGCAGATGTGCCTTCTTTTTGGGGCTTTTTTAAGTACCAGTGTGATCGTTCTGAGGATGGTGCAGCACAGCACAGTTGGATTGAATGATGAGCCCCAGCACCATGACAGTATCTATAAATACTGATAATAACTTTGATTATAATTTTTGGTGACTTATCTGCAGCTCAGTCGATAACTACATTTATCTCTCAGCAAGTAGCGAGGAAACTTGAGCATAGAGATCCCGCAGCTCTCCAAGAACAGAGCTCTGTCTGGTTTGCTCCTTCAGACCATTCCTAAAAGCCACTGCAGCCTGCAAAACCTCTGACAAATCTTGAACTTAGCAAGGCACAACTCTTCACAGGCACTTGAGGAGCTGCAGGAGGCATTTTGCATACCCCAGTGGGTCCTTGCAGGGTAAGTGATGCACTAATGAACAGCCCTTCAATGCTGAGCAGAAACAGCTGTACAGAAAGTGTCAGAGATGTGTGTATAACCTCATTTCTCCCAGAACTGTTTGTACAAGAGGCTTCATGTTTAGGAAACATGTTGCATCTCAGTAACAAACTCCCATTGCCACTTTCAATCAGCCTTTGAGATCTAGATCTTACCCTTCTCCAACACTGTGTAAGAAAGGCAGCACAACTGCTAGAAGCACACAAAGCAAAATTAAGAATCTGCTGCAATTTTAAAGTGAATTTATTTTTTCCCTAGATTCAGCAGAATTTACACAGATCTGTTTCACTACCACTACAGCCAGTTTTCAGGCCAATCCTTGGAAAACACCTCTGGCAAACTGAATTCCTGCTATGGACATCCCTTCACCTGGCAGAACCCCCGGGCTGTGTTGGGCTAGTAGCATGGGGAGGGCTTTTATCAGTGGGGAGAGCTTTTATCAGTGGGGAGAGCTTTTATCAGTGGGGAGAGCTTTTATCAGTGGGGAGGGTTTTTGTCAGTGGGGAGGGAGAGGGAAGGATGAGCAGGGGATCCCAGGCACAGGGAAGGGAAGGTGTGGGAGGAGGGCTGCATCAGGTCTGTGTACAGAGGGTGTTGCAAACGTGCCAGGGAGAGGCCCAGGGAGATCCTGGGGCCCTCTCAAAGTAGGAAAGTCTGAAAAATATTTTCCTAAGCTTGTCTTTGGACAGCTGCAGCTGACTTTAAGCAATGACACCAAGCAAACTGGAATCTGGATACGGCAGGTTTTTAATCCAAACAGATGTCTTCTAACCCCTCATCTCCTCTCACCCTCCCAGGGTGCCCTTTTTGCCTTCTCCTCCCTCCACCTGCTGAAACCTGGACGTGAATAACCCCCTTCCCCCATGCCAGCTCTGTCCTTGGGCTGCCTGCTGGAAAACTTGCACCATGCCTGTGACCCAAACAGCCCCTCTAGGGTTAGAATATGAGTAGAGAGGAGAGGATTGTGCTGCTGGCTCAGACACTGTGGTTCACATGCTGAATCAATAAGAATTCAACATACCCATGCCTCAAGTGTTTCCTGCTTTAAAACAGAAGCAGGAGGGTTAACCCACATTTGTAAAGCCATCCAAAGGCTGTTGTGAGGAGCCTCTGTATGGTTCTCGTTTAAAGCAGTGATAGGTTTGTAATTCCTGCAGGTAGAGGGGGGATCAGGGCAGCCCAGCTGCCAGGTGTGCTCTTAGGGCTGAGGGATTATTCCCTGTCCCTGGTGCAGGCAGGGCAAGCAGGACCTGCTGCTGTCAGGACAGAGCCAGGTTGCTCACAGAAATCACCTTGCCTTACAGTGTAATGGAAATTGCCAAGAGTCACCTTCACTGCTGTGCCTGTCCTTTTTCCCATTTATTTTTATCCCTCTTGGAAGTGCCCGTCAGTGTTTACTACCACTTGTCAACCAGCAGCTTGAAATAACAGGGCTGATGAGCAGGATGGGGACAGTGAGTGAAGAAAATAGACTTAAAAGCAGGGACTGTTTGGCAAGAGGACTGTCCTAAAATAGTGTAGACCTTACAGCAATATAGTCTATAAATGCAGAGCTTTATCTCCTGTTTTCTTGCTAATGCAGAATTTTTATCTCTCATGTTTTCATCCATGTTCTCCTCATGCCCCAGCTCACCAAGGCAGGGGACTGGGGCTGATGCAGCACTTCTCATTTTTGGATATATATCTAGTGTTTATGGCTTCAAACCAAGCTGTATCCCAGGGACTGAAAAAGTACCCCAGCAAAAAGCAAAGGAGCCATACATAGTATTTTCATAAAGCTTCACTGTTGTTAATCCTTTCTCTTATTTTAGAATTGCCATGTTGCAACAATTCCCTTTATCCCACACCTTCCCTGCCTTATTCTCTTATTTCGGTGCTCACCCCCACAATCCTCACTTCTTCCAGTCCTTTTCTCTTCCACTCAATATTTGTGATCCCTTTCCTTACTACCATCAGCCCTTTGGCAGGTCAGCCCTTCCACCTCCAGAGCTCCAGCTGCTTCCCAGACACGACCTCACATGCATCCTGCCCAGCCACCCTCACGCTGCAGTGCTTGTTACTCACCCCTGAGCCCAGAAAACAAGTTCACTCAGGAAGTTTCACAGACCACACAGCACTTACATGACCTGCAGACAAATTTTTGGGAGTGCTTTCTAACAGGAGGTGACTCTCCTGTCTGGCATCCAGTGTGAGACACTACCAAAGACATCAGCAGGCAAATGCCAACCTCCTGTCTTCATCTCAGGCTCCACTGAGAGCCTGATACTTGAGACAACCGAGCAGAAAGCCCCAAATTTTATCGTTGCTAAAAGCTCCGACACTCCCGCTGATGTCAGTTCTTTGAACGCTGAGCCATTTTGATGTGGTCTCAACAGAACATACTTGTGGTCTGGATCCAGACTTTGCAATTTATGTAACTCTAATCTAGACATTAACATTTCCATGTCCCTGCTTAATTTTTTTGGTAAAATGAGGATCATGTGCCTTTCCTATCTCTTCCTCTGGAAAAAGGCATGGTGCAGTTTCTTGCATGCATTGAAATTCTAAAATGAAGGAAATGAATGCTGGGCCAAGGAACCAAAGGGTTTTTTTTTGCCTTCTTGCTGCAGAGCCATCATTCATAGCTCCAGGAACATGCTCTGTGAGTACACAGTCAGAAAACGAGGTACAGGGGTGAGATGTGCACTAGAAACCTTTAACCTTTTATCTTTGGGCTCAGATCTTTATCTCACACTAAAACCCAAAGCAGCCACATTAGTTAGAGTTAACCAGCACTACCTTCTGTGACAAGTCATTAGATGGGAGCCCTCAGAATAAATGCTGTTTAAGTCTTAGCAGAACAACATTTCTTTGCTGTGTTTACTGTGTCTTGTCCAACAAGGATATCTCTAGAGCTGGCTGCCTAGTAGCTGGTGATTTAATGCTGTTTGCCTGACTTTGGAGAGCAGGACATTCCACTTAAAGGAGGTTTTCTTTAAGAATGAGAGGTTTCTTTTCATCTGAACAGGAGCCACATCTCAGGAGCCTCTGCTTGCGACACCAGTGAGGTTCTGCATCCCACCCCTGGCGAGCCAGGGCAGAAAAGCATTAATCCAGGAGTGCTTGAACTCCTCCAAAGGGCACCTGACACGGGGCTTTTTTGGGGTCCAGATGTTCCAACTGTGTGTGGGAAGGACATTTCCCTTCAGTGGGTCCCTTTGATCTCTCTCACTTCGGGCTTCCCCTCCAGGCCTATTGTTTGCACATTGCTGTAACTACAGGAAAACAAACGCTTTATACAATTTCCCAGACTGACTCATCCTGGTACTTGATGCCTCCTCATGTAGTCTGCTTACCCCGATTGCATGATGTCAGCATGGGAAGCTTAAAGGCTGTTTTTACTCAGTAATAATACTGCAGCTGAACAGTAGCTAAAACCAAAAAAATCATCATGATCTCTACTATCATCAACCTGCAAACTACAAGGGGAGAAAATCAAGCAAGCCAAGTCCTTGTTAACAAAACCTTGTGTGAATCATGAGTTCCAGTCAGGGGCCATGCTTAAATAATGCATGTGTGAATAAAAAACCCTTTACTCCTGGAAACTTGGCCTCAGCCACTGGATCTAGGGCTTCTTCCACAAAGCAGGGCTTTGCTTAAACACAAGCACTAATTGCACCCTCAGCAGCACCAGCTGCTCAGCCATGGGCTGCCCAAATTTCTCCTGCTTTAGGGAGGAAACACAGAATTTTCTTCCTGCACGCCCTGTGTGTGCAGAGCTCATGTGCTCTGCAGGAACTCATTTTAAAAATTTAATTTCATGTAAGCCAGCACAATCAGAGGTGGGTGGTGACACCCCTCAGCTCACATCATCTCTTACACACTCTGGCCCACTAAGGTTGAAAGGAAAGATAAATAGTAAAAGCATTGCAAAACCCCCTCCATTCCTCTTCTGCGTGGGACAAAAGCTTCTAATTTCTTAGTATGTCAAAAGGGAACAAATCACGAAAAGCTGTGAGTCAAAAGCCCTTATGCCAACTTTGCTTTGCTCAGATTCATTTCTGATCACTTGATGTTTCGTGCAAACAGGAGGCACTGTGTAAACCAAGCTGAATATACATATTTGCACTGCCAAATCTATAGTGACCAAATTCATAAGGCCTTTTAAAGCTTTGAGGATGTGATTAAAGGGTTTTTCAAGGATAGTTCTTAATTCAAAAGGATATAATTACACTTGAACAAGTGATCATGTTTGTTCACTGTAGGTACAAAAGCAGCTCTTACAGGACTTGTCTAGACACTTCCACCATGTGTCTTTGTTCTTCTTTTAAAGTAATTTCTTATAAAAGAATTGCAACAGCATCCATTTTATAATCTGAGTTTTATCTCCTTCTTTTCTGGTAAGAGAAGACTCCTTCCTTTACAGAACCTGTATTTTCTCAAATTTTAATTTTTCAGAAATTTGACAGGAAACATCTTGTAAATCTGAAATAATTTCACTTGTTTCAAAAGAACAGAATCTCTCTATTTAGGATCTTTTTCATTTTCTGGTATTATTTCTCCAGCTAGAGTAACCCAGCAGTGGACTTTAAAAAAAACCCCAAGCAATGAATTGAAAAAAGATTGTAACCCACAGTAGTGCAGACCTGTGACTGTGCAGAGGGTTGGTTATTGCCTCTCTCTGTTATCTGCAACCTCAGGTGAGCAAATTAAAAAAAAACCCTATTACATATGTTAATGTATGCACACCAATGTTCCAGCTGGCTTGCACCAGCACTACAGTTATGCATAAAAGTCAGGAAATTATGTGTGGAAAGGCTAACGAGCAGCATTGTCTGCCCAATTACCGGATTTGCATATGCAAACAGTAATTCTGCAGATCTGGGCCTGGCAAGCCTTTTTTGGAGCTGCATCAGGAACTCAAGGTTAGCAGCAAAATAACCCAAAACCAGCCTAGCTCTGCTTCAACCCATCGAGGAGAGGAGAAGGAGAGGAGAAAGAAAGAGAGGAGAAAGAGAGAGGAGAAAGAGAAAGAGGAGAAAGAGAGGAGAAAGAGAGAGGAGAAAGAGAGGAGAAAGAAAGAGAGGAGAAAGAGAGAGAGGAGAAAGAAAGGAGAGGAGAAAGAAAAGAGAAGAAAAAGAGAAGAGAGGAGAAGAGTTCATCTGACAGTGCTTAGAGGGGAACACAGACCAGCCCAGCTCTGCCTATCACTGAAATCCCAACCCCATGTGCTGCCTAAAAGATGTTTGTGCAGACTCCAGAGGAAATCCTGGCTAATTGGGACTTCTGCTTTTTGTTTCAGGGATTCAGATTTGTTCCTGCTGGACTCCAGGACGATCTGGGCTGCAGAGGAAGGGTGGCTGGTGTTCGACATCACCGCGACCAGTAACCACTGGGTGGTGAATCCCCAGCACAACCTGGGCCTGCAGCTGTCCGTGGAAGGCATTGATGGTGAGTGTCACACACCAGCACAAATCAGGGGCTCTGTTTCATCATTCCCAGCCAAGGGAGGCACTAGATACCATATGCTGTAAGTACAGTAGGATTTTGATGCAACATTTTATGCTTGGGCAGTTCTCAAGGCGTTAAGTGAAGTCAAATAGCAAAAGAAATCAACCCCCAACCTTTCTTTGTATTTGTACATGATCTCTAATCGTGAAGCAAATGCAGTCTATTTTTAAAAAATCATACTAAATTATTGAACTGAGAGCCCTTGTCCCACTCCCCCTGGCCAGGTAGCCCTGCAGGGCTTCTCCAGGAAAGCATTAGCTGTCCTTTGGCATGTTGTCCTTTGGCATAGCTCTGGCCTTAGCAAAAGGATCACAAAACCATTCCCATAAATTGGATTTAGCAGCAGCACTCAGTAGCTTGGGACAGAATAATCCTGGGTATCATCTCTGCATTTCACAGCAGCACCCAGACATCCCTCAAAAGCAACAAGGAGAAACATTAAATTTCCCACTGCCACCCTCTCCTTGCCTTTTTTGTAAATAATTGGTTTAATTCTACAGAAAAACCTACTGATTGTCTTTTACCAAAAATCAAATTATTCTAGAGCCCAAGATGAAGGATGAAGATGAAATCATGATAATTATCATGGGTGATAATCAAAGTTTTGTACAAAGTTATGGCGGTGGCAAGATGCAGCAATAAGCAAAATGTCTTTAAACATTTGTTTCTCTCAGCTGAGGTGTATCTGGAACTTTGTCAGCATTTCATACAAGGCATTTTTATTTTAAGCTAATAACCTTCCAGTGGGAATTTAGTGTTCCTATGGGCTGAGTTTTATGGCTCCTTTTATAGGATCACTTCAAATTATAGGTTGGTGAACTTGAAGAAACCCCTCTAAAGAATGCAGGAAAAGTTAACACTGAGCGGATTTGGGGTAAAATAATTATACATAGGACTAGTTAATGCAACCTTTACACACAGATATAAAATGAAGTTAGCTGTGCTGAGCTGCTCTTGTCAGAAGCAGCTTTGCCTATTAAGCCGAGGTTTTTGGAGTGTGGATGGCTGTGGATCTCAGATTCAGTCAAAGAAAGAAACTGAGAGTTTCTAGCCAGGCAGAAGCCTGAGAAAGAGCTGGAGAAGAATGTAAATAATTCTTTATCTCTCTTGTTATTCACATTGTTTATGGTTAAGTTCTATCACTGTGCATCAAGAACTTTGCACCAACGGTGTGGCTTGTTTTCACTTCAGAACCAGTGGAGTTGGTCCTCACGGAGCTCTGTATAAAAGAGCAGTGTATTTTGAATAAATCAGAGTTTTACTCTCAGCAGCTTCTGGTCAGAGTCAGTCTCTTTATTCCCGTCCTGCCTCGCCAGCGGCAGATGGCATTTTCAGGAATGCCCCTGAGCGGGCAGCAGCTCTGCCCTGTGCTGTCCTGGCTGCTGCCAGAGCTGCTGCAGGCCCCTCACCAGTCTGTCGTGCTTGCAGGACAAAGCATCAACCCCAAGCTGGCGGGGCTGATCGGGAGGCACGGCCCCCAGAACAAGCAGCCCTTCACCGTGGCCTTCTTCAAGGCCACCGAGGTGCACCTGCGCAGCATCCGCTCCACCGGGGGCAAGCAGAGGAGCCAGAACAGATCCAAAACACCAAAGAACCAGGAGGCATTCCGGGTCTCCAACATTGCAGGTACTGCACGGCTGGCTGGCGCTGCGTTTCTGCCTCTGGGATCATGTGGGAATGGTTTCGCCCACATCATCTGTTTGTTGTCCCTTTGGTCCACCACTGGTTTGAAACCGTGTGGGGTTCGGGTTGCTCCAAAAATGTCAAGGAAAAGAATGTTTGTTTGAAGTGATGTTAAACTGAGGGATTTCTTAAGCCAAATTTTAAAAATATGCCAAGCACCTAACCAGGAAAACTCCTTTTCTCCCATATGAAATAAGTTTTCATTTTGAAATCACTAAAGTGATCAGTGTATCCAAACCCAAATGCTGTTCATGTTCAGAGCTTGTGATTTTAAGTTTAGCCCCTAAAAAGCGTAGTAGTCCCAAAATTCTTGCATAGAAGAAGAAAATCCATTGATTCTCAGGATAACCATGGCTATTCTGGGGGAGAGCTGTGCTTCCTAATTTGGAAGAAAACTCCATCAGGCATTTGAAATAGAAATGTGGCTTAATTATGTGATACCTCAGAGGAATGGGCCCTTGATGAGGATCCCAGCAGGAGCCACAGCTCAGGGCTGGCTCTGCTGAGGCAGCAGCAAATTCCAGCTGCTTCTGGGAGTGCCTCACTGAGTGGAAGCAGAGGTTGTGAGGAGCGGAATAAAAAGGAAAACAGAGCTTCCAATCATATTTTTATAGAATCATTAAGGTTGGAAAAGACCTCCAAGATCATCAAGTCCAACCTTTGACCAACTCCCACCTTGTCAACCAGCTCAGAGCACTGAGTGCCACATCCAGTCCCTTGAACACCTGCAGAGATGGGGACTCCACTGCATTGCTGGAAGCTCCTTTCAGTGCCTCACCACCCTTTCTGTGTTGAAATTATTTCTGAGCTGTTCTTTCTACTTGAGTCTTCAGCTCAGCCTATATTTCTAGGATGGACCAAACTTTAAAACTGTACTGATTCTCCTCTTATGCAAAGCCAATAATCAGAGTGATTTGTATGTTGCTATTAGGAGGTCAGAGGAAGTCCAGGGCAAAAAAAAAAAAAAAGGAAAAAAAAAAAATTAAGATAAGAAAACCCACTTTTCCCAGGCCTTTTTTGGCTTGGCACAAAAAAGCCAGAAGTGAATTTCATATAGGTTGAACCCAGCTATTATTATATGACTAAAACAGCTAAAAAAGAAGCTGTAAGTGCACCAGACGAGCAGCAATGCCTCACTCCTTGCTGAGGGAGCTGGGGCAGCCCCACCTCATGGCCACCATTGTCCCCTCACAGAGAACAGCAGCAGTGACCAGCGACAAGCCTGCAAGAAACACGAGCTCTACGTCAGCTTCAGGGACCTGGGGTGGCAGGTAAGGGCTGGGGGTGGCATTCCTGGGGGTGACCAGGCTGGGGCTGGGGTGCCTTGGCACATCATTTATCAACTGCAGCAGTGAGAGCCAGCCACCGACTGGATTTTGTATTTTAAATCCCGAAGGGGAAAAATATTGTATACTGCCTTTAGCATGCTTAAGTGCTTCTGCTAAGCTGGGTATACAAATATTTAATGTGAGGCTGGCTGGAGGCTCAAAACATTCAGGTCCTTTTGAGGGGCTGTGGCCCTGCAGGTCCTCTGGCAGTGCTGAAGGCACCCATGGCTCTCCATTTTCATCTACCCGTTTTTTTAGACCTGGTTAAAGCTATTTTCCTTTCTGAAAGCTTGTGTCTGCATTGTGTTGCTGGGTGAAGTGATCCTCGTGGACAGGCAGGACACTGCTGAATGGATAAAAACTGAACCCAGATGTTCAGCTGCTCTGTGGGCACATTTGCAATTTGGGGTGTGTCCCTCCAGGAAGAGCAGGCTCTTTAGAGGCCTCTATAAGGGCTTTAGAAAGGCCAGGGGGACAGATTTTTATTTTGCAGGCCACTGTAACTGTGTGTGTGAATGTTTAGATTTACGTGCTGGTTGGCTTTTTGTTTCACTGCATTTCTGTCCTTCTCCACAATCTAATGGCTTCAACTGAATCAAGGACTGGATCATCGCTCCGGAGGGCTACGCTGCCTATTACTGTGAAGGAGAATGTGCTTTCCCCCTGAATTCCTACATGAATGCTACAAACCATGCCATTGTACAGACACTGGTAGGTGCACCCTATCTCCTAGCACAGGGTTACATCTGACAGGTGCTACTCAGAAATCAATTTATGCTCAGCAGGGTCTCCGAGCTGACAGGGGAAGGAGGATCTGCCTTCGCTCTCTAGGTGCCTGCAGCACCTGGCCCCACATGTCTGGCCTGAATTAGGACCTGGCCAGACATGACCCTGTCTTTGCTGCAGGCATTGGCAGGGTATCTCTGGTTTCAAAGGCTCTGTCATAGGCACTAATGGGGGTTTAGTCCCACTGCATGGGAAGGAAGGAGCAGGACACTGTCAGCACCTCTTGGGCAAACTCTGTAAGGATCCGCTCCATGCTGCCACCAAAATGGATTTGGGGTCAGGCTGAGAATCGGTGAATCCCAAAGTTACACAGCTCAGCTGCTGTCTGAGCGAGGGTATGGGACAGGCAGAAGGTTGCCCAGGAAAGAAGAATATGGGGGTAGGAGAGGGGAGAAGTAAATCTTAACATTCCTCTATTTTCATTCCCCAGGTTCACTTTATAAACCCAGAGACTGTGCCGAAACCCTGCTGTGCTCCTACACAACTCAACGCCATCTCAGTGCTCTATTTTGATGACAGCTCCAATGTTATCTTAAAAAAATACAGGAACATGGTGGTACGAGCATGTGGCTGCCACTAGATTTGTAGGACAAAGAAAGAAGAAAGAAAAAGAAGTTCTTTGTAAAGAGTGGGTTTGTGTGGCTGTGTGGGGCTGGGGGAAAGGTTAGTGCTCCAGCCATGGGTTTAAAAAAGTCCCAAACCATTTTAGGACCAGGCCTCTGAAAGTTCAGACAATGGAACAGTTTCTGGATCTAAAGAGGCATTTGAACACATTTTGTTTTAGTTTATTGCAGACAATGAGCTTGTAAACTGAAACAAGCCAGAGAAACCGTTTAAAACCAAATCTGCTTACAAAATTGGCTCCTACAGTACATACTTTTGCAAATGAGTCTTTCTGGAGATTGCAAACTCACCAGTGTTGATTGTGAGTAAAACACTAATAATCTATCCAAGGTGAGACTGTGCTGTGACTAATAAGTGTGTGTAGTTCCTGTAACACGGTTTGCAATAAAATAAGTGAACAAAATATACCTGGAGTGAACAGGTATTTTGTTAGAGAATTATTGCTTCCATCCCTCTGCTTCAATTTTGTAAGCAAACCCAAGGATTAATTACATGCAACTTCCAGTTTTCAACTACAGTAGCAAAAGCTGGATGTGGATTGACACAAATTCAAAGGACAGAGTAGGCTAAGAATAAAATCAATTGGCAAGCAAAAGAACTGAAGAAAAGTGCTTCAAAGAGTGAGAATGTTGGGGTGTACTTTTTTCCTATCAACAAGGAAGGAAATTTCCTCTTGCAGCTAGAAAGTATTTCAATTTGCTATTGAAACAGGAAAGCAGCAGAATGCTGAGAGACAGGGATGAAACCTGATGTTTAGCTGGGGTGTCCTAAGCAGTTCCTGACTTCCCTGAGGGAGCAAGGTCCAGCCCTGTTCCAAGAACTGGAGACTCAAGTGCAGAAGGTGCTGTGAGCTGGGATGCACACCCAGCACCACACAGACTGGGAACAAGCCAGGAAACTTTCCTTCCTGGGGCCAGTGCTTCTGATAAACCCCCTGCTCTTTTGGCTTCACCTCAAAAAACCCACAACTATCCCCTTCAAGGGCCACCAAAAAGCTGGAACCAGAAGCAAGAGAATGTCCCCTCAAGGCTTTTCTTTTTCCTTCTTTTAAAGTCACAGGTTACACAAACATCACACTTGAGTAATTAACGCTCAATTAAAATTGTTGCAAAGAAGAATACAGAGTTGCAGTAACCAATCACACACCAATTCCCCACTTTGGCACGCACCAAAGTAGGATTGGTATAAATTTCACCAGGGAGATAGAAAGAAAATAAAGCCCAATAAAACACCATGTCCAGCACACTCAGCCCTAAATCTCCAAACTTCAGAAACTAAACCTCCAACAGATGGGCCCAGGACCATTGCTGGAGATGGGTCTGTGCTCAGTGAGCAGATGGGGCCATGCAGCCACAGTAGGGACTTGGCTCCATGTCTTGCCTTAGAGGAGAGTTAGAGAAAGAAGATAAATGAAATTCTGGACTTCACTCACTGCTCTTCTCCCTTTGAGTCACAGATCAAATCCAGACCAGATGCCTCACTTTAAAAAGAAAAAGCAAAGGAAGAAAAAAACCCTACTGTCTATGAAATAAATTGGAAATTTGTTTCTGATGGCCTAGTTCTCATCTCATTTCAGTCAACTGGGGTTTTCCCAGCAGTTTTCTCAGTAGCAGGATTAGGCTGATGGGAATGGGGAAGCCCATCCATGACATTGGTAGGTTTTGGATGGGGCCCTTGGTGAGCAGCTGCCAGATGTGCCTGGTGTCCCCCCAGACCTCTCCAACATCTGCAGGAGCAGCCTGGCTGCAGCAGGCACACTCCACAGGTAGGACTGCAGCAAACCTCCCCACGGGGAGCCTTTGGGCCAGCACAGCCAGCCACACAGCAGGAGAACAGCTGGAGCCAAAATCCCAGCCCTTGTGGAGCCTGCAGACAGCCCCATGCACCAGAACAGCCAAACCTGCCCTCGCTGCGTCCCTGCTTAGAGTGAGGAACTGAAATAGCACAGAGAGGAAGCACCATCTGACATTGCTTCCATATACACACCAGTGCTCCTGTAAACCTTCTAAGGGAAGGGAAGGTGCTGCCTAGAACGTTAAAAGCTAATCATGCCTGAACTTCCACTATTTAGTAGTCAAGGATTAGTTTTCTCTCGTGGGTGTTTCAGTGTTGGTGGTCACTGCGTTGGTGTGTTGAGTTTTTAACTTGGACCACGGTGTCTTGCTGTATAGGACTCATATATTAAATATTATGTGGGGATTGTTTCTGTTTTGGTTTTTTGTTGTTGTTCTTAAGCATAATAACAGGATTTCTGTTGCTAGGCTCAACATCAGCTTCACTGTTTGTACATTTTTATGTAAATAGTTGTCACAAGCGGAAGAAGAATTATTTATTTCCATCTCTGAATTCCTTTTCAATCACATGCAGGAAAAATGATTCTGGGTTCCTAAACACATTTGTTTCCTTATTTAAGAAGATATTTATTAACAGTTGGCAAAAATGCATACACATTTCTGGTTCTTTTCATAGAGCAGATGTCAGAAGCCTTTTTGTACAAACTAGCAAAATAAATAATTGCAACTTTACAAAAGATACCCCGACAACATTGTGTATCTGTGTGGTTATTCTCCTTTTGTTCAAAGAAGCTTTCTGGCTGGACAGTGTTTGATCTTGAGCCTCTGTTTTCATGCAGCTCAGTCTCTATGTACAGGCAAAACCGTCACATGTCATTATTTGGGGCAGCTCCTTCGGTCCAAATACAACAGGGAGGGAAGAATAGCAAAAATATGGATGTTTTGCAGTCTGTGCTGCAAAGATCCATGATTGAATTATGGTGCAGCTGTCAGCAGCTGTTTCAAAGAAGCAGGGGGTAAATTAGTTCTGTTTACTGCTAACATAGTTCAGAGATTTAGTCATCCCAATAAAATTATAGAGGCACAAGAAAGGAAGAAAAGAAACTCCAAAGAAACATCGGCCAAGAAGCTGACATTTTCTAATTTAGATTGTTTTAGCATATTTGAGAGATGCTGCTGGCATGAGGTTTCCTACTGTGGATACCACACTGCATTGCTATGGAGGCAGCTGAAAAAAATAATGGTCGAAATCCCTCTATTAACTGGGCATTATACCTTTGGGGCACAACAGCAATTTTGGGGTTCTTGTTTTCTTTGAACTGTGAGCAGAGCTGTGCCAGCTTACATAGATATATTTGCTGGGCCAAAGGATTAAATCATCAGCATTTGGGAGTTAATCTGCCATCTTCCACGAGCAATTACAAATTCATAAATGAATTTGCTTTGTGCACTGCTCTGAGAGTCAGGAAAGCATCAGTGGAAAGACCTTTGTTGATATAAAACGAGACCTACTCAGCTTCTGTAGGCCTTGACTAAATTTAGAAGGAGGATCCTCTGGTATTTCTCATTGTGGTCCCAATTCTATTCATTTAGGTGTAAGGCAGGGGTGGTGCCAGCAAGGAGAGAAAGAATGAAATAAATATTTTTACTTTGCAGGGCCAGTCCTGCAGCCAACAGCAGCTTTACCACCGAGTTCAGCACATCCAGCCTTGTATCACGAAATATCTGCTGGTTTCCAGCTCTGCCACAGATACACACAACTGGCTGGATGTGCTCTGGAGCAGCTCTCCCAGCCTAGGAGCCAAAACTCCATTCCCAGGCTGGTTGCAGCCTCCCCCTGGTCTGCAGCACTCCTGTGGCTTTGTCTCCTGATCTACTGTTCTGGAAGAGGAATTCTTGACATGAATACATACACTGCCATAAACTGGCAGGGCCATAAAACCCTGGTGAACGAGCTTCCAAACAGCTAGATTTATCTGGGTAATGACATTTTAAAGCACATTTAAAACATTTTATAGAACAGTTATTTTAGCTTCCTTTCAGGCCAGACTTTGAGGATGTTATGTTTGCTTAATTGAGCTGTTTCAGATCTGTTCCAGTACCGACAAAAAGATGCTTTTGTCCGTATGCAGGAAACTGCCTCTGCTGCTGCCAGTGTTCATATAATAAAAAATAATGATTTAAATAAGCCTTAGTGCAATTTTAAGATTCCTGATTGTTATGGAAGTGTCAGCTGGAAGCCTAAAACCAGAGAGGGACAGCAGAGCTTGCACAAGCACAGCTCAGGGCATGGCCAGGGGCTGCAGGATTCCCTCTGCTGCTGGATTCAGTCCCTCAGCTCTGCCTGCAATGGGAGCAGATACTTCTGGATAAAAATCCCCAAAGACTCATCTTTTGAGTTCAGAGTTCACATCCTCTGTGTGCTTCCCTCCAAATACCCTGCTGCTGACTTCCACTGCTGCCACAAACACATTATTCTCAGTATTCAACCTTCCTTCTGAGAGAAATTCTGCCCAATTAAGCTAAAAGGAACCAGTTTGAAGTTTTTATTTATCAGGTAATGATTGACAAGACCTCGAGGCAAAAACTAGGAGCACTTTATACTACAGTCACTCATTACCCACGTACAAAAGCTACAGAAATGGGTTATTATGACCACTTTGAGTTACTCTGTTTTAAATAAAACTGTACATTCCCTTTTTATGCTTAATGCTGTGGAATTTGTACTCCTAAATTTGTATTTGTATTCCTAAATCAGCAGCTGAGAAAGACCAGAAGTTTAGGATAGCAGATTTAACACACTGGTTTCCAAGGGTCCATTTACCAGGCAATGGGAACAGACTTTTTAATTTTAGGACTTGGAAAGTTGTTTCTTGGTATTGTGAGGTTTACCACTTTGGGATAAATCGGATGTTTTCTCCAACAGAATCCTTGTGTATGAATTAATTCCATAAATGAAGGCAGCACAATCTTAAAACAGTTTAAGTTTGGCTTTGCATTTAAAAGGAAAATGGGAAGAGCCATAGACAGATTCATCAGATTCACACTTTCCCCCCCCTTAGTGAAAGGTACTGGGGAATGTTGGGGGGACAAAAGGGGGCTCAGCCTCACAAACCCTTAGAAAAACAACTTTGCACTTGACCAGCTTTTGCAGGCAGGGTTAAGCATTTAACCATTTGCAGGCTAAAGCTCTACACGGGGCTGCTTGAATTAACCTCACCCTCAAAGAATTGGCTTGTCTGCAATAAAACCCAACCCCAGGCCAGTCTGCAGCAATGTGGGGAGTGCAGCAGTTGTGTCTGGGGTGAGTATCCACCGCAGCCTCCATGCCTGTGATGAAAACCACGCTCGGAGCCTTTCCAGGGCTGGGCGAGCAGCTCTGATAACTTGGGCCTAATGGGCTTTATTTTAAGCAGCTCTTAAGAAGAAAGGAGGGGATGCCAGGAGCTCGGTGGATCTGTTGTGCTTTAGTGTGTCAGCACCTGGGGCTCCAGCCCAGCACGATGGGGTGGTGCTAAATTTCCAGAGCAGCGCTACAGGTTTGGGGTGTCACTGTGGTTGTGGAGTGCAAAAAGGGCCACAGAGGCTCTCTTGACCTGGCTCCCCACCTTCCCTTCCATTGCATGATCTCTCCACTAAGGTCCAGAGTACACAACAGCCCTAGGAGTGCAGACACTGATGGTGACACCAGCAAGGTGACCTTTGGCTTGGCCAATGAAGGAGAACTCTTGCAAGCTGCTGGATTTATTCCCATGCTATTTGCTGCTGCTGTGTCAGGTGCTTTGTATAAAATATGTGGAAGCAGAGACATTGAGTGTCTGGATTCAGTTAGGAGGGGTCAGAGCTCAAAGATATCATTTCTCAGGTCCCAACAATTTAAGTCGTTTTGCTCAGTGTTTAAAACAAGCTGTAGACAAGAGCAGAGCAGTCACTGGCTCTACATCTTCTGCCTCAGACTCTTTAAAAAGAGAGATTTGGGCAGCTGCTTAATGGGAACAAATTCCTCATTTTAGCTTCTATCTTAGACTACATACTAAGCACACAGAAAAGGAGAACAAATCAACATATCAGCTGATCCAAAACTGACATGTGAGGAGCTTTGCTTCTGATTTGTTTATACATTTCTCACTGTGATCTGCTGCCACTGCTGACCTGTATTTGTCTCCTGAAGTGAGAAATCAGCTCTTAAATACACTGAAATGAGTTGTTCTTCCTTAGCAGGGAATGACCTGAACTGCAGTTTTAGGAGTTAATTACTCCAAGGTTAATTACTCCAAAGATGGATTTCATGACACCTCAGGGCTAAGTTTTAGAGGAGACAGCAAGCAGAGGTAGAGCCAGGCCTCTGTGAGAAGAAAAAATGCAGCTACTGCCTTTTCAATTGTACAGCCAAGTTCTGAAATCATCTTGCAGGGCTCCCCTGGAAACCCAGCCAGTGGTTCTGGGGAGAAAGAACACGGCACTCACAGAGATTGGGCCACCATCAACCTGGAGCAACTTTAACCAGGAGATCCTTCCCCCTAACACCAAGGCAGAATTTCTTTTTTTATTCTAAATCAGAAAAATGCACAAGTGATTCCAAGTTCAGCCCATGAGTTGTTTTGGTTTCACATGACTACTGAGAAATCAACTGTAAAAGCTGGTGCAGTTACATACACACATACCATGCACAGAATGTGAACTGTAAATACTGGCAGGGAGTCTGGTATAAGAAGCTGCAGTTAATGTTGTGTCAGAACAGCCCTTGGAACCCCCATTTCCAGAGACTTACAGTGCAGGGGGTAGGGAGGGAATAAATCTGATTTTGCTGGAGCTTTGCCTACAACTTCCCAGCCATAAAGCCTTTATTTATGGCTGTTACTCAGCATGAAGGATTCAATTTGTTCTTTGTTATGAATTTCAGTGGATCATGTAACTGTTTATTTCCAGATATTAAAAAAAAAAAAAAAAGTTGGTATTTTTGGTTTGCAGGAAAAAACAAACCTCCTCATAGTCTGTATTAGTGGGGATGTACTTAGACCACACTTGATAGAGACAGGGGATCCCAAATTTCTTCCTTGGCCAGGAATGGCAGCAGCCCCATCTGAGAGCTGCTGGAGGCACTTCTTCCTGGGAGTAGGTGGAAAAGCATAACCAATTCAAGGCACAGACTGGATCAGCTCTTCACAGCTTTGAGAGATTTCCTGCTTCTAGTAGCAGCTGAGAACAAGATGCTCAATAAAAGAAAAATCACAGCCAAAAAGAGCCGTGTGTCTCCAGTGACTCACTGCACTTTGCAGTGGCAATGTGGAGTCACAATGACAGTCCTGCTAATTAACACTTGATAAGCATTCCCTCTTCAAAGAGTTTTTATTGATGTCAGTTAAAAAGGAAGATGTTTGTATTTTGCATTCAATTATTTCATGTTGCTCGTCTGGCTCAAGAACAAGCCTTGAGAAACCTGGATTTTTGGGCAAGAGGTAGCAGGCTCGAGTTAAAAGGAGATGGAGGCTCCTTCCTGGGAGTTGTGGGAGATTGACAGCAAATTAAGCCCATGGGTTAAATATTATGTTCTCCAGATGGGAGTGACAGTCTTTGAGGAAGCAGATCTGGTTTTCTGCTGCAGCACCTCTCAGAAAATGAAAAGAAAAACATCTCTGCTAGCACTGCAGGATACTGGAGTGGCTTTTGCTTCATTTCCAGACCGTGTGTCAGACATACCCTGGTGTCTCCTCAAGTGTCCTCCTTCCCTTTATCAACAGAGGTGGAGGACCAGGGATGCATCAAGTCTGTCACTCACCCACCTTCCTGCTCTTGAAACACTCTCAGCAAATGGGGAGGTGGGACAGATCACAAGGATTGTCACCATCCAGCTCAGACCCTGGCATACCAGAGATTTCATTTACTGCTCCTACAGCTTAACAAACAAACTATTTGGGGTGATTTATTGCCAGTATGAGAATAGTGACCCCAGGGGCTTGTTCTAGGCTCGGGATCCCTGAGTTTTGTCAGCCTCTGGTGGAAAATACACAGGTTAATTGGACAGAGGCATGGAAAACCCTTCCCAGCTCTATTCCCTGCCTCTGAAGGGAGTGTGAAGGAACAACATGCCAGAGGTCACACACGTGTTTGCAGAGAAGTTTACATTTAATCAACATCTGTCCCTCCCACCCGGCACTTATGAGGATCTTCTGGGAAAAACAACAGTTAATCAATTCACAAGAATATTGAGCTACAGCTCTTCCCTCCTCAGTCAAATTAAAGACCTTTTCTGTGCAGGAAGAGCTGATAAACACTGTGCCCTGTACTTTAGGTCCTCATTGCTGGTGTCTACCTTAATTGCTGCTTCCCATTTGCTTTGGCCCCTTCTCAAAGGAGGCAGCACATCTAATTGCACACGGAGGGAGATGTCTGCCTCTGATCTGTCTGAGCAGTTTCTCCCTCAAGTAATTTAGAAGTGTCTCTGTTACTCTAAACCAGTAAATGAGAGCAGCTTTGGGATTCAGCCATCTCCCCCAAACTAAAGGATTTTCCCTGTTCAGTAGGATGTTGTCACATTTGGCTGCCAAAACTGCTTATTGTGCTGTGAGTTGTCAGCCAAAATGAAGCTCCACTGCTGCCTGAAGTTGTTTTTGTTGAAGCCTCCTCATCTTTGAGAGGAAACTGCCATTTCCCCCTCCCCACTCCATTTTCTTCTGCCATTTACTCAATTGCATTAGCAGCAACATCAGAAAGTTTGTGGTGATGGGGCTGGAATTCCTCAGTGGAGTTTGCCTCAACACATCCAGAATACCAGATATCTACTGAGCTATATATAGAGATAGAGCTACATCTCTGAAGAATTAAATAAAAAAGCCTATACTTCTGAAAGCCACAAGGCCACAAAGATAGATTATGTGAATTACTGTCATTACCAAAATTGCTGGTTAAAGAAGAACT
Source organism: Taeniopygia guttata (assembly GCF_048771995.1). NCBI lineage: Eukaryota > Metazoa > Chordata > Aves > Passeriformes > Estrildidae > Taeniopygia > Taeniopygia guttata. The sequence goes on from NC_133045.1 coordinate 12,935,877, forward strand.
TCCAAGCACCCTGCATTGCTCTAGAAGGTCGACTATAGGAACCACTGTAATTACAAAGTATTTTAAATCATGCCAGTACAAACACGATCTGGAAATGGAAAATACCGTGCTAGTCATTGCTAGTCATGGAAATTAATGGTTGGCATGGAAATGCGTGGAAGTGGTTACTCATGCTGAGCAGTGGGCACGGTGAAGTCATGGCCACCACCACTCCTGACTACCTTTGACTACAGGCAAAGGTTAATTCCAGACTCACCCACACTTCTGGCAGCCCCCAGATCCAAGGGGTGCTGCTCACAGAGGGCTGGCATCACCGAGAGGGGATGAGCTGGCAGCTCACAACGTCCCCAAGTGTCAAGAGAGGTGTGACACACAAAGGCCAAAGGGCTACACAAGCCACATCACCCTCTCTCGCCAGATCAAATCAACATTTATGTCAAAAAACCATTCTGGTGAGTCTGTTTGGAATAATAAATGTTAGGAACTTCTTACTAAAAAACTGTGAGAGAGGAGGTTGTAACCAAGCAGTTTCCATTAAAGAAGGGGAAAAACCAACCAACCTAAAAGATCTTTAGAGCAGCCTCCACATTCAGCTCACACGTTTTACTGGCAAGAAGAGCTTTTCTCCCAGCGAGGGAGTTGTGTGTGGACAGCAGAGAAGGACAAAGCAGAAGCTCATCCATTCACATCCCACCTGAGCCCTGGTACACCCAGGGGCAGGTGGGACACCTCTCCTGTTGCACAACACCCTGGGACTCATCTCCATCAGCATCGGCCTGGAGAGTGCCTGTCCTTATCTGCTGCAGAGCAGCTGCTGTGGGCTTCTGTCTGCAGATCAAAGGACAGCTCGTTCCAGCAGTCCAGCCTTACTGGGGCAGCTGGGACCGGCCTGCTCTGGGATGGAGCTCAGAACCCTCTCTAACCAAGCCCCAGAACCAAGCTCAGCTTCTCAGTGACTGGTTTAAAATCCCACCACTTTCTGGGAACTTCTGATTTTCACCTCATTTGGTGATAATTTACCCATCGGTTTTTCAATTAGAAGGCAATTAGGTTCTCTGTCTCCAATGTGATATGGCTTAAGGATGGAGAAGCCTCTCTCTGCTCCTCTCCCAGGCTCCATCCCCAAGGGCCTCACTAATTAGGCAATCACCCTAATGATGCTGGTGATCCCCTTCACCTCCTGGATTGTGATCTCACACAGCCTTTCAGAGTCCTCTGCTGGCCACAAGAAGCCACCCACACACCTGGCCCCTCTGCAAGGGCACTTTCTACCTTACATCACCGTGGGGACCAGCCAGAACCTGCCTCTGTCTTGTCTCCCTCTCCCTGCCCAGAGAATCAGGATGTCCAAGCAGGTTTTGGGCTGTTTTACAAGTCCAGCTGGGCAGTGGGGAGGGAGTTCCTAGTGAAATCACTGGTTCTCTGGAAATCCTCTGTTACAAAGGTAGATTTTTCACATCTCAGGGCTCATTTTAGCAAGGATTGCTCCCAAAGCAGTCCTCTCCCAAGCTGCTCTAGGAGGTTGGGGCCCCACATCTGCAGAGGGGTTGGGAGCCCTGCCCACGCGTGTGGGTGTGCGGGCATGGTCTCAGATGCCCCAGGCTGCACACAGGAGGTTTGGTGGAGGCACAGAAGCCTTTTCCCCCTCACATGTGCCTTGCAAAAGCCATTGCTGGCTGTGCTGCTGTCCCCAGCCCCGTGTCTGCCTCCCAAGCACTTCTGCATCTTCCTCAGAGCCACGGCTCGGGTGATCAGCACCACTTTAATGTGGTCTTTGTTCTCTCTGCATCTGGGTGCCACATTTAGGAATCCAGAACTTTGCAGTGCAGCAGGGATTGAGTGACAGTGCCCCAGCCACTTAACTGGTTATTTACCAGTCCCCCCTTCTCTGCAGAGATCTCCTCCAGCTCAGATGGATGGGCAGCGCTTCCCACACCTGCACAGGGCTGTGTTTTGACACGGGGTTGTGAGTCTAAGGATTGCACAAACCACACAATGTCTTAACACAGCCCTTGGTGTAAATTAAGTGATTTACACACCAGAGAATTTCAGAGCCTACTCTGGCAAAAGTTCCTCTATTGAATATTGATAATTTCCACTCTCATTTCTGTCCTTTAACAAGACATAAGTCAGTATGACGTGGAAGGAGCTGGACCTGGAGTCTTGATTTGTGTTTCACATCATCCACTGCATAACTCTGTGCAGGAGGCCTCACCCACCAGTGCCGCAGTTTCCTCATCTGTAAAATATTAATTTTCCAGAATTTTGGAAGAAATGGCTGTGATGGGGTGGGCTATAAAGGGCAGAAAGCAGTGCATGCAGGGGGCAGAGGTTGTGGTGAGGAGTCTGGAGCAACCACAGTGAGCAGACAGGAATGAGGGTAAGCAGACTGCCTGGAATGGGTCACCTCCAATGCTGTAACTGGGAAATCTCACAGCAAGTCAAAAAATCAGGAGGTGTTTGGCCCCCATCCACCTGTCCTCATGCAGGCAATGCAGGGGCCTCTCCGACACTTTGTTCAATGGAAAATTTATCCTCTCCAGATATTTGTGATGTGTCACATCTCTCAGCTTGTTGCACACACAGATCTGCCAGCTGAGGGTTTTATAGGCCCCGCAGGGAGAGGAGCAGAGTGAGCTGATCCCATCGCCATGGAGAAATAATTAAGCGGTTTTGTTGAGTAAGGCTTGGAAAACAAAAAGTGGAAATGACTAAGGGTCTTAATTGAAATGTATTTCAAATTTACAGTTTCATCAATAATTTCCTTTTTCTCCACTGAAAAACACCTCTGGAATAATAATTAAAAAACCTCTATGAAAAAAGGTGTTGTATAAATAACGTACAGATGTCAAACATGGGGAAGAATTATTTTAGGTTTAAACTTGCAGCACAGTTTGAAGGAAGGCTGTGTGAAGAACTTTTAGAAATACATTCTTTTTTATTAGAACTTTATGTTTGCCATTTTTCAGCCTGTTCCTCATAAAAAGAGCAAATTTGGGCTTCTCTGGAACTGTGGTTTCCATAAGCCAGGTTTAAGTGTAGGCATGAGACAAAGCCTACAGGGGGAGGGAGCTGGATCTGGGAAAGGCTCTCACAGGCACCTCTTGCAAACTAGGATCAGTTTAAAAACAAAATGTGTATTTGTCTGACTGTAGGGATGAAAGAAGGTTTTGGTTCTCTCATGAGCTGTTTAAGGCATCCATTCATCCACAGAAAATAGTGGATCTGCATGGCTCAGAATGTTGGGAAGTGTGGGGATCCCTGCTGGCTGTGGGTGCAGCTCTAAGGATGGAGCTGGAGTACCTGGAGTATCTGGCAGAATTAGGAGCAAGGATGGCTGAGGAGGTTGTGGGGTGCTGCTGGGGACTTCTGGGGATCCATGGGACTTCTCTGTGCCTCCTTGCACAGCAGGCACTCGGGACAGACCTAACCCATCCACGTGGATCTCTGCAGCTCACGTTTCTCAAAGACAGCTGAGGCTCCTTTGAAAGCTCATCTTGTTTTCTCTAATTCAATCCGGAAAAGAGTCATATTAATACCAACAGATACTGCCCACACACAAATCAGAAAAATTAAAGGGCATTGCAAAAGTGCCTGTTTCCAGTGGTCAGATTAGCTGCAGACGGAAGCAATTGGAGCTGCATGAAAACTAACAGGCTGTAATTGTCCAGAGGCATTGTCTCACAGTGCAACACTTCTCTTTGGCTCTTCACAGACGTTTCTTGGAATTTTTTCAATCGCTTTTCTGCTTGAAGTATATGCTGCATTTCAGATCTTTCCTTTCCATGTCACAGGAGAATGAGCTAAAAGTTCATCAACAGCCTATGGCAAGATCTCAGTGGAGAAAGTTGAAGTCATTTCTTAATGCCATTTCTTATTATCTATCATCATTGTGTAAATGCTGCAAGTACAAGAGCGCAGGAGGTCTGCTGTTAATCATTATGAACCTTGGTTTCTCCCTGCCTAGCAGTTAAACCTTCAGAATCATTTCATTTCTTTAAAATATACAGAAAACTGGCTTCTCCCAGACCCTTGGGTGTTCCAGTGAATAATACCGTGGACTCAGTTCCCAACCAGCTTTCTGTAGTTAGTTAGTTAGATAGATCTTCTATTTAAAGATAAGTTCCATCCCACCCCTCTGCAATCTGGTTATGATTACTGGTTACTGCCACCCGCAGACTGATAAACTTATAACAGCTGCATTGCAGGAAATCACCTCCAATTCAACCCTGATGTTGTAGGGATGTCTTTAGTTAGCTTAAATAGCCTTTTAACATTCATTTTTTTGTGTGCAAAACACCTATCATTAATTTTGACTCGAGAGATCAAACAGTTAACAATGTGTTGATCCTAGCTTACTTTTAAGTGATGTATTGTATCATTTCTGAGAGTTATGAGGGGTTGATATTTTCTTTTACTAATGCATCAAAGTCGATAAGTGAGCGGGGCGAACCCGCGTCCTGGGAAAGGAAGCTATTAACAGCTCTGCTCGGAAGGTTCTGAGGGCCACATTGCGTCATAGCCCTCCAGTTTATTGAATGTTAACTCTTTTTTTTTTCCCCCCTAACCAAAGGAAATGAGTTTCTATAATCCTCTGCTTTGAGCTGCATCCTCAGTGGGGTAATGAAAAATGACCCACGCCATCCGATAGCGCACTGCTTTGCACACAATAGATCTTCACAAGGGCAGGCACAATGCAGCTCCAGCTCCAGCTCTTTCTGCTTGTTGAAACGCACAATGAATTTATTTATTGCTGATCTAAAAGGCACTCGAACAGAACGGGCACAGCGGGGGAATCGCCCGAGTTTAACTTGGCATGGTAAGAAAGCAGCCCCAGAGAAAATGACCAGTGCAGGCCTGGGAGAGCAGAGCATTTTTATAAGGAGGTTCTTGAAATGGTGGGCTCGTGCACATGCAGAGAGCGGGGCAAATTGGTTCCACCAACAAGGCATCTGCTTCCTTCAAAACTTTTTTTTTTTTTTGGCAGAATTTGTATGTGAGTTGGGCATGTTGAGTGATTTATGGGGCCATTAAACATACACTAAATCAATCTCTATTAGGGGGGGGAAAAAAAAGCGCCATGTACTTAAAAAAGGCCCTGGAGCGAGATTGCTGAACCCAAGGTCTGATGTTGAGAGGCAGAATGGTCACTGGCAATTTGGAGATGTAACATGAACTCAGTCAGTCAATTTGGATATGATAGTTTTTAATGTTCCATGAATCCAGCAAAATGTGTATCCAATTAACTACTACTAAAGGACCTTATTTATAAAATAATACTTTTGTGGTCAGGTTGCACTTTTTCCACTCAGTTCTGCGCACAGTTCAGGTTGCACATTTTGTGTGTTTGATTAATACAGACAAACATCCGTTTTAGGCTGGCTGCTCCTGGCAGAGCTGGCAGAGAAGAGGCTTTGTCCCTATTTTCACAGATTTAGGCTGGGAACAGAGGCAGGAGAAGGATTTTCTGCTGGAACTGAGCAGCAAGAATTAAAGCAAGAGGTTTTCCTTTGCTGAGGGATCTCTTCAACAGGAAGATCCAAGTGCTGGAAACACTGAGTTGCCAAAACCCTCAGCTATTTACTCAGTGCTGTTTTGAAGCTGAAGAAGTTTGTAGGTGGTGGTACAAACATGGCCTTCAGTGCATAGGAAAAACATCCCCCTTAGAAAACATATCTGAGTTATTTAAAGGATCTGTGCAAAACATATGCATCCCAAAACAGCCCCTTTTCCAATGTAATTTCATTTTAAGACCGTGCAGAGGGCAGACATTCACAAATTCAGGCAAAACAAGGTTTTATGGACTCCCCTCTGAATTGCCTATGCAAACAAGCATAACGTTCAAATGGAAACAGGCCAAAAAGTGTTTTGTGAATAGAGCATTAAGATATTTTCTTCTTGACTTGGGAAGGGATGGAAAATCTGTAGCAAAGCCCTACAGCTTGTCAGAGAAAATTCTCCTGTGTGTGTGTGCACACACACGTAAGTGCAGGAGAGTGACATGTAAAGTTTCTGACATGCTGCAGGATGGGCTGGGGGAGCTCAGGAATGCTCTGTGAATCCAAGAGCATTTCTCACCCAAGTCCAGCATTTTATGCTCAGTTTTTCTCCAGTATTGTTTTCAGTTAATTTTTTTTTTCTGTTTTCAAAATGAAAATATTTTAAGTGCGAAATTTTTGCCTTTCAAAAGCGAATAAACAACTTTGTTTAAAAAAAAAAAAAAAGTGATCCTAAGTTCTCAGGACAAACAGAATGAAAGGACAAAGGACTGAGATTGTGACAGAAGTTGACTTGGATACAAGAGAGGACACTGAAGTGATGAGGTTTGACTTGCAGTAGAGCCCTGTTCCTCACAAGGAGCTCTTGAGCTCCACCACAGCCCAGCACCTCCTGCAGCTTAGGGATCATCTGGGACAGGTGTCTGGAACAGAGAATCAACGATTTTTTGGAAAAGAGGCAATGGGATTTAAGTTTTGGATCCCACCCTCATGTCTCTAGGGTTCAAGGGCACAGCTGAAGGCACAATTAATATAACAGGTCTAAACCAGGTAATTTGGTGATACAGCCTAATTGCAAGAAAAACTGGATTTCTCTGAGTACAGGGAGATCACATGCAGTGTTTTCTAGTATTTTGGCACACTCATGAGACTGACATTTCCAGAAAACCTAGAAGTAGATCTTCTCTCTAAAGAGCAGGAAAACTGCAACACAGCAACAAGATTTGATGAAGGACACACCAGAGACGGGTCAGTGGGTTACAGGCGTGCACAAGAGGCTTCTCCCCAAACTGCAGCTGACAAATTTGGCAGCAGCCCTCGCTCACAGCACACACTTGATGGGGACAAGAGCCCTGGGGTGTCCTTGGCTCGGGACTCTGCCCTGCTTGGAGCCACCATCTGCAGCCTCAGGGTCTCCTTGCACCCCATCTTTGCTGCAGTTCAGCTGTCCTGGGGCATTTCCCAGCAAACCATCAAATACCCAAACCCGCCTCTCACATTCTCCTTGGCTTTTCTCCTCTTTTTTTCATTTGCATTAAAAAGAAGCAAAATAAAGCTTCTCCCCCCAACCCAAAACAAACCCCTTTTCTTCCTTTCTTTCACGGCAGAAGAAAAACCAAAATAAACAAAGAAACAACTGCCTTCCCTCCTCCCTCCTCAAACCCTCGGGGGCAGTGTGGAGGTAGAATGCCCTTTCTAATTTCATTGACAGTGCTGTTGATATATAGGGTAATTTTATCTTAACAACCTGTAACAAAGGATAAGACAGTAGTCGTCTTGCATTCCAGACAGTAGGAGATGTTTACTCATTCTCCCAGCAGACTCTCTCATCATTCATCTAGACTTTATTGGGATGCCAGGAAATGGGAAACCTATAATTTGAGAAATGTATCACACAGAGAAAACTTCTTCTGTTTGGTAAATAAAAGGTAGCTGAGGATCTGAGGTTAATCTGCTTTTTAAAACACTGTGCTCACCAGTTTTCTCATTTCTTCCCAAAACTTTACTTTGAGGTAAACCTTTACGGAGTGTGGTATTGAGGGAAAACATCACTGGGCACCTCAAGAAGGACTGGGATGTGTCCTAACCCCAGGGCTCTGGAATCCATTCTGGTTTTTTGAGGCCGTGCTGCCAGCAGTGGCTCAGAGCATGAAATGTCTCTGTGGCAGGGATGGTTTTGTCTTTATCTTTGGAGGCATCACATTGTCCATGCTGGAAACACTCTGAGCAACCTCCTTCTGTGGGGCCAAGAGGAGGGGAAGGGAGTGAGAATAAAGCACATATTTTGCAGCAAACATTCTTACGGGTTTTTGCTCCTTAAGTGACTTTCACATGAATGTTTATTCCTGTTTACGTTGCTCGACATGAATGCCTGGCTTTGATTAGAGGACAAACTGCCCCATAAACTTATGAATGTCTGAATTTAACCTTCACCTTTCCCCCCTAACCTTCACTCTTGCTTTTCCCTTCATTATTGGTGACATTCTCGCAGCCAAATTTAATAAAATACGTGTTACTGAGAGGGAACTAGACTGTGAGCACAGATGGAGTTGGGGAGGGATAATATGGGATGCTGGTCAGTGCAGGGGAGAAAACTCCTGCTAAAACCAAGTGCCAGGACAGAATTCCTGCAAAACCAAGATTCCCTGTGGCCAGAAAACCATTAGCAAATGAATAAGCCCAGTCCTCCTCTACCCATCAACCACAGCTTGGCTTCTCCCTCTGACAAGTCAAACAAACACCCAAATTCATCAATTCCACATTCTCTAAGTGACTTTGCCTATGGATTAAGGCTCCTGCCATGCCACCCATCCATGCTGGCTGCAGGGCTGCTGTGGGAGCTGATCAGCATGAAAGGAAGCAGTCGCCCATCCTGGATGTCCATCAGAGAAACTTTTCTCCTTCCAGCTGTGCTTCAGCCCCTCTGCCCTGCAGTTGTCATCCAGGAGCAGAGATTGCTCTGGCATCCTCCTGGCAGCTGCCACGGCAGCTGTGTGGGCTGCACAGGCTTCATTCATCTCTGCTTAGATTTGGGCCCTGTGGTTTTTGAGGCTTCTCCCCCCGTGACAGATTCCCAAGGAGTGTGGTCGTTGTCATCTTCCCAGTAGCCATTAAAACCAGAGTTGAAGTCAAGGTTATGTGGTACCACAAAGCTTTGAAGAGCTTCTTTGCGTGCTCTGCAAAGCAAACCCAGAAGGAACTGATGTTCCTCCTTCCAATCCACCTCTGCTGTGAACTCCCCCTGGTCCTGGGCAGTGACTGCAGGGGTGAACGTGCCCAGCCCTGCGATCACTTGTCAGAATCTGAGGTATTGGTGATTCCAAGATTGTAGAAAGTCTCTGTCTTTCAGCCCCACTGCCAAAGCAGAAGCCATAATTGGTCTGTGCTGGTTTCAAGGTTGTTTATTCTGTTTATCTCTAACATGTTCTGCTGCCCTGCCGCAGCTCTGTCCTGCAGGGCAGCGTGTGGGGCTCTGCCCTCAGTGGGATGGTACAAACATTAAATACCACAAACTACCTGTGCTGGATTTACAATAACGTGCCAATATCTGTCACCTACGTTGGACAGTGTGTCCCCAGCCTGAACCAACAGAAAAATGCCAACACCACAGTGAAACATGGAGGGCATGAAGAAGGAGAAAAAGGACAAGGCACACCCAATTTCCTCCATCTTGTCCCCTTTGGACCCCTCATCTAGAATCCTAAAATTTTACTTTTGCACCCATGCCACACTTAATTATTACTTATATCAAACACTTAGAGCTTGTAATTAATCCTGTAAGATTGAAAACTCTTTTCCATGGACAGAGATCACAGCCAGTGTCTCTGGGGGCTCTGTCCAGGGGGGTTCCTGACCCCTGCCAGGGTCCCAGACCTGCCAGGGCAGCCAGAGGGATGCCCTGGGCTCCCACAATCACTAAATGCTTCTCACACTTGGACATATCTGATCATAGCTCTTCAACTGCATGGCACAGAGAAGAGATTTTTTTTCTCTTATATACATGAAGTCCACTTGGAAATGGACCTCAGCAGCTGCAGCTTGCTGGAGGCAGTAATGGATGGAGGTAATTTATCCTGTGTATTTTTTTCCCCAGAAAGGAAATTTAGTTTTTAAATGCAGTCATTGTGGGGTAAGAAGAGAAGGAGGAGGGAACTGAGAGAGGATAAGAGGCGTGCCTTTAATGACAGGAAAAGAAAACTCTGTGAGCTCAAACTAATGCAGCTTCCAAATTCAAATAGATGTCACCATGGTGACAAAGCCTCAGACTTTATAAATTTTTTCCTCTTCCCGTTTGTGGTGAGCTCTGGTACCCTGTTAAATACATCCAAAGCCTTTTAAAGACTCATTGGAAGCATCTGATCCAGTAGAAGATTTCCTCATAATAACACTCATTAGATATGGGGAAAAACCACATCTCAAGCTGCCTTCCTGTCTCTGAACACTAAAGACACGAACTCTGGAATTAAAATTCATTGCCTATATGAGGCTCACTTGCATACGTATGATTTCCAGCACAAAGATTCCAGGGGGGAGGCCTGTGGTAGGATGATAATCCCAAAGATCCCCTTCACCTCAAGATTTGTTGATCAAAACCCAGGGACTTATACATGTGTCTGTAAATAATATTTAATTTAATACCAATGCAGTGATGAACAGGAATTTGAATCAGGCTGGTTTGCACAGCCCCAGCCCATTTAACTTTTCCAGACAGATTTAACTCATCACACACATGTCTTACACCTCAGTCAAAGCACATCTGAGTACCCCAGAGCCATCACCAGCTCAGGACTGTGTGGACACCAGTGTGAAACCTCCTGGCAATCACTGCAGGGAGCAGCAAATAAAACCAGCACTTCAGCATCTGACCTGAAAGACATCTTTAAATGCATCTGATGCCACCCAAACCTGAGACTCACAGCAGGTCCTTCTGTGAAATCCAGCCAGTTTTGGGCCCCAGTGTTGACTAGATATGCCTCACTTGGCATTTGCCAGCTACAAGAATGTCATGGGCCTGCATATTTCAGGATTTACAGCTGCAGAAAACTCTCCAGTGTCACCTTTCTCCCCTTTTATGGCTCAGCCATAATCTTAAATTCAGCTGAATACAAAGAGCTGCCTGTGGACAGCTAATCCTAAAGACAGAGCTTTGTGTGAAACTTGGAGGGAGAAAAAGAAGGAAAGAGAAAAAAAATCACTGAGAGGGATTGGCAGGAAAGACAAATATTTTTGGCTAATTTCTGCTAGTATTCTTCTGCCCTGGTTTGGGGCTGAAGTGAGGGGCTCCTCTTTTGCCCATTCTCACACCGTGTGCCCAGCAAACAGAAAATCCAGCTGACACTGCAAACACCGGTGGGGTGGGAGGGGATGCTGAGCTCGGGGAGGAGCAGCAGCCTCTGCTGTCACTGGGGAAGGATTATCCTGGGGATCAGCAGTGAAATCCCGGCCTGGTAATGCTGAGGTAATGCTGATAATTACACAGCAAAGCCAGCCTGTAACCCAAGTCCTAATTGCATTTAAAGAGCTCTTCTTGCCTCCAGGGAGGAGCTGGCTGTGGATTCCTTGGGAAGCTGAGTGGTCCTGGCTGTCCCAGAGCTCCCCAGGCACTGGGACCTGCTCCTGTCTGGAGCAATATCTGCCCAAGCTGCTCAGCTCTCTGCAGAATTTCCAGCTGTGCTGACCTTCATTGACACAGGCTGGGATCCAATTCTGTCTCTTCCACCTTTTGGCCCTGATCCTTCCACCAGGGTCAGCAGAGTTATTCCAAGTCCCTTGAAAGCCACCTGACACTTTCCCTGCAGTGCCTTTCCCAAACACAGAAAAGCTGCCCTCAGGCACCAATAGATTCCCACAGGAACTGGGAGGCAGAGGAATAAATTTAATTTTAAAAATAATTCTGTGACCACCACTCAATTTCACATAGTGACAAAAACCCTGCCCTCCCTAAATAGAGACCATCCTGCACATGGGAGGCAGTGACCTCCACTCCAGTTTGGGAAATCACCAAACAAGGGGTATCTGCATAAAAGATATACTGCATATTCTTCCTGCCTGCATGGAATTGTCTCCAGACATTGCTGCTCACCTACATCAGGAATTAAAATTGAAGGATCCTGAAAACAAGTGAAAACAGTTCAAAGCTAGATAAATACATAAAAAATAAATAGCATTTTTCTCTCCTATTGTATTACTACAATGGGTGCACATAAACAAAAATGGGGTTTGTAGATTTTTTTTTTTTCACTCCATGTGTTAATCACTTCGCAATAGGTTTAATTTTTGGTGTTATTTCAGGAATTAGTATTATTATGGGAATTAGGAATGTCACCCTATTGAGGATGTGAACCAACAGCAGAACCTGGTGCTGTCTGAGCTGTAGGATGGCTCCAGCCTCCTTGGGATGCTTACAGCTCCATTCTGCAATCACTGCCCAGGACCAGTGTGAGACCAAAGAGGGATGAGCCAGCTTTTACTGGGAGATTTTTGCCAGTCTGTGCCTCTTTGATATCTGACACAAGCTGCTGTGTGGCTGCTTACCTGCTGAAACTCTTTGGATTTGCCCTGGTTCTTTCTTGTCTGCATATGGTTTGTGTCTAGGTATACTTTGCTAATCTCCCATGGCATTTTTTAAGTAGCCCAACTGTTTTTTTGCCCGTGCTATTTTTGGTATGCTGAGTCTAATTGCTACCTTGCTATGAAAAGAATCGAAGTGAAAAATATTTTCCCTACTTTAGTTGTGATCAACTCTTTAACACAGAATTAAAAATATTAACACACAACAGAGATCTCTCTGCAGTCATTAAAAATGCTTCTGAGAGAGTAAATGAGTGTTTAGTTACAATATTTATCTAAATGTATCAAAGCAATGCACAAATCTGAGATTAAAACCTTTAAGGCAGAATCTGAAAATTTTATAATATCATATAATTGGATAATATTAAATTATAACAAAAACCAGCACATTTCAATATCCTTCCACAAAAAAAGTAATTGTATCCCCATGCTAAATACAAGGACCTAAGGCACAGCACCAGATTCCCAGGAAATAAATGCTTTTTTACCCAGGAGGCAGCTGAGCTGTGCCTGTTTATATCCCCTGAGAATGTGCATGGATTGCAACACTTGGTCAATGTTACAGGACAGAGAGGAAACAGGAAAAGATGCTCGGTGCTGCTTTTGTGATTTATCCATCACACGAGGTTTCCTCACTTCGTGTGGAGATGGGCAATGCAGCACACTTGACCACAGAAGAGAAAAAATATTGAACTTTTAGGTGTGGCATCAGTTTCTCTGAAGGGACCAGCCTTGCTTTCATACAGGTGCCAAAACACAGCCTCACTCACCTCATCCACATCCCTGGGGGCAGCTGGGGTCTGGGGCAAAGCCCTGGCACTGCACACGAGGGGATATTCACCCTGGCTGAGAACTGCCCTGTGCCAGGGGACAGGCTGGGGACAGCTCCCACCAGCGCCACTCAAGAGCTCTGCTAAGCCCTGGCCTCAGGAAATCCTCATTTCCAGGAATAAAAGTCTCTTTCATCTTAGGGGCCGGTCCTTCCCCGTGCTTTAAACAGAGAGGACCACGTAATCCTGTTTTTCCGTGGGGATGTTTGTAACCCAGGGACAATGTGTAATCCTGCTGCAATCAGTCCAAAACTCTTGGAGGAGAATCAAGGGATGCTGTTATTTGTTATTCCCAACGGAGTGGCTGCTGAGCAGTGTCCCAGGGAGCTGTGGGAGAGCCTCAATAGCTCCCACTCCTGTTCCTCCTTACATCACCTTTGATTTCAGAGATCAAGCAGGAAAAAGTGTTCAGGCCCCTCGCTGTTGTCATCTAAATCTCTTCCCCATAGTACAAGTCTTTATCTCTGTTGAAATTTTCCAAACCAAAATTGCTGATTCTGATTGCCGGAGCTAGACCTAAATTAGAGAAAATCTGGGGCATCAGAATTCTGCTCTTCACTGAAGGATAACTGTGGGTGAAAGGAGGAAGGAGATGCCATTTCTGCCACTCACATGGACCATCTCACTGGGTAATAGTGAAGCTGCTCTGCTGAGGTGAAATCATCTCACCCATTGTGCTAAATATGTTTTTACTGATTGTCTTAACAAACTGCATTGAGCCAAACTGTTCTTACCTCCTGGAGACGTGACTGGAATGGAATAATTTCACATTGCTCAGAGAGTGAGGCTGCAGGAGCTGAAGAACCATAATTTTAGTCAAATTTAAACAGCTTTTATATTATATATATACATATTAATTAATAATTGAAGTCTTGGCCAGAAGGATTTGTCACCCATGGACAGGAGTAAAGCCTCCTGGAATGGGGGAGAATTTTATACTGGGTAAAAGCAAGAGGAAAAGGGCATTAAACCTGATCTAGAAAGAGGAGGGCAGCACCGGAGATGTCCCGAGGGGGTCTCGATGGTATCGGGATGTCCTGGGATGTCCCGGGGGGATTCCGGGGGATCCCGGTGCTATAGGGGTATCCTGGGATATCCCGGGGGGATATTCCGGGCATCCCAGCACTATAGGGTGTCCTGGGATGTCCCGGGAGGATTCCGGGGATCCCAGCGCTATAGGAATGTCCTGGGATATCCCGGGGGGAAATTCCGGGGAGTCCCGGTTCTATAGGAATGCCCTGGGATGTCCCGGGGGGATTCCTTCCCGGCGCTATAGGAATGCCATGGGATGTCCCGGGAGGGTTCCTTCCCGGCGCTATAGGAATACCCTGGGATGTCCCGGGAGGATATTCCGGGGAGTTCTGGTTCTATAGGAATGTCCTGGGATGTCCCGGGAGGATTCCTCCCCGGTTCTATAGGAATGCCCTGGGATGTCCCGGGAGGATTCCTTCCCGGTTCTATAGGAATGCCCTGGGATGTCCCGGGAGGATTCCTTCCCGGCACTATAGGAATACCCTGGGATGTCCCGGGATGCGATGGAAATCCCCGTCCGCTCTCTGGCGGCAGCGCAGCGGAACGGCAGCACCGCCGCATCCCCGCGTGGAAAATCCCGTCCGGAGAGCCGCAGACACGGGCGGAGGGAGCGGCACCGAGCGGGGGATGCTCGGCCCCTCGCTCCTGCAGCTGGAAAGCCGAGAGATCTTGGGGAGAGCCGGCAAGGTGCGGGAAAAGTGAGAAATGGGGATTGCAGGGCGCAGAAACACCAAAGCAAGCACCAAATCTCCTGTCCTGCCACGCCTGGCTCCGGGTCCTGCATCCCCTCCCGCAGCCCGCACACGCTGCTCTGGGAAAAAACAATGTACAGCCACCCCAAACCCAGCCAGCTCTCTGTAGGTCACACCCTACGATGCACAGCCACCCCAAACCCTGCCAGCTCTCTGTAGGTCACCCTACGATGTACAGCCACCCCAAACCCTGCCAGCTCTCTGTGTGGGGAGGACAGGGGCCACTCAAGATGAGGTTTTGGGTTTTGGGGTACAGGTCTCAGTGCTCTGAGTGTGAACCAGCTGTGCAGGCTCAGCCCTGCTCCTGGAGGGCAAAACCCCATAACACAGCAGGTGCAGACACTGAGCAGGGCCTTTGCACACCCTCTGCACTCTCTGGGGTGTGGGTCGCTGCTTTCTGCCTGGGGCACAGGGCAAAGCAGTACCCAGGCTGCAACAGCAGTGCCAAGGGTGTTTGCTACTTTCCTTATAAGAACATTTTCCAAATACTCCACTTTGTCACCCCGAGCTAACTGCTGTGACATTTCTATACTGCACACAAGACTGGAGTGGAAACTATGGCTGTGCTGTGGAAATGCTCCTGCATTGATGGAGGATAACCAGAAACAATTACAGAACCAAAAACTTACCTAGCCTCACCATAAATGACCCTGCTTTAACTTAAAAATACATATTTAATCACCTTTGATGTGGGTGCTGGATTTCTTTTACCTTGCCATCCAACACGGTGTCTGACATCACTCAGGGCACCAGTCTGATCCACAGGTCCTCTCCTTTAGGCTGCTTGTTGTTCCAGGTACATTATGTTTCAATTTACACATCTATCTATCTATCTATCTATCTATCTATCTATCTATCTATCTATCTATCTATCTATCTATAATCTATCTATCTATCTATCTATCTATAATCTATCTATCAACAGATGTTTATATATTTCAATATCTCTATATATGATTTTTCCTTGCTGTCAGTCCTCTTTCCTCCTCCCAGCAGCAGGACCCCCGAGCCATTCCAAAGCTGTGGCTTTGTTCTCACCCAGGAGGAGGACAGTGGGAGCCCACCAGCCTTTCCCCTCACTGAAATGCCATTCCTGGGGAAATATTTCCCCCTGTGTATCATGCAGATGCTCCAGATGCTGATCTCTCTTTCTGATGGTGTCGCTGCTCTGGGAAGTGAGGGAGCGAGGGGCAGAAGAGGAGCAGCACTGTGCTGTGGGAAAGGATTGTTCTCACCCACCTGTCCCCTCCTCGGAGCGATCTGGAAGTAAAAACAGTCCCAAACACCCGCGTTTTTCCCGAGGTTTGCCGTGAGCGGCAGCGAGTGCGGCGGGATGCCGGGAGGCGGCGCTGGAGCCGCGCCGGGAGCCGGGAATGGGCTGGGAATGGGCTGGGAACGGGGCTGGGAATGGGCTGGGAATGGGCTGGGAACAGGACTGGGAACGGGGGTGGAACGGGGCTGGGAATGGGCTGGGAATGGGGCTGGGAATGGGGCTGGGAACGGGCTGGGAATGGGCTGGGAATGGGCTGGAATGGGGCTGGGATGGGGCTGGGAATGGGCTGGGAACAGGACTGGGAATGGGGCTGGGAATGGGCTGGGAATGGGCTGGGAATGGGGCTGGGAATGGGCTGGGAATGGGCTGGGAATGGGGCTGGGAATGGGCTGGGAATGGGCTGGGAATGGGCTGGGAATGGGGCTGAAATGGGGCTGGAACGGGGCTGGGAACAGGGCTGGGAATGGGGCTGGAACAGGGCTGGAATGGGGCTGGGAATGGGCTGGGAATGGGCTGGGAATGGGCTGGGAATGGGCTGGGAACGGGGCTGGGAATGGGCTGGAATGGGGCTGGGAATGGGGCTGGGAATGGGGCTGGAATGGGGCTGGGAATGGGGCTGGGAATTACCTGAGAATGGGGCTGGGATGGGGCTGGAATGTGATCCCCTGAATGATCTGGTTTTACACTTTCCTCAAAGGTTTAGGTGTCAGAATGAAATGAAAATTTAGTTTCAAAGACAAGCATGGAAAACTTTTCTTGGAGCACTGAGTATCCTCACAGTGAGCTCTGAGCCATCTCAGCATCACTGTGAAAGAATTCTTTGCTGGGTTTTCTCTCTGAGTTTTTGAACAACTGGGTAGCACCTTATCTGGGAGGAACACAGCCTTGCTCACACAGAAATCATTCCTTGAGGTTGGCAATTTTATCACATGAATACTTCAGAGGACTCTTCAAGCTTCTTCTGAGTTAATAAAAACAATAGCAGCAAGTCTGGGTTATGTCTCCTGATATCTTCCCAAACACATCCTTTAGAAGAGTAACTGCTATGGTGCTGATTTAGCATTCCCAAATTATTAACATTTCTATTTTAGCATCACAGAAGTCTAAATGCTGAGCATGTATAAACAAGGAATTCCAGTTACAAAATTCTCTCATGCTCACGGTATTCTTAATTTCTGAAATTGTATTTTATTGCCTTCATTTTGCAAACAGCAAAAATACAATGGCTCCCATTATTATTAATGACTCCAATTGAAGTTATGCACTGGGGTTTGCTACATGGAATATTTTGCAATAGATCTCTTTGGGATCTAGCAGACCTCTGATCTACTGCATGACACCTTGCCCTCACCTGCAGACCATCCTGGTCTCGCCATCCCCCACAGACACCTCCATCCTTGGCAAAATAACACCACAAAGCTCTCAAATATGCTCAGTTTTCCCTCTAAATCTTGCACCTATTTGGTGGAGTTTCCCTCCTCATTTCCAAAGCTCTGCATTACTTTGTGCCAGGCTTCCCCTCTCCCTCGTGTCCCAGTCTTATCCCTGCCTGCTGCTGCAGCCTCTGCTGAATTCCTCCCTGTTTTTACACTATTCCAGTTGCCTGGAATAACCTTTTTATCGAAATGCAACAAGCTGTCTCCAGCTCCTTTACAGACCATATGAACATCCACCTGTTCCCCTGACAGTAACCATATGCCTCTGGATTGTTCTGGAGTGGGAGGCTGCTTTGTGCAATTTGGGCAAGATCCAGCTCCCACTGAAATGAAGGAAAATATTCCTGTTGATTCCATGGCTCTTGCACCAAAGCCTCAGCTGGGAAATTTCCCGGGATGCTTTCCTTGTGTTTTAATTACTGCAGCACACTGGGAACATTTGGGATTCTGAGTGCCAGCAATGATTGTCACTAATTGTGGTGATATGACACCAGGCAAAGAGGTAAGGCAGCACAAAATCACCGTAAAGTGATTTATATAAAACCCCCTCACATGGCAGAGTTTAAAACACAGCACACAAGGAGAGAGGCACCTAAAGATCCAGCCTCAGCTGGGGACAAATCCTCCCAAGTGCAGCTCTCCTCGGTGATCTGAGCACACAGACTATCTCTGCATCAAAAGAGTTCTGTCAACACTGTTTGTGCAGAATCATAAACATAATAAATCTTGCCAACTCCTCAGTGAACTGGCTATTTATTGCACTCGTCTCTGAGGTTTTCTGATGCCGGAGCTGGAGGCTGCAAACATAAATACTGAAATGATGTGTTGCATATGCCGTGGCTTAATTTGCTGTGTTTGATTTGAGGCTTAGTTTTGGAAGCCCCTCAGTGTGTAGCCTGCAGTGCTCCCTGCTCAGGCTGAGAGATAACAGAGATAACAGAGCCCAGCAAACCTCATCAGCCTCCCTGACAGCCACAGGAGTCAAAGTGACGGCGTGAGTGTGTCAGCACAGCCAGACTGTGAACTTCCACAGCCACAACTGGACCAGCATGAAGGGCAAAGACAGAAAATCCCACCCAGAACCACGTCCTGGGAGCAGAGGGGGTGGGAAAACATCTCCCACCCTCACCACTTGCTACTGGTGGTGGTGGGAGACCTCCAGTGTGGGTCTGTCTGCGTTGCAGGTGTGCTCAGGACTTTTCTTCAAGCCCAGCACCAAACCTTGCAGCTGATTTGATGTGCTAAGATCCAGGCAATCCCCCTTTTTCACTAAAAGTGCCATTTCTGCAATCTCAAACAGCAGAAGTCTTGCCCATGGGAGATGATTCCCTGCTCCTGGAGGTCAGTGATTAGAGCAGGCACAAGGCAGGGGCAGGTCCAGCCTCAGAGTGCTGGGGGGGATGTTGAAATCCACCTTTTATCACCTCCCCCTGATTCAGTGACCATTTAAGGAAGTGATTCAGTGGAACACTTCCAACAGGAGCTGTTGGGACTCCTGGAAAAGACAGAAATCACCCGATGACAAGGGTGGTTTCTGAGATCCACCATCTTGCTTGCTCATTGATTTGTTTCCAAAAGAGAATAGCAGAGCTGGAGCTGAATGCAGCTTTCCAGCCTCTCTCTTACCCTGAATTTTGGAGCAGACAAGAACACATTGGCACCTCCAGCTGTGGGTCAGCAATTCCTGATGCCAGGCTTACATTTTGGCCATTTATTTTCTTACAGAAGATTCTGCATGAAAATTCCCATCTCAAAGAGCTAACAAATTTCAGCAAGAACAGAAATACCAAATTCCTGCTTCCAGTGAGAAAATAAATTTATTTACCCCGGTTTTATCTGAAAAACCCTTCTTTTTCCCTCTTTTCCCCACACATTTCAATTGCTGCTTGTAACCTGAATAAAATCCTATAAAACTGAAGCAATATTTCCTTAATTATCTCATAATGCCCACAGGAATTCAAAGAAGGACTTTGTACACAGTCTCTTGCACAGTTTTGTGTCTACTTACATGATGCATCCAACTGGAAGTTAAAAGCCAGCTAAGGAAATTGAGAAGGATGGTGCAAGTTGAACTTGTCCTTATATCCCTGGGATCCAGGAAGTGATGGTCTGTCTGATAAACCTGAAAGAAGAACAGATAAATTCACCCAGCATTCTGGGGGGATTGGTCTGCACACCTCTTGCAGTGGTGTTCTTTTCGTGTGAAATTCTTCCCTGCTTTCTGCTGCTGTTGTCTGGCATCTCCTGTGCTTGAAGGATAGGGAGAGTTTTTGGGAAAGCAGAGGGAGGTTGCTTGGATGAGGCACAGGGTGTTCATACTGCCCAATTTTAACAAAAGTCACTCGTGATTTTGGGTGCTGGATCTGACACATCCAAAAGAGGCTGCATGTGCAATAAGGCAAAGACAGGATGCACTCTTCTGGATAAGACAAGAAGTGACTTTAACTTTGATGGCAGCTGAAATCAAACCTGACAACACATTTAAACATCCTGTTAATTTAGAAGAGAAAAAAAAATGAAAATCCACTTTAGTGATCTTTTCCCTGGGCACGAGGGAGAACCAAACCCTCCCAACCAAAGCTGCAGCAGAGCTGTGTGATGGTTAAAGCTTCACCTCTGAGAGTCAGGACTCTGTGCACTCATGGCACAAGCAGCCAGGGCTCTGCCAGCTGGGTGGTGCAGGGGCAGCACTGCCCTGTGAACCTGGGCTGAACAAATCCTTCCTGGCTCAGCTTCTGCAGCCCATCCAAGGGAAAGTACTGACTGCACCAAAAGCACCAGTCAGACAGATTCGTGTGCAGGGCTGGCTTTTCCTCTGGATCAGTCCTGCTCCCCATCCCATTTACTCAGCACATCAAAAATTTGCAGAATTATTCAGTTTATATATATCTGTGTTAAAATACATATAGGAACCTCCCATCTAGCTGCAATGAAATGGTTAAACAGAATGTGAACTGTCATTAGCATACCATGAGATCCTCTATAAAAACCTGGAAAAGGGTGCATAATACCTCAAATTAATTTTTATCTTTTTTTTTTTTTGAGTGAAATACTGCATCCCTGTTGTTTCCAAATCAGAACAAATTAAGAGATTTGTTGTACATAATTGGTGTAATTGGTAACTTAAAATACAGCCTAGTGCAGAATTATCTAGTTTTTGTCTCTGGCAATTTCCATGTTGCAAGAGCCCAATCTGTATTTTACCTTCTCATAAAATTATTCATTATCTACATTAGATCTTCTTAAATGTTCAAAATACTGGTTCTAAAATAATGAACCTTCCAAAGATTTTTTGTAATCAGTTCAACTCCACCTGTGGACACAGCAGAGGGCTGGGAGCTAATCTCCTTGCCACTGCTGTTTCTCTTTTTTGTTTTCTTTTTCCCTGCTTAAACTCCTGACGGCCAAAGGGCTGTTCTGAGCTCAGACCACAGGAGGAAACATCAGCTGCAAGGAGAGGAATTGTCTTCCTGTGTCCAAAGTCAGATCTGTGGGATACACTCACAGTCAGAAGAGGCACATCCTCCCTCTCCCGGCCCGGAGAACACACACAGCATCGAAATCTCCCACCCTGAACTCGGGTTTAGGATTCATTCAGTGCCTCCAAGTAAGATGTCAGTGTTATTTTATCAACAAACCTCAGCCAAGTGTCCCCTGCAGAGCTGTGTGTTCCAGGGGGACACTGGAGACAGATTTTACACGAACACACCGAAAACTCTGCAGCTCTGCCTGTTCCCAGTGTCTGAGGAAGGGTGGCAAGGGGAACGCATTTAACAAGAAGAAGACGACATTAAACATCAAACATCCCTTTGCTGCTGACAATTAATTGAGAAGAAAACCTCATAATCACTTGCAGGCTCCGAGTCATGAGCGTGACTCCGCTCAATTACCGCGCCCTGGTCCAGAGCGAGGGCTCGGTTCTCATCTTTGTGTTACGTGGGGATGGGGAGGCAGCAGGCAGAGCTCAGAGGTTAAAGGTGGCAGGAGGAGGTCACCAAGGGTGTCACTGTCTCTGAGTTAGCCATAAATAATAGGAACCAGTGTGGTCTTTGGTTTATAGTCCAGCTTTAAACCCTGGCTGGTCACACAGAGCTGCCCCGCACCAAGGCAGGGCTGACAGGGATGTCCCAGGAAAGAGTTGCCCAGGGAAATTTGGCTGTCCCATCCCTGGAAGTTTTCAAGGTCAGGCTGGACAGGGCTTTGAGCAACCCTACAAAGCTGTCCCTCAGTCTGTAGGTTATGTTTGCTTTCACCTGAAAGCAAAAAAATCTTACAAGGAAGCACGCAATGCTCTAATCTCTTAGGACAGCACTTGCATAAAAGCAAGTGTTTATATAAATGATGCCGCTCACTTCAGGCTGATTTTAATCATCAAAGGAGAAAAAGCACATTTTGTTTGGTCTTTTACTAGTCAAAAATGGCTGGTATTTAATAAGCCCTGGAGCCAGATCTCAGTAGGACAGGATTTTTATGGGCCAGAGGCACCTACTATACAGTCCTTTGCACACACAGCCACTGACCTATGTCCAGCTGATTTGAATTTGCTTCCTAAATCTGATGCTTCACCCAGTTAGATCAAAACAAAAAGAGAGAAACATGGCATTTCTAGACCACAGTTCTTGGTGTCACTACACATTACTGATAATTTAGGAATGCTACAGAACATCTCAAGTTAAAAGTACTTTCATGGTTCCAACGGAGAGCTAAAACAGATGGGGTTTCAGCATGACCTTTCAACCTGCCAGACACTGTTGACCCAGATTATAGTTCAACAAAGCTGCTCCTGGATTCATGTTACATTTTGGGAGAAACACCAGGGTTACAGTGAGAATGGATATGCTGCCCAGGGGCAGCTCGGGTGGCAGCTCAGGTAGCCACAGGATGGGAATGGTGAGTCAGTCCTACTCCCTGTGCAGATATCTTTATCTTTACATCTCTTTTGGAGAGAGCCACAAAATGCTGAGAAAATAATTCAGGAACGGGAGAAAGAGGACGGAGAGATTTCACTGGGAAGTCAAAGAGAGGATTAAAAATGAGTAAAACGGGCAAAGCGCTGCCATTGAAAACACTCTTTTCCCAAGCTCAGGCTTCACACCAGAAAGCTGGAGCTGGAGACCTGGTGGTGTGAAAGAGAGCAGGTTTTACCACAGAGGTGGCTGCATTCCAGCACTGGGGAAGGATTGCTGGTCCTGCCCACCCAGGATCCCCTGGACTCATCTGTCCGAGCTCAGCCAGTTGGGAACTGGAGGGGGACCATAAACCACCAAGCACTGTGGCTTCCTTTTGCAACTGAGGGAGTTCTGTCAATGTGCTATTATTTTAGACATTGCAGCACTAAAAATAGTGCCTGAATTTTTTTTTAGTAAGCCTGTTGTTCTCAGGAGCTCTGAAAATATAAAGGGTTCCATAAGTGCTCAGAACAAGCTTGTGAAATAGCTGGAATACAAAACCACTTGAAAATGCTGTTTATTACATTTCCCTGTGAGCTCAACAATAAAATTATGCTATGCAGACCATTTTGCTAAAACACTGGGCTCTTTACTTAAAATTTATTTTACTGTAAGAAAATCTGGGATATCTACCTAGTTGTTCTCTATTCCATATGGCAGCAAAAAATCTGGATTCTCACAAAACCTTCCCAAAATGCTATCACCATGCCAAAAGCCTCTTCAATCTCCTTGCCCCCGTGACAAAATGTTGATGATCCAGACCTTAATGATGTCTGCTTGCAACAGCAACACCCAACAAACAAACCTTCAAGTGGAGATCAGCTGCACGAGAAGGACCAGGCTGCCTTAATGCTCAAAAGACTGACACCTGTCCTAATTGTGAAATCTAAAGAGCGTTTTTAAAGCAGCTTTTGAAGGTGCTGCCCATGTGTGTTGGTGTTTGTTGGGGCTCTGCTGAAGCCTTTGCCCCAGCAGCAGCAGCAGCAGAGTGGGGGCAGTGCCCCATCCCTCTGTCCAGCACAAAGCTCTTGGGATAAAACCTGAGGTAGCCAGTGGGGAATTTCCTAATGCACCATCCCAGGAGGGCTGGATGCTGAACAAGTAGGAGCTTATCACCAGGTCACTGCTCTGTAACTGAAATGGGATGATGATGTGCTGGTAACTTGCCAGCATTTGGTGTTGCAACTGTTTTTACAGATTATCCCCTGTGATAAAGCTGCTGCGTTTAATGAGTTTTGCCAGCTCAGTTATGGTTTGCACATGGTGCAGAGTGAGTTTTGGGCTGGACTTAGCAGCCCCTGTCATCCAAAAATTTCAAAGTGATTCGTCCATATGGGTCAGGTCTCGGAGCTGCCCTGTGAAATACCTGTTTAAGCTCCCTAAGACCATGGGGAATGGATGTAGGGATCCCAGCTGGAGGTCTGCAGCAGTGCCTGGCAGTGGGCAGTGACTGCTGCCCTGCCTGCTGGGCAGCATGGCAATGCTGTTGGGTGATTTTAATTCGCTGCATTTTGAAACCAAGTTTCAGAATGTCCCCTAGCAGGAGTTCTGTAGATTAAATACAGAACACGTTAAGAAGATCTCATTCTCCTTACCCTGATCTGCCACCTGCTCATTTAATTTTGATACCCTCTTGTTGCTTTCTTAGAAGAGACATTCAAGAACATAAACAGCTTTTTAGGACTGACTGAAAAGTGTCTGACATCCAATACTCACCCTGGATTTATCCAAGCTGTACCTTCCTGCGTTGACCAACACACACCTGCACAGAAATCAGATCTTACATGGCAAAGGAATAATCTACTCAGGTTGTGTGACAAAAATTAATAAAACTGACACTAATTGCTAGATTTGCTGCTTCTCCAGCCCTGCAGTGCCCTGTTGCCAGGGGACATGGAAGGATGGGGAGAGGCAGAGATCAGCATCCAAAAATAGAATAAGTTTGTGTATAGATGCCTATGAATATACACAGGTACTCCTTGCTCATCTTCCTTCACTGCTTACTTTCTGGCTTTAATTCCTTTAAAAACCCTTTAATTCCTTTAAAAACCCTTTAAACCTTTAAAAATGTTTTTAAAAGACCATTATTTTTTAATCAATCCTTTTCTCGCATCCCCAAACGCAGGTTTAAGGTTACAGCAACGGCTGCAAGTCCAAAGGAGACAGATTTTCTGTCCCCACCCATGAAGAACAGTTGATTCACTGCAAGCCTTGCCAAGGCCATATGCAAATTGTGCTAATAGGAGCAGCTGCTGGCTGCACAGCCCAGGGGATAAACACAAGTTGTGTTCATGCTGCTGCCCCAGCTCCCATCCCCAGCATCACGCCTGGCTGGATGGAAAGCACCCCTGCCATCTCTCTGCAGCCCTGGCAGATAACTCTAAGAGAGATTTTATGCTGGGGATGCAGGTCAGGCAGCAGCAGGGAAGCCTGAGCAGGAAAATGTGTAGGAAAATGTGTCTGGGCTCTCCCACAGCAAACTGGCACTGTCCTCAGGTGGCAGTGCCAGGCTGCAGCACATTAAGGTTTGGCCCGTGTTTGCTGTCCTCCCATCTGGATTTCATCCTCCTAAGCCCCACGAGTTGTGTTATTTGTGTGCATTCTGCAGCTGACAGGATGTTTTATAGAGTTTTAGGGTAAGCACAAGGATGGGACCTGGTGAAACTGTTCTGTACTAAGCACAGACTACAGACTTTCTGCTTGGCTCTTTTAAAACTCCTCTGGCACAAATATCTGGGTGCAGCCAAGGCAGGGAAAGACTAAGCCAAGGCTGGTGAAAAATGGGAGAGCCTGGGTGAGCTGAAGGTCCACTTCCCATTTTTCTCCTTCCAAGAGCCCTCTGTCCCTGCTGCTGCTGCCCCACAGAACTCCAGGGCATGAGTCCAGCTTGTCACTTTTAAGCAGTGATCTGTTTTTAAGAAATCCTCTTAAAATTCCAGTATTAGGAAATTATCTTAGTGCTTCTGAGTTCCTTCAGTGGAAATCAAGTGTCCCTGCTTTGTTAGCAGGGTTAGGATGTCAGGCAGCAAAGATTGATTCCATTTTGTCATTTAGAAAGTGTATTAATAAGTGTAATTAGAAGGTATTAAGATGGCATTTAGCAGCCAAGGGATATCACGGCACTCCCTTCTGCTCCTCTCCTGTTCTCAATCTTAAACTGGCTATCCATGCTCCTCATTACTTAAATAAGTTTCATATGAGAGAGATTTCCTGAGATTTTCAAGATTTCAGAGCTACCTCAAGGAACAGGTCTTCAATGATTGTGTGACATACAGCTGGAGTAAGGGTGAGGTTGAATTTCTTGGAAAATTAATAAACTCTTTTTTAGCCCTAGAGATAACAAAATAATTTTTAAAAAATCACGTCCTCTTACTTTTCCTTTCTCCTTGGGTCATATAAATTTGGGGGAAGAATATTATCAGTGTGAGGCACAGTCAGTAGTGAATGCACAAATGTTCAGAATGGGCAATTTATTTGGGAATAACCTCTCCTGCTCAAACCTCAGCTTTCTGGTGCCTGAGTAATGGTTGCAACCATGTGTCCAATAGTCTCCACATTTGAGGCTGAATTTCACATTCCACTTTGGATGCAATTTTTAATTCCTTTGAATGCTTGAGGGGAGAAAAAAAAAATTCAACTTTTTTTATCCGTCTCAAAATTCCTGCCTTTAGCTTCTTTAAGGTTCTTCTGATCATCACTCTGAACTTCATCTGAGTCTCAGGGCTCCAGAGTCTTGCCCAATTTCAGATTTCATAATAAAAGTTTTGCCAGACTTACCTTCAACTTCAGAAGATACAAACCATTTCTACTCCCAATTTAATAAACAACCACCAGCCAAAGAAACCGTCTTCCCACCTCAAGAATTGACATTGTTTAAATGGAAAAAAACCTGGTTTTAATTAATAATGGTACATTAAACTCATATAATTTACAGCAAGGGCCCTGGAGAAAAACTCTACTGCTGTCAAATTATTTCAGCAAGATGATCCATAGAATCAAAATTCCAATCACAGCAACTTGAGCTGTTCTAGACTGTAATCAGGAAAAAAAAAAGACTCCACCTACTCACCAGTGCAAACAATATATCCCCTGAAAGAAATCCTCCAACTTTCAGTCCTTCTGGGTCTTGTGCAATATTTTGTGGCTTTTCCTAGCGCTGTTTTTATGATGTTGACAATCAGATTTTCAAGTGACATCAATACTGGTGGGACAAAACCAGAAACAAAATGAACTGGTTAGAGCATAGATGCTCTGGAAAGTCAAAGCAAATAATAAATTCAAAAATGCACTTAAAAAACCTCATTGTGGATCTTAATTAAGAGCCTGCCTTCTTTATGGCAAAGTCAAATTATCAACAGCTTGTGTTCAAACTTCTATCAGTATTTCCTTTCCAAATAGTCCAGGAATGTAGGTAACAAAATAAAGTGTGGCCACACGCAAGACAAATACCATCTAAACTGGACCAAAGTGCCTTCATGTCTTCTAACTCAATACCAGCTAGAAAAAACAGCCAAAAAACAGCCACATAATTCACCATGCAAACATCAGCCCTTCCCTTAGCACGAATCAGAGTCTCCTATAATTGCTCCCAAGTGGCAAAACCACAAGCATGGAAGCAAATGAACCATGATAAGAGTCTCTCATATGAAAAGCATCACAAAAGCCCGAGCACAAAGCCGAGCAAGAAATGCCCTTCTCCACATGGCCCAGCTCCACCCCGGCGCTCCGTGACAATGTCCCAGACATGGCATTAACACTTCTGAAAGCTTTTAGGGATCAAAGGTTGCCCCCTTCGCAAGTTTGTTCATACCGAGGACATGATGAAGTAGTCTGGCTCTAGCTGGAAAAATAGTTCAGATGGCACCCGAGGGGCTGTGGTGAGAGGAGCTGGTGGAGAGCTGGCACCGAGGCTGGCATCAGCCTCCTCTGCCCTCCCAGCCACGCAGAACATGCCTCTGCTTTCCATCCTCAGCCTCTGGTTGGAAAAGCTTCACCCACAAATTCCCTCTGCGAAAGCTGCAGAGGGAATTTGTGGATGAAGCCCCAAGCATGGGGAAAACTCCTGTTGGCTCTGGAGTTAAGTCGGACAGCAAAATGGCAACGAGGATCTTGTTAGGAACTTGTTGAGGAGCTTGTTAGGAACATGTTGAGGAGTTTGTTAGGAACTTGTTGAGGATCTTGTTAGAAACTTGTTGAGGAACTTGTTACGAACTTGTTGAGGAGTTTGTAAGGAACTTGTTGAGGAACTCGTTGAGGAACACGGAGCCGCAGCAGAAGAGGCAGCTCCAGCCTTGCCTGGGCGAGGAGAGGGCAGCATCCTCCCTGGGACTGACACAAAGTCAGCCTGGAAGCTGTGCAGACAGACAGTGATGCTTTTATAGGTGACACATCCAGAGCTAACACAGCCTCTCGGTCCCTGTGACAAACCCGTTTTGTCACCGCTCTGTGCCGGGATGGGGAGAGCTGTGCTGCCTCCAGCTGCTGGGAGGGCTGCATTCCCATCCTCCTTGCGCTGGGAATTCGGTACTCAGCACAGCATTTGCAAGACCCCAAATGACTCAGCCATCAAAGGCGTGTTTGCAGCGATTTTTCAGGAGTTTCAAAGAGCTTTTTGACAACATGTGCCTAATTCCTTTAGGCGCTATCAAAAATGCTGCCTACCCTGGGGATGGCTGACTAAACAGAAGTCTGAGCATTCATGTCATAAATATCTGGAGACAAGCCTGTTGATTCAGTGAAATGTGTGGTTGGCTCCTATTGTAAGTGCATTCACAGAAAACCTCACAGTGTGCTGCCACTTGGGATTACTTGTGAGCAAAACAAATGACAAACATTTTGGGGAGTTTTTTAAATAACATTTTGATACATTACAAAGTGGCTTTTCTTTTAATTTTACACCACATCGTTTAAGATGACATGAAGCAACATAATTTGCTGAGACAAGATACATACAAATAAATAAATAAAAAGGGATTAAAAGGAAAGCCGGTTCTGAAAGTCTGTGTGTTGGAAAAGGCTGTAATTTAAACCAGAAGGGTCTGGATTAGATTATCCTGACAAGCTAAAAAAGGAGGCAAAATTGTGCTGTGCATTTATGAAGCAGAAATGAAATGGAGGGGAAGCAATGGCTTCAAAGTGAAAGGGTAACTTACAAGACCCTCTAATTCCAGATCTGAACCCAGATCTGAAAATGTTTGGTAGCTCCAAGCAAGCCAGGGACCTTCAGAATTCAGAGTCAGTGATGGAGCAGCAGGACAACCATATCTCTCCGTGGAAATTCAAACCATTACCCAGCAGATGACATTTAAGATGATTTTTCCCTGGAATATTTTCTTGGACACTGGGAGGCAAACACAGCCACTGACCACCTTTAGGAAATTCAAAGATCTTCAAATTCCACGATTGTTCCACTGTAACTGCAAAGCCACAGCAGTGATGGGACAGATTTACTGCAGCAAAAACACAAACCAGCATCTCTGACACTAACTGCTCAACCAAAAACCAAACCAACTCAGAGGTTTGAGTTCCAGCAGAGAACAAAGGCAAGCATTTCCAACCAGAGCAGGGCACATCCAGCTGATCTGAGAGCTCAAGAAACACCTTATTTTAGAGAGTACCAAATTCCAGAGCCTCAGATGAAGGCAGTGGGCAGAGGTTGAACCAGAGACCTTCACCCTCCCCTCAGCTGTACTGGCTGAGATCTGTATCCCATTTTTTTTTCCTGAAATTTTCCAAAATTTTACCATGATGAATAGAAGTGTCACTGGAACAAATATTTTACAAGGAATAGTACACATTTCTCAGGGCCAGTATTTTCCACTGGAAACCGTTTTATTTAATAATAAAATTAATTATAATATGGATTTTGTGGAGTAATTTGAAGAAAAAAAGCATTACTAAAAGAATACTCATCTAATACAAATAATTACTATAATAAATCTTCTAAGAATAGGTGATCATATTTACATTACTCAATACTTTATGTCTGAAGGTTTCCTACACAAATTTGGAAAAGAAAGTACTAGAGAAGTACAGCAACTTCTGGATCTTAGCAGCTCTGTTAACCTCTCTGGGATAAGTGTCAGATTAAAAATAAACCTTTAACTTCTCAGAGGCCTGAAAGTGTAAAGACCCAGTTTTTCACAATGACACCCTTCTTGCATTTCTATAATCTGAGTTTATGGAGAAATGGCAGCAGAATCCTGGCACTGGCACTTTAACCAGGAGAGCATAAATACAACCATGCCAAAAACCAACCCTGTGCTGGGAACAGTCACAAATCCAACCTCTTGGGCAACACTTCAGCAAATTCAGCCCCAGCTCTCCTCCCAGTCAGGGGAGAGAGTCCCTGGCTGTCTATTCTCAGGCAAATAGAAATGTGTCTCTTAACTGCTGATGTTTTAATGTCATATTCTTGATAATCTCATACACTGAGCATGAGATTCAGCCTCCTGCCCCAAGCCCTTCAGCTCATGCAACACCTCTCTTTACAGCTTGCTTACAGATAGATTTCAATTGGCAATATTGGAAATTTCCAAATGGAAAATAGCTCCTGGTGTGTGAATATGGCCAAATCACAGGATGATTTTATTCCCACCAGTTGTTGCCATGCAGTATGAAATTACAGCTCATATTACTCCATACCATGGCTTGCAGAAATTTGGACCAAAACTTTAAAAATATTAATGTGTATGCAAATGGAGTCTTGCACATAAATCAAGCACACTTACTTAATAATCTGGTGCTTTGGCTTTATGAAATGATAGATCAAAGAAGAACAAATGAGAAGATGGAACCCAAATTAACACATTAACTGAAACAGAGCCCTCTCAGATCCTGGAAACCACTCTCTGTCTGGGTGTCACATATCCAATTACATTCCTCGTAACTCAAATGACAGAACAGACTGAGAGAAGCAAGGATGCCTATTCCTACTCATCACCAGCTACTCATAGTAATTTTTTTCAGAGTACTAGTAATTATGCTTAAAGGAGAACAATTAAAATCCACTGTAATTGAAGTCTGGTTATGATTACGGGTGAGTCAAAGTGCTTTGGAAAACGAACACAGAACTGTTTGGAGCTCCATTGGTATTTTATTAATCATGGCATTAAAATGGATACATAAAGTGGGTGTAGCTATACGGTGGGATTTTCAAAAGCTCTCAGCACTAGCCATACTCTGCTCCTAGTAAAGCTGGCAGGAATTTAATTCCTTGAGTGTGATGGGAGCAGAGTTACACCAGAACAGGGCATTTTTATAGCATCCAAACCTTGTTGTTCACAAGCAGCTAATTCTTTCTCTCTTTAATTCTTTAATTCTTTCTGGTGATCCCATAATCCTGACGTTATTTCCCTGTCCCAGTGGCAGCCCCAGGACTGGAGGTGCTGCAATACCTTGAACCTGGGGAAATATGGGGCAGAAATCTCCCTTTCCTCTCCACAAGGATAAGAAATGGTAGGAGCTTTGAGGGTGGAGGGGTTTGGCCTGAGTTTGCTGCTGGGGGCAGAGTGCACAGACTCGGCCTTACAGATCTCAAGAGTAACACAGCAATTGGGAGCAGATGGTTGGCATCAGAGAGCAGCTCAAAGAGACAGCACTGAGAGTGGAGAGCTGAACAATAACATAACAGGAGATTTATTTGTGGTCTCTGGTCCAGGACTGTCTAAGAAATATAAGCAGTGGTTGGTACTTTCTGCTCGTCACAGCTAATGTGGGACCTTGAACCAAACAGATTTTGGCTTTCTGTTTTGCAAAACCGAAGCCTGATCTGGTAAGAATAAGTCTAAACAAAGTATGACCCCCCTCACACTGTTCCTCTGATGTGGCTCCTTCAAGCACCAAAACTCCAAAGCAGGTCCTTAAGGAAGAGTGGGAACGCACCTCAAAAACAAAAAGCTCCAGATTTGGACACTTTCCAGGATTTTGCTCATGAATCTGTTTGCTGGCATTGTCAGTATGGACTGAGCCCTGTTGGAAAGAAGGGCAATCATTTATGCAAATCAAAGGTCAAGGATAAGCATGGGAATGCAGGAGTATCTGTCTGCTCTGCCCACTGCTTTGGCCAGCTCTGGAGAAATCCTTCTGCATCCATGGGCAGCCTGGAAAGACACCTAACAACACAGATAACTTGAAAGCTATGACTTCAAATTCTGCCATTTGTTTTGTGCAACAAAATCTTCATTTTAGGAACCCACCTAGTGAGATATGATTTATACCAGTCGTACATGGGGTGTTAAAAAGGTATCAAACGCTCTCAGACAAAATCCAAAGAATCTACTGAAATGCTGTTCCAACAATCGAGAGGATTCCCTACATAAGATGCTAAGATCTAAATTTTCATTTTGTAATTAAAAGGGAAAAAAATCTGCTTGTAATCCTCTTGAAAAGTGATCCCCTTGGAATGAATAGTCTTAATGCTTTACATCTGAAGGAAGCAAGGTAAGGCAGTCCTATACTGCATTTTGTTCTATCGGAGAGAAGCTGGAAATAATCTGGAGAAAAGATTATTTCCAACTTTCCAGCTCTTTTTCTATAATTAACAGGATGTAAGACATAACAAACAGAGGCTGAAGAAAACCACAAACTCTCCATATGGGGTTCAGTTCCTGTTTACTAGTATCCTGTTTACAGCATAGCCTTTGATGGTCAGATAATCAGGCCTCTCATGTTCCCAGAATGACCACACTTATTCTGTACTTATTTAAGGCTGGGAAGACTTTTTAATAAAAAAATATGTTGAGGAAACAAAGCAGAGAGATTATAACAATATGCATCACTACGGAAATACCAGACTCATTGTTATAGAATACAAAATTACCAAATACCCTTTTGTGTGAAAACAGAAGGATGATGTGAGTTGCCAGTTCAAAGGGAGGCGAGGAACAAAGTCCTTTCCCTCTTGCTGCTGCCCTGGTCCACGTCTGGGTCATGTAACTCAGGTGGAGGCAGGAGAAATACCTGAATGGCACCAGAATAAACAAAACCAAACCATTCTTATACTGGGCAGAAGCAATTCCCACCTTGCTGTGCCCAACTCTTCTGGCTGAAGAGTGAAGTGCATACAGAACGTGTCCCAAATAACAAAAAATTTACAATATCAGCTCCTCTTGTGATATTCCTGTGCCTTTGGGCATAAAGCTTGGCTTTGGAGAGAGTTCTTTTCCAGTTGTGACCTTGACTGGATCACAGCTGTATGGACAGTTCTGAATTTGGGAAAACCACAGGAACCGGGGGTCACTGTAACAGTTTTGGTACTTCTTGCTGTGATGTCATCTTCCACTGCCTACTCCACAAAACAATATACCCTCTTCTCTACACAGCTTCTTCCCCTTTCTTTCTAACACATAACTTTTAGAAGCTTCATTCTACTTGGCACAGACCAAATTTTTGTCATGTTTCTGTCACAAATTCAACACCACTAATTTAATTGCAAACTTTTTTTTTGACACTGCTGGTTGTGTACACAGTGTACAGAATGTACAAAAATGGGAATTTGTATTTTTTTAGTTGAAAGGAGGGCTTAGGAGTAGAGAGGCCTGGTGTGGGAGAGCTTCCTATTTTCATTTCTTCTTTTGAACTTGTGTTATGAGAGCAATAATTTAGAGAAATTACACTTGGCAGTCAAGGTTTTCTCATCACTTTGCATGTGCTAAGAAAAGTTGCAAGTGTTTAAGTAAATAAAATTAAGCATGATTACTAGATAGTCACTGAGAAAACACTGTATGACAGCTTTTATCTCTAAGAGAACTAAGGTTTTGTTATAAATAAAACTGCTGAAATTATGCATTGAAAACAAATAAGGTTTTGCTTATTTAGATTTTTCTTCTGATAATTTTTTTTTCATAAATACCTTTTCATTTTGCTTTTAAATCCGTTCAGCATTTAGAATGGTTTACATCCTAAGCCACGTTGCTATACTGGATCTACTGATGTCATCTATTGGCTTTTTACATTGAATGTATAAAAGGACAGCTCATCAGAAAGTCAGGGGAATTAATCTATTAGAGATAATCTGAAAGTCTAATCCTTCCAGGGTTCTGCCTGTATCACCTAAAATCAGGTGAATTTATAGGCTGTTCTTCCAGCCCTTTAGTAACACTCTTTGGATTTATTTATTTATTTATTCTGCCCAGAGAGCATCATTCATATCTTATGAAAGAAGAGGAAAGTCCCTGTGACTCACAGAAACACCTTCATTAGTGAAGTTGGAAAGGAGTGCTGGTCAGGATACGCTTCCTCGGGGACATGGTCTCCTGGGAAAATGGCCAGTGTTTAAAAATTTCTTGGAAAAAGATGGAAAACAGATGGAAGCTTTTTCAACACTACTGTTTTGGTATGTAAATTATTTCAGTGCTCCTGAAGAGGTAGAGATTAAAAACTTCAGAACATAGTTAATTAACGGTGATAATCTTAATATAGTTTGCACCATAAATATACCTGGCCTTTAACCCAAGAATAAAAGAGATGTTTGGAAGGGTATCATGGGTGTGGGAGATTTCAATCTTGTTTAGCCTGAGGTTTATCTCAAGAACTGTCTTGGGCCAAGATCTCCTTTCACAGTCTCCTGGTTCATACCACTATAAACGAGGCAAGAATCCGGCCCAAAAATTTTATCAGGTTTAATATCATCATAATTACAAACAGCCCATTACTCTCAGTAATTACACCACAGAGATGGAAGTTTAACTCCATCCTTACTCCAAGATGTTACACTTCTAGTGATGCCTGTGGCACATCCATATGTTCATCCATATATTCCACCCAATATTCCTTAGGACAATGGTGACTTTAAGTCATGTTAAGGACATCCCTTTGGAGCAGAGCCCCTTCAGACAAGGACTAGGAAAAGTAATTTTTCAGGAAGAATTAATAAAGCTGGTTTTGAGAGCTCTCCATACCTGAGAGCCAGGAAGATCCATAATCAAATAACACTCCCAAGGGCTTTTTATAATTTTAGAATTTAATTTCACTCAATTACTCCCTAACCATGAGAAAGTCTTAATAATGTGCTGGTCAAACACTGTCACTGGTTCAGCACAAGGTTTGATAGGTCAAACACGGGCATAATTTCATAAACGTGGCTCAGGGCTCAGTGAGCTCAGTGCCACTGAGAGCTCAGAGCTCAGTTCATTACTCAGGTGCTGCTCACAGCACCTCAGGATTGTTCATCAAGGTCAAATGAGTCACTTGGCACCTCTGCAGGAGATGGAACAATAAAGGCCAGTCCCACCTCCCTTGATGCAACCAGATAAAGGTACTTTCTGCACCACAAACACACCACAGCTCAGAAACCTCTGACCAGGCATTAGGACAAGGCTGTGGGTTGCTATGAAAATACAGTTCTTTTTGGGGTATTTTATTCTGGGGCACTGGAATGCCAAAGATCTCTCAGTATTTTGAAGAGACAAACAATTTGACTTTGCTGTTCTGAACTCTGTAGAATCCATCTAACGAGCTCAGCCCTCTGCCTGCCACGGGCCATGAGCAGCTGCCTTGTAGCAGAAAGTGAGGATTGGTCATTGTTTTATTATTATTGAACACCCTTTATGCTGATAATAAATCACTTTAACAACCTTGTCACTGGAAGGCTCTGACAAACCCACTATTGCACAAACCCACGTTCCACCCTCTCAGTCCAAGAGTTTTGGGGACAGCACTGCCCCAGTTTCAGCTCGCTGGGCTATCTACATCCTTTGACAACACAATCTCCTGGCCAGGAGCTTCCAGGAAGTGCAAAAACCTCCTCGATGCTCATTCCCTGAGGTGCCAAAAGGCCAGGTCTTCAGCTGAGATGAAGCCAGGATTTTCTCAGTAAAACTGCTCTCCAAGAAATCCTTCTCATGGTGCCTTGCTGAGAAGATTTCTCTATTCTCTTCAGTTATCAAAGAAGAATAAATATTAAATAGAATTGGTCAATAGTTTTTAATGTGGTTTCTTTTTATTGCTAGAATATGCTGCTTTGCCCAAACAGATATAGTTGGGAGGGGTGGGACGGCTTCAGTAGATTTTTTTTTTCATTTCAATTATTCTTCTAAAAACAATGGCTTTGAAATGGTCAAAGAAGCTTTCGTTGACATTTTCAGAACTGAATAAAATCTTTATTTGAAGCAGCTTTTAATTTTCAAATATAAATTGACTTATCACCAAAAAAATCTAAAGACACAGAGGAGTGGTTTTCTGTTGTGGTATGGGAAAAACATCTGAAATCTTAAATGGTCTCAAGGTACAATGAACCCATTTTTTTGCTGAATTCTAAGACTAGAAATAAACAGTATATACTTCTGGATTCACTGACAGAACTATGTTTTCCAGAATACACCAACAAACCAAAATCTAATCTACTAACTATGAGAACTATGAGACATATTGACAATATTTGCATTAAAGTGAAATTCCCTTGATTGAAATTAGTGCCAAAACATTCACTGAGCAGAAAAGACTGGTCTGGACATATCACACCCAGCTTTTCTTGGGAGCAGATCTTGCAGAAGGAGCCACTGGGTTGAATCTGATCTGAATTCTACTCTCAGCATCACTTCTGGTTCCTCCACTCCAGCTGACACAACTTCACCTCTAAAAAGTCCAAAGAGAAAATCTTCAATTGTGCCAAGATGATTTCAAGACATTGGAATTAGAACTGGGAAATGGGCCCTTTTTGATTGAGAATGTGACCAAGAACAGAAATTAGGAGAAAGGAAACTACTCCATGTGCCTCTCCAAAGTGAGTGGTGTTTAAATATCTGCTCATCAATGGCTCACTCAAGTAGTGCAAATATGTCTTTTAGTAAAGTATTAACCCTACTAGAAAGGGCTTTCCAACAGAGAAGTGGTCAATCACACTCTGCTCAGATAACACCTCCCTTGGGAGAAGCCCTTAAACACACATCACATCTCCTAGGTAACTGCAGCACTAGATGAGAGCTGTTTTATTAGTTCCCTAATTAAATTTCACAAACTTCATAGCAGTGACAGACTCCTGGTTATCTCTGCTGCAGAAATTCAGATGGGATGCCAGAGGGAAAGGATGGGGCCGCTCCTCTTATTGCCTGCCAAGATTTTGTGCTACCGGTTACACTCGTCAATCTCTATCTGCAGCACTTAAGAGCTATAAAGAATTCATTAAAAGGGCTGAGATTTATTAGAGGCTCCTCAAGCTCATTAAAGATGCTGATGAAATGTGAAACCCTTGAATCCACACGCCATCTAAGAAGAACTAGAGTAGAGCCTACCAAGTGTTGGCAGAGAGGGGGAACAATATATTTTCTGAATTTTTCCCCCCAAAATGAAAATCTAAGCCATAGTGATAATTTTTGTTATCATCGCTAGAAATTATACTTTTCAGCTGTGTCTGCTTCCTCCACCCCCTTCATGAATACAAAATGACAGCAAGATTTAGGTGCTGCACAGCCTGAAAGATGGGAGGGAGATAAGAAATATTAGAATTTGGTATAAAATGTGGGAAAAGCAATAAAAAGGGGGAATTAGAGAACTCAAGTGGCAACTGCTGTGGAAAAAACAACTTCCCTCTCAAAATACCTCCAGTGAAATACTACAATAACTAAAAATATTGAAAACATGTCTGTTTTCCTCCATTTTCTGCAGGAATTTCAACCATTCAAACATTTCAGTTACACTCAATGCTCAGAAGCTTTTAGACTGAACAATACTTTTTATTTTCAACTAAACTTATAATTTTCACTTTTTCCATGAAAAAAAAGATGCATGTACAAAAAAAAAAAAAAAAAAAGAGAAAAAAAAAAGAGAAAGAAAAAGGCAGGTACTTTTTGCAGAATTACTGAAAAAAAATCCCCAAAAACATTTACCTCTGAAAATGCCAGAAAGAAAATAATTGAAAATAATTGAAAGAAAGGAGAGGAAGAAATAGATGAAAGGAAATGTGGAAAATTTTGACCCCATTTGAGCTGTAAAGAGTGATGCAGAGGAGATGCCAGGTGCAGACTTGCCTTTAGTCCATCTCCAAAGCTGAGCACACTCAGCTCGTCCCTCCTGCACATTACTCAGCTCAGTCAATAAAAGCAGATCGAGCCCCAGAAAGGAGAGGAAAAAACCCCAAGCATTGGCAGAGTTTAGCTCAGCAATGACCTCCAGTCCAGCTTGGTGTGAGATATTTTCTACAGGGTCTTGTAAATGCAGCAGCTCTGCCTCAAACAGCTTTTCCTCTGCGTATAAAGCCTGAGATGCCAAAGGCACAGGGAGTTTCTGTGGCCAAATGAAATTAATTCTGTGCACCAGGCCTCCCCCCCAGGGAGGGATTATAGCTCAGGTAATAAGAGAAATTCTCTAACGAGTATGCATGTGAGAAAAAGCAGAGTCTGTGTGCAGGGTGTTGGATTTGGGAGTGCTATCACCCCATGCAGGGGCAGCCCAGCCCATGGTGGCACGTGCAGGGCTGGAGATGAGAATGCAAACAGCAGAGACTTCCCTGAGTGCCAAACGTCTGTGTTTGCTGTATTTTGTATATCTCAGAATGCAAATACGGATGAGAAAATGATGCTTTGCATCTAGATGGAGATTGAAATCTGAGGTTCCCACAGATTTGTTCTCATTCAGGCCATTCTAGAGACATATGGAAATACCCCATAAACTTATGCTGTAACAGGAGAAATGTCAACAGAAACCTTACCAAACACATCAGGAGAACATGAGTCTACAATGCCTTCTTTCCTTAATCCTCCCCCACTTTTATGTTGAAATAAATGCCTATTCCTCTAGGTTTATGTAAATTCTGCTTTTGGTTTGTTGTTTTTTTTTTTAAAGCAATGTCAGCAGAACAAATTACCTCCCTGACCAACACCTAACCTATTTCAGAAGGATTTCTTCTGACCACCAGCAACAACCACAGAGGAGTTCTTTGTGTGTTGAGAGAAGTAACCAAGAGAGCAAAGTTAGGGCTGACCCAAACAGATCAGCACCCAAAAAAACCCAGAAAACTGTAGCTGAGAATCTTAAATTCACAGTGCAGTCAGTGTTGATGTGTGAGATCTCCCTTGGCAAGGCAAACACGTGTCCCTGCAGTCCACACACAGGAACACGTGAAGGGTGCTCCTGCCAAACAAAACCGTAACAAGTTCTTGCAATGCCAGTGACTAAGACTTACCTGAGTTAGATAAGGCAGGGAAACCTAATCTGAACTGAGAACCCACCTAAGGAAGGGATGGTTTGCACTGTTTTGACTGCTGTTTCCAGGTGCAGAGATGCCTGTCCTGTCCCTCTCCCTGCTTTCAGGAGAACTCAGGTGACTGAGTTTCCACAGAGACTCCTCAGTGCCCATCAGTGATGCTGTTCAAAGGGGACACTGAGCAGGAATCAATCAACACTTGGTAAAAACACCTGGGGATCACTCCAGAGCTGGGACACACATCCTGCTGTCCCACCAGGCACACAACACTTGGGTGCAGATGCAGGCACAAGCCACCTGAGGTGTGCCACTGCCCTGCTCTGGCCTGGATCACAGAGCCCAGCAGTCTGTCAGGTGTAGATGCTGATAAATTCCTTAACTCAGACTGCTGCTGGATATGCAACAAGTCACTGCAGAGACTCAGCCCTTCCCAACCATCACACAGAAAGTCAGTGACAAAGGCAGCCCAAAGAGCTCTCATTTTCTAACTGTGCTTAAACTGCAGAAGAACCTTGAGTCCTCATGCTGCAGGGTGGGTGGCTCAGACTCACAGATATTTATGCATGTTTTTTTAAGTGTGCGTGCCTTGCTTGGAAAGAGCGTGATGGAAAAGCCACTGGTTCATCTCCCCGTGTCTCACTGCTGAAGAAAACCAGTGGCACTTCATTAAAGACTCAGCTGAGTTGCACTGGGGACCCAGAAACCCTTAAGCAATCAGGAAAATTGTTTGTGGTTTTGTGCCTTCAAGTAATAGTCGCACCAAAACTTTTATGCACTTCTCTAAAAAGGAGTGGAACTCCAAACCTCCAGGCTCACTTCTCTACAAGGTTCAAGATATTTATGCTCTAGAACCACCTGGAAAAAATTGCCTGCGAGTTACAGCTGTGCTTTCCTCAGGAAAATAGACACCAGCCTTTATCCTGCATTTCTCTTTAGCAATATCAGTGATCTAGGTGAAGACACTGTTATGCCAGCATGGATTAGTTACACAATCACTGCTTGTGGGGGGTGTGGGAAGCTCATGACATCCCTACAACAGAGAGCAAAAAGATAGAGAGGAGGTTTTTTTAATCCACAAGACTCCAAACAGTAATAAATACAGCCAGCTCTGGAGCCCACCAAGCAGGCAGGTGAAAATACATTAACACGAGCATTTACTGTAACAAGTCTCTTTTTTCCCCCTCCAGACATTTCTGCTCATTCAAAATGTGCAGCGATAAATCAAATTAGATCAAATACAACTGTCTGAAAGGAAGCCACACAATAATCAGTTTTGAATTTTCCCACCCTTCTCCCATAAAAAACCCAGTGCAGTATTACAGAAAGTTAATATGTGCATCTTGCCCATTATATCTGGCTTGAAACTGTACAAAATGACATCTGATAGCAGCTTGTATGGACAAGCTCTTATTAAACATAATTACTCAACAAGGTCTATCCTAAATCAGTTAATGATCGGCAACAGACAGAAATTTACTGGTATTCCCTGACTTTGCATGTTATGGGAGTAGTTTTTAATATTAAAAAGTTCATATCATTCCTACTACTCTTTGATTTACTACTGATGAAGTGAAAGTACAATCTGATTACATTAATTGAGCGTGTTGTCAGATTGTCGCTTTTCTCCTTTTTAATTGCCTCCCCTCTCCTTCATTAGCCCCGCCGAGCCACATTTTCAGCCCCACATCCCACTTTGCATGCCTGCTTTTCCCATGTGCAGTGCTACAGAACTGGTTGCTCCCCGAGTTTCCTTCCCCAAGCTGCAGGAGCTCGTTGGGGTAGCAGGGATGGCAGGTGGAGCTCCCTGGGAACACCTACAATGGTTTGTGTTCCCTGCTGCAGGGGCACAGAAATGCAAAAGGAGGAACTTGTCGGAATCTGTGCTATTGATGATTCTGAGATGTAGAAAGTCTCTGTCTGTCAGCCCCGCTGCCAAAGCAGAAGCCATAATTGGTCTGTGCTGTTTCAAGGTTGTTTATTCTGTTTATCTCTAACATGTTCTGCTGCCCTGCCGCAGCTCTGTCCTGCAGGGCAGCGTGTGGGGCTCTGCCCTCAGTGGGATGGTACAAACATTAAATACCACAAACTACCTGTGCTGGATTTACAATAACGTGCCAATATCTGTCACCTACGTTGGACAGTGTGTCCCCAGCCTGAACCAACAGAAAAATGCCAACACCACAGTGAAACATGGAGGGCATGAAGAAGGAGAAAAAGGACAAGGCACACCCAATTTCCTCCATCTTGTCCCCTTTGACCCCTTATCTAGAATCCTAAAATTTTACTTTTGCACCTGTGCCACACTTAATTATTACTGATATCAAACACTCAGAGCTGGTAATTGATCCTGTAAGATTGAAAACTCTTTTCCATGGCCAGAGATCACAGCCAGTGTCTCTGGGGGCTCTGTCCAGGGGGGTTCCTGACCCCTGCCAGGGTCCCAGGGCAGCCAGAGGGAAGCTCTGGATTCCCACAGGAAATCATTAGAAAACACCAAGGGCAGCGTTTCTGAGGCTGTGTGTGATGGTTTGCGCTGTCACAGGGGTTATAGGCTCCTCCTGGATCCAAATGGGAGGAATTAATAATTCCTCATGTGTGTGTGTGTGTGTGTGTGTGTGTGTGCTTCAGCTCCTCTAACACAAAACAGTATAAAAACTGTCTCAGAGCTCTGTGTGGCAATTCAAGGGCTGGTTTTACATTCTCAGGGGTTATTTAGAACTTCTCTTTCCAAACTGCTGAGCAGCTTTTCCCCACTCTGAGGAACACTGTGTGTGTTTTACTGTGATCTTGCTCCTGCAATGTGGGAATCTGTGCAGAGCTGAGCAGCAAAAGGCAGCAGCAGACCCAGGGAAACATTTCACCTCATGCTCTCCTCCTTTCCTCTTTGAATCCCCAAACCACGCAGAAGGAATTCTCAGAGTAATTGAATTTTACTCTAAACTTGCCCAACACAGTCTTAAGTTTCTTGAGACCTCCTTGATTTCCACAAAACGCTGTAATCTGCCTGGGAGTTAATCAAGGGGTTAATTAGTTAGGTAGTCCCCTTACACCCCCGCTCTATTCATTTGTTTTAGGTGAAGTTACACCTAGTTTTAAACTGCCACTGTAGGAGAGTCCCAACTTGTTTTGCTATCAGTTGGCTTTGATAATTTGCCAGGGAGTTAATCCTGCCTGACATGCAGCTCACAAGGTACAGCTCACCTGTGCTTTATCAAAGCAGTTCCCCTCTGCTTCAAGAGTGGGGAGTGCAACCCTGGAAAACACACTCCGTAAATGATTCTGCATGTGCTTTTAAATGCTGGGTTGGTTTTTTTTTTTTCTTTCCCCTTCAGGAGTTTTGTCTCTCACATTACAGCTCTGGCTGTGTTTATAGAGTCACCTTCTGTCCCAGAAATTTGCCATGTTGGACGCAGGCTCCCGGCAGCTGTGGGACTTGGGAGGGTGACTTCATTGAGAACACAAACACATTTGCTGACAGTGTAATTACTCCCTTCCCCAGATTTTTTTTTCCTTGCTTTCTTAAATGCAGGACACCTACAGCCACAATAGCAATATATCACTTGCCTGTAGCACAGCTTTCTTTCCCCTGTAAAGTGTTAATGAAGTTCCTGTCCTTGTTTCTCAGTAATTGTAAAAGCATGTTGGGTAATATACTGGCCACACTTTATTAAAGCACTGGCCACACTTTATTAAACCCTAACAATCCGATCCCGTGCTCCCTGCTAAGGAGACCTAACTCCAGTTTCATTTGGAGTTCATTTCAGCCTGCTCAGATCACACACTTGGTTTTAATTCTGGATCTGAAGACAGCGTGCCCGGCTGCAGCGTTTTCAGCTGGCTCACGTTTGCTGGGGCTGTGTCTGCAAGACTTTCTAACCCAGGGACTGATCCTGGAAGGTGCAGAGGGCACAGGGGGCTCCTGCAGATGCCCAAGGGGACCCTAAGACACTTGTGGGCTGTCGGAATCTGAGGTATTGATGATCCCCAGATTGTAGAAAGTCTCTGTCTGTCAGCCCCACTGCCAAAGCAGAAGCCATAATTGGTCTGTGCTGTTTCAAGGTTGTTTATTCTGTTTATCTCTAACATGTTCTGCTGCCCTGCCGCAGCTCTGTCCTGCAGGGCAGCGTGTGGGGCTCTGCCCTCAGTGGGATGGTACAAACATTAAATACCACAAACTACCTGTGCTGGATTTACAATAACGTGCCAATATCTGTCACCTACGTTGGACAGTGTGTCCCCAGCCTGAACCAACAGAAAAATGCCAACACCACAGTGAAACATGGAGGGCATGAAGAAGGAGAAAAAGGACAAGGCACACCCAATTTCCTCCAGCTTGTCCCCTTTGGACCCCTCATCTAGAATCCTAAAATTTTACTTTTGCACTCGTGCCACACTTAATTATTACTTATATCAAACACTCAGAGGTTGTAATTCACCCTGTAGGATTGAAAACTCTTTTCCATGGACAGAGATCACAGCCAGTGTCTCTGGGGGCTCTGTCCAGGGGGGTTCTGACCCCTGCCAGGGTCCCAGCCCTGCCAGGGCAGCCAGAGGGATGCTCTGGGTTCCCACAGTGGGCCCCTGGGGATGGGTGGCTCCAGGCTGGTGAGGGAGGTCTGTGCAGGATGCTCTGGGGACAGCGTGACTCAGCAAGGCAGTGATTTGGAGGGGACAATGGAGGGGGTGGTGGCAGCTAAATATTTAACAATTATTTCTGT
The DNA here is from genome assembly GCF_048771995.1 of Taeniopygia guttata. Classification (NCBI taxonomy): domain Eukaryota; kingdom Metazoa; phylum Chordata; class Aves; order Passeriformes; family Estrildidae; genus Taeniopygia; species Taeniopygia guttata. Next base: position 12,979,076 of record NC_133045.1, read on the forward strand.
TGAATAATTATTCCAAGTGGCGAGGAGGGGGATGAGTCTCAAGTGCCTGCCTTTTTTTAAAAAAAAATTATTCTCTTTTATTCTTTTGTCATGATCCTAACATGTGAGTCTTGCACAGACAGAGGTGGGTCGAGGTGCAGAAATCCAAGGGCCCATTTGGGTTGTTTTTCTCCCACTGGCACTGCCATGGTAGGAGAATACACCAATATTAGGAGCAGATGTCCCTAGCACTGGTTATCCAGACAACTTGGTTGAGGTCAGTCCAACCACCACCATTTTTCCTGCAGGGAAACTGAGGCACATGATGCCTTTTTGGTGTTGCAGACCTGGAGGTGGAACTTCCCTAATGAACTGCCCTTGAGCCTTCAGTGTGCAAGTCTCTGCCCAAAATAACTACAAATCTGGTGTTGCTGTTAGCCACATAATTTCATCTCTGTGAAGAGTGTAATTTCTTCATTGTCTTTTGTGTCTTTCTACCTCTAAAATCGCCACAAACTCAGTGTGGCAGCACATATCTGTCTGTGCACAGAGAATATCTTGTTATTTATGAGACACATGAGTATATTCTTGTATTATTTATGAGGTAGAGGTAACCAAGCCATCAAACTCTTGGGTGCTATGGCACAAGAAAAGGAGCCTCTTGTTTGAAATCTCAGAAGAAAAGAGCATTATTAGAGATGTAAAGTGCAGCCTGAAGTGGTGTGAACTTGGACAGGCCCATAGAGAGCACATGAGGCAGAACCCCTTGGCCTCTCATCCCGAGGCATCACCTCTACAAATAATGCACAACATTATTTTATGTCTTCCCTGATGACAAGGCTCTTTGATTTTCTGAAGGAAACATCATTGAAAAATGCGTGGTTCCTCCTGCGTGTGATTAAACCATTAAAAGGATGGCCACAGTGTACAGAATCACTCAGAAATGTCATGGCAGACGAGTGCCCAAATACTTCTTTGGCAGAAAGTGATTAGCTCAGCTGGATTTCCTGGTTAAATACAAGGTTAGATAAATACTTGAATAAACTTCTTTCAGCACAGACAGGATTAAGGAGAATGTCTTATTCTTGTGCTGACAAAGTTTTAGCGCTTGCAGACTGATTATATCTTTAATTTAAGATGATTATTTTCCATTTTTGGTGATTCACAAGGGGAAAGATTCCCTCACTGTTTGTGCTGCTCGAGTCATCAGGAAGAGCAATTCCAGCTGCCCCTGGAGCCCACGGGGAGGTGGTGGGTCAGGAGTGGAAGGGTTCAGGTGACCTCTGGTGCTGTTTTGGGGGGATGTCCACCTGGAGAGGTGCAAGGATTGCTGGCAGCTCTCGGATTGGGCAGCCCTGGGCCCTGCTGGACCTCTCCTGGCATTACACTGCCTCCTCCTTTTGCCCATCCCTGTTGTAGGGACGATCTGCTGAGGAGCAGGGAGCCAAACCTCCCACCAGTGGTGCCCCAGATTGTCCAGGCCACGAGCAAACTCACTATTAAAGCACCTTTCTTATTTTAGCTTCTCCTGAGGTTGTGATCCACAAGTAATGCAGCATCTGACAGTGGACTCGAGTGTTACAAAATATTATTAGTACCTAATTTCAAATTAGGTGCCCTGCCATGGCAAAAAAAAAAAAAAAAAAAAAAAAAGGAAATATTTTTGTTCTCAGTGGAATGAGAAAGATGCACGCAACATTTTTATTTTCCTGAACACTCACTGCAAATAGAAATGGAGGTATTTGTGGAAATACTTGTGCAGTGAGTGTGTGTGGTTAATGGGTGCTGGCAAATGAGCAGCAGCACAACAGAGTCACAGAAACACAGAATCACTGAGGTGGGAAAAGACCTCCCAGACCATCGAGTCCAACCTGCGCCTGGTCCCCACCTTGTCACCATCCCAGACCACTGAGTGCCACTTCCAGTTTTTCCCTGGACACTTCCAGGGATGGGGACTCCATGACCTTCCCCAACAGCCCCTTGCAATGCCTGACCCCCCTTTCAGTGAACAAATTCCTCCTGATGTCCAGCCTGAAGCCCCCAAGAGCTCAATGCTGGTTTTTGTCTCTCTCTAATCCCAATGGTCCAACCCAGAGCAGCTGACATGGACAGTCTGGGATGTGAGACAGATCCCTGGTTCTATCCATAATCTTTTAATTTAAAGGTCAGGAATCTACAGTCTGCCCATCAAATGAAAGGTGCCATGAAGGAGAATGCTGGGAAGGCTGCAGGTCAGTTTAAATTTGCTCACAGACAACCCTAGATTGCCATATTTCCCTGGTTTATAGGAGCTGCAATTAAAAAATGTTATAGCCTCAGCATGTAAGGAGTTATTGAGCATCCAAAGATGAAGCCTAAGGTCTAAGTGAGAAATAAAGCAAACACACTGCCATAAAAATAGAAGGCACAGTAGTCTTCCACGTTGCATCTTTGGACAAGATTAATTGGTTTGGCTGCTGTTGTGAAAGCTCCGATACAGCACAAGGCTCCAGCCAACTTCTGAACTCCACGGAGCCACAAAAGGGCTGGGTGCTGAAAATCTTTGAAGAGTGCAACATCAAACCAGCCTCAACTTGAATTTGAGCAACATCCCAAACCAAACCCAAACAATGCTGCTGAGTGAATGATTCAGGGCATTGGTACGACCCTCTACATTTCATGTGGAGCAGTGGGAAGGCTGATGATAAAGTGCAGTGGAATACCTCTTCCCAAGCCAGAGCAGAATCACAGAAAATAAACATGAAAAATGTATTTGTCCCTGGTTAGGCAGATTTAAAACCACCCTTCTTGAGGCAGATATGCTTTGCTGGCCCTGTTTCCTGAATGAAGATCTTCACCAGGGTATTTAAGTTTCTGGCACACACCGATTCTGAATCACAGCCTGACACTGGGAGGGACCTCATGGAAGGCACAACGCCTACTCCTGATACGAAAAAATCCAGAGAGGCAAAGAACCTGGCAGTTTGCTCCTTTGCTTCACCATCTCTCCAATCTCCCAAAGGTTTTAGTCCTTGGACAACCTTTCTTCCAACACAGAAAGCCTTTACAACAACTGAAAATGGGCTCCAGGCCTGCTCCGTGCAGCAGACAGCAACCTGCAGCTCCCAGGTAAAGGGAAATGTTTGGCTGGGAGAATATTTACTTAAAATTGGCACTACTGATATAAGACATTTTTTTCTCCAAGTGCCTTGGGATGTTTGATTAAATGAGAAGTGTTGCAACAAAGCAAACAGTGTTCATAAGAGTGCTAATAATAGCAGTACCTGGAGTCACGGCTCCCATAAATAGAGACCAGCAGGAGATAACTCCATGCATTTACATCAGATCACCAGAATGTATATTTGCCTCAAGCAAAAGTGATATAATGAATATTTTATCATTATCAATGCTTGCAAGCATAGGCCATGTGCAGGGCCTTCAGGAAGATGTGCAGCTTTTCCAGCTGTCAGGAACAACAGAGTGGATGACTGTGCCATGTGGAGGAAGGCAGAGATAACACTCACCTCCTCCCTATTGTCTCAACTGGAAAAGATCAGATCCACTCCTGTGATTATCATCATATTGTGAAGCTACCAAGGATAATGAAACAGCTCACTCAGGAAGTAACACTGTACATTAATCTTTTCTTTCTATATTAATCCTACATCAAAGAGGAGTCTGCCCTGGCTAATTATGAGATTCAGCCCCAGAAGATCACTATTACACCCAGGCTATTCTGACTTTCCTCTCCAAGCCCTTTTCCTTCTGTCAACATCTCTGCTCTGTGAGCTCTTTACTGGAGGGAGGTGATGATGCTGGGCACCTTTCCTGCTGTCACTTGCAAGGATGTGGCACACATTTCAGTGTGGGAACACCGTGTATTTATTGTGTTCTCTGGCTCATTCAGGAACCAAAATTACAGAATGAGGATGGACGAGCAAACAGGGTTTGATCTAAAGGATGGACCTGGAAAGAGTGAAGATGAGTGAGAGGCAGGTGGGTTTGGATGCACCTTTGCATCCTAAGTTTTACTGACCATAGAAAAGAGAACAAAAAGATCGAACAGATTGATTGAAAGACACTCAAATACTGATAGACCAGTTTGTTCTCCCAGAGTCCCTAATTCCCAGGTAAGCCATCCTGCCAGCACACCACAGGGTTTCCTTGAGCCTACCAACAGGCCAGCAGAGGAGGATTTCTCCTTATGGAAATTCTGTCTGGGTTTTCCAGATGCAGTGATGGTGCACTTGGCAGCCAAGTGACGGAAAGGGTTATTTTAGCCTTAAAACTTCCCTTAGTTCTGCACTCATTGACAGTTTTGATATGACCAGGCCCTAAACTGTTCTTACTTTAAGAGTGACTGCTGTAATGCAGTGAAGGAAGAAAGAAATAAGATTTATTTGACCTGAGGCTCAAGCTCTCTTGTTTTAGCAAGTCCCAATCAATGTAAAATACCATGGGTTTTCTGATTTTTCCACTACTTTAACTTTCCTCCTCACATACAGTTTTTTCTTTCCTCCCTCCCCTCCCATCCCTCTTGCCTCTTTTCTTCTTCATTTTCATATTTCTCTCCAGGTTTTTCTTTCCACTGCCTATTTCTGCCCACTGCACTTCTGCCCTCCAACCTCACAACAACCCAAACTCTCAAAGAAGTCCCTAATCCTCTCCTAATCTGAGGCATACAATCATTAGCTGAAAATTAATATTTTTGCAGCTTTGTGCTGGCACAGTAACAGGGAAACCTCCATCTCTGCCCTGCTGAGGGAGCAGCCACTGCAGCACAGCCACTTTGAAGAAATGCCAGATTTATGGATTAGCTGCTGCAAAACACAGGGTGGATGAAAAGCTCTGCTGGGAAGTGGGGAAACAAGAAATAATCTGCCTTCTCAGCTGGGTTTGAGGTTCCTCTTTGCTCTTTGAGATCTGCCACAAGGTCAGGGCAGAAGGGCTCAATCTAACCCTTGTTCCAGCTGCTGCCTCCCTGCTCCAGGTAGATAAAGAGGAGCAGGGCTGTTACTTCTCAGAGTGCGGCCAAAAGAGGTGGTTGTGCTTATTTTACATCCTTGATCACCTGGAAGTTGTGTGTGGTGGTACTCAGAGATGGCTCGAGGAGTCTCAGGTGGCAGATGGGGTTTGTGGGGTGACCAGGGCTCCCAGCCAGGCACAGGCAATGAGAACCCAAATATTCCTGCAGAAAAGGCTTGAGAGGAAACCTCTCCATGTGAAAGGCTCAGTGACCCACTTGGACTTTTGGCTAAGATTAAGGGGGAAAAGATCCCACTCAGTTCAAAGCCACTTTTTTCAGGAAGAAATGGGGAACTTCCACAGCAAACAGAGCATGGACTTAAACAGTGCATTCACTTAAAACCAAAAATGCAGTCTTCGTGTTTGTGTTCCCTCATTAGAGCTTTTCCTTACTGCTACATACTGACTCATTAACAAATTAACATGTTTTGATTCCACTGTGAAAGTCTTGAGATAATTGTTACAGCTATGGTCCTGGGGCTGAAGAACTGTGCTTCTAAAATGCTTTTACAGGCTACAAATTGGATGCTTTTCATACAGGTTATCTAATTTTAATTACAATTTCCCCTCTGGCAAGTCTTTCTTCGCTTTGAAGTTGTTTGAGTTCTGTCATCCTTGGGGAGTGAGCCGTTTCAGATTATCATCATGTCAGATTTTATGTCCATAGAAACACTTTTTCAACAGTTCTTTTACGTGAAGCAAGCTTTCATCCGTGGGAGTTTTATTGGTCTAAAAGGTATGACAAGCAACTTAAGGGTAAGTGATGTCCTACTTGTAAGGTGAAAAAAAAAATCCACTCTAAGCATATACATCAGCCACTAAAACAAACAGCAATTACTGTCCCTACAGACACAATTGCAGAGTGTAAAAATAAGACATTATGTTAAATTCACTATTTTTTTTCTCAAGTAATAATTTGCCATTTTCAAGCAACATTTTGACTGCCTGAGTCACGAATGGCTGGGAAGAAGGGAAGGGGAAGCAAAGGAATACTGAAATGAGATAATCTCTCAGAAAACGACCCAGTCAAGGTACAACATCTGCCCACCAAGCCCTGACAAGACGCCCCTGAGCTCCAACATGGGTTTTGACCACCAGGCTGCTGCTGGGTGCATTTCATATGGCAAATTGTATAACACTCAGCATTCTGCTTTCATCAGGAGCAGATATGGTCCCTCCCTCCCGCGGCTGCATTAGAGGCCTGCCGCCCATATATAACATGTAATCTCTTGCTCTTTATTGCCAAGATGTTTATTGATGTTTGCCAAAGCCAAGGAAAAGAAGGATTTAAGCATCTCCTTATGAAGGGTTGATTTGTTTGTGTTTGGAGCCTGGGGCACTATGTCCAAGGGACAAGATGTTGGATTCTAAGTGTATCAGCCACGTCTGTGCCAGTGATTTTTTTTTTGTTTTTTTTTTTTTTTTTTTTTTTGACAGAATTTTCTTGATGAAGCTGTCTGGGTTTGCAAAGCCAATAGCAGTGCTGGCATGACAAGGCTCTGCAACCCCAGTTTGATGGGCTGCCAGCATGGTTACTGCTGCAATGCTCTCACAACTGCGATAAAACAACCAGCAAATCAAGGATGCTTCATCTGACTATTCAGACCTTTAGCCTGCATAGTTTTAAGGCAGTAAGAGATACAAGAGCAAATAGTTAATAAAAATAAACAAGCAAACACAAAGCTTGAGGAGTTTGCTGGGGAGTATGGGGGAGTGGAAGATGAGTGCAAGTTCTTCTCTCATCTCTGACATTCCTGAGCTAACAGTCAGCCCAAACAGAATCCAAAAGTGACCAAGGGAAAAAAATTCTGTAGGAACTCTTCACATCAACTTTTTAACATCATTTTCATATGATGTAAGATCCTATTAAAATGTCAGGTTTAGCTTCCCTTTCTTCACCCCCAAGGATTCTTTCTTCCTACAAGAGACCTTGGATCCTGTTCACTGGAATTAAGTCAGGCATTTTCAATAGAAGAAGATCAGAGGAATTAGCCTGAGTTGATTGAAATCCCTCTTAAATTTATGTAGTCCTTTAAATTAACTTGAATTCGGGTTGCAGCTTCAGCCTAAATTTTGCAGGTAGAAAAATTATGGGATTATATGTAATATATAATTATGGATTTATATAAATTATATAAACAAGACCTACTTTCCTGAAATGCTGGATATTAGTCAGAGGATTGCAAATTAACAAGATCTCCTAGGAACAACAACAACAACAGCAACAAATGTTTAAATAAAATTAATAAATGAAATTGGTATTTTCTGGTCGTTCTCATATGATACTATTTGAGCTAACTGCTGACACTAAAAAAACTAGATTCTGGATTTATTCCTGGAGCTCAGTTTGCAATTGGCTTCTGATTTTTAATAGTAAAGGAAGTCATAAAGAAGACACAGTTCTTCATGACTGCCAATGATTCAAGGAATTCCCCAATTTTCAGGAAGGCAGATTGGAAGAATAGGTCTTGGAGCTGCAAGTGGAGTCACTAGAGAAACAGGTTCAGTTAATTTGGGCCAAGCTGGTGTAAGAGAGTCAAATCTGTGAGAATGTGAGTGGCCAAAGTGCCCCAGTTCTTCCAAATGAGCGTTCCTTGCCTGTCACCAGCTGGTTCAGGTGCCACAAAAACAGGTTTCCCTCTCAGGAGAAGGTCTGGCAGAGCCTGGTGAGCACTTCCAAAGGGAGATTAAGGCTTTCAAACATTAAAATAGAGCTCACCTTAAACTATGTGAGGATATCAGACTTCTCATGACGAGGATTTCCATGATACAGGTTCTTTGGAGGTTTGACCACTGTGGTCTCCTTTTAACCCTTCTCTCTGAGTGGGCTGTTCCAACCAAGGAAATACACCTGATTCTGAGCTTCAGGAAGCTCAAAACCCCAATTCTTTTCCTGTGCCTTTCCCAGGGCAGCCCTCTGGGGACACTGCTGGTCCTGTGGCCTCCAAAGGGAGCAATGTGACAGACCCTCCATCCACAGCCTTCTGCAGCAAATCCCATCCTCCTGCTTCTCCCCAAAGTAGAGAAATTATAGTTTTCCAGGGAATCTCAGCATCTGCTTCCTCACAGAGATCCCTGACAGATAGGCTGGTACTAAACACTCCTAATTATGAACCCAATTAACTCTATCCATAGCATGACCCACAGCTGTGCCAAAAATACAGCAGCAAAAAAAATCCCGTGGCCATCCTTCAGCACCTACACTGAGACCCGTGTCCTGTACTTCTGTCCCCTCCACTCGCTGCCACTGAACTAAAGAGGACAAAAAAAAAAAAAAAAAATCCTGTACAGTCAATCTTCCCTGCATTTGTTCATTAAAATATGGTCAGCTTCCATGAGAGTTTTATTTGGAACAAAAGGACTGTTGGAGAATTAGTCACAGCCTGGGAGGCAGGAGAGGGCATTGTTTTATGGAGACAAGAAAGGATTTGGGAAGCAGATGATTCTAATTTACCTTCTTGACTTTATTCAGCCACTTTTAAATAGATTTCTCTTCATGTGGACGGCAGTGTTTATAGCTGTAGAGAGGAGGAAGGCTCACTTTTAACCCCTGCAAAAGAACAAGGCTAAGAAATAAATCCTGCTGAATTCTGCTTCTTGCTCGATTAGCAAAGGTTTCGGCTCAGGTGACCTTCTCCAGGGAACCAACTAACATCAAGAACTCCCTGTGAAACCTAAGTGGAGTGTTCTTGCACTTAAAATAAAATCAAACAGCCTCTGTTTCAAAATTAAATACTTCTAATTTAGGTATTTAATTAAACTGTACTATTAAAATTACTCAATTAAAAACTTTCATGTATGAAAATATTTTAATTTACTTCTATTTATAGGTTTATGCAAAATTTTGGGGGATAGAGTTTGAACTTTTCTTGCTATTTGGAGTGGGATTTTGCTTAACAGATCTCCGAAAGATTTCAGGGCAGGGAAATCAGGTTTTGACCAGTTTTACTTAAAAAATACCTTTTGAGAAACCTTCTGGATTGAATTTATAGCTTAAAATTCAACTCTGAAAGGGGAAGTGGAAAAGAAAAAAAATCACCTTTTATTATTTAATTTATTAAAATTGTGATATAAAACCCTTCTGTATGTACATGTGTATATATTTATTTAACATTTCCTTAGCTCCTGTCTTAGTTTCCTTAGTTTCTTTTTGTTTCCTTAGATCCCAACTTGAAAGAAAATGGTAAAAGAGAAACTCACTGAATGGTGACCTCTCATAATATCACTTTTTAAAAGAGGAGAGCTGAACAAGCAGAAGAAAAGGTGTTTTACTCTGTTTTCAAAGCCTTGTTTTGGCAACCTCCTGTAAAACTCAGATGCCTGAAGAAATGCTTGAATAAGAGAGACCTTTGCTGAGATGGAACAGTTACATTTAAGTTGTTCTTTGCCTACCAAAACATTTTATGCAGATGTGTAAGACCTTCCCAGAGATAAATCCCACACCTTTCATTTCCATACATTAAAAAAAAAAAAAAAAACTTACTTAAGAAAATCTTCCTACTTTAAAAGTTCATAGAAGGATGAAAAGGAAGAAATAAAGACTATTTTGCTTAGTGCACATGTAAATAGATTTCTCTCTCCATCACAAAACACATCCCTCATGCAAACACATATTTGGATTGGCTTCATCCATTTCCAATCACAAAAGCCACCACTCCTCCCAATAGTCATCAAAGGCATGAACACAGCAGCTCTAACAATTGCTTCCATGGAGAAACAATTTAATGAAAACATGTGAATATATTTTTAGAGCCTCATAATACAACTTCTCAACTGGAAATAAGGGGGGGAAAAAAAAGCATCTCATGACCATGGGATTGATCAAGCCCACCAAAAAAAAGCTCTGCAGAGCATAACTTGAGAACCATTGAATCCACGAGAAACCAGCTAACCAAATGTAACAAATTAAGGCAAGTCAATTTAGAAGGGCAAAAATATCACTCCTCGTTAGTGTAGGACTGATAGACTCCGCAGTGATGAGCTAAATAAGCACATACACAATCACTTTCTTCTCCACTAATGTCATTCAAATTAGATTGTCCAGGGGATGCTCTAAAGCAGTGCTTGTGCTGCTGCTTTGAAATGACTGAAGGAGCAGATAAATGTAGTTCACAGTATTTCTTCTAAAGATTTAGGGGGAAGACTGGGCTGTCCCTGGTGGGTTTTTTTGTTTTTTTTTTTTTTTTTGTCATTTGGAAATGAAGAGCAATTATACATTTTGCTGAGTTTTTTGCCATTTTACCTGTGACCCACCTCAGTTATGTTTGAACCCTTCTTAATCAAATGTGACAGAAGGTCAGATAAATAGCAATTTAAATTCCTCCAGTTCTTGTGAAAACAGTTGAGTAGGTACAGGAGGAAAGCCCCTGCAAATACCCAAGCCCAACATCAGGAAAAGCTAAATTCAGAGCTTCCCTTTTACAGATACAAAATTAAAGCAATCACAAAATAAGAAACCCAGAAAAGAAAATCTTTGCTAGTCCTGGTGCTTGTGCAATATCTTGTATTTTTCTCCCAGTTGTCTGCCTTGGCTACAGTGATAATTCCCCTGTCCCCAATGTCTTCACTGAGTGTCTGGAAAGCCAGAAGGGAGACCTGCCCTTCAGCCCTGGTTGTGATAAAGGGACTTGTGATAAGAGCCCTCAAAAATGTTCCTTAAAGTAGCCAAAAAACAGGAGCTTTAACACTGCAGTGTTGGCTCCACCAGGTTTGCTCCTCCGTGAGCTACCACATCCATGGCTGTTCTCAGAATAAACTCCCAGCTGAAAACTCAGCATTTAGGTTTGGTCTGGGAATTCTTTGCAGTATGCGTAATTGCTGCTCTTGTGATCCTGAACCCAAACATTTCTCATGCACATTCTCCCCCCAAAGGAAGCATTGCTGGGATTTTTACACTACATCACTTCAGCTGTTTAAAAATTACAGAATTCTTCATTTAAAATCTAAATTCATTTAAATCCCTGCAGGCTGCTTTTTGACCAATATTTAACACCTAGTGGCTTGCCCTTTCCATGCTGTATGGGCTTGGTGACCTCCGATCTGCACATGCCAAGGAAGGCCCTTCTGACATCAAAACATTACTCAAGAAAATTCCTTTCAACAGCAGGTACTTTACTGACCTAGATTAAGTTGCTTGAGATGTCAAAGCCCTGGGAAAAAAAAAAAAAAAAAAAAAAAAAAAAAAAAAAAAAAAAAAAAAAGCTAAAATTGTCCTAAATTACTTCAGGCATAAAATCTGACCAAAGGAATTATGTCAGATGCTATAAACAGAGAGGAAAGCATGTAGGAATATGAGGGATCAAAGGGAAAATGAAGTTATTGTGATTTTTTGTTTTCTCCCAACTAAAAAAGATGCTCCTACTTGTTCTGATGTGGAAGGAAGCTGCCACACAGCTGGCTACAGAATGCTTTTATGAATGTTTTAAGAAGGAAAACCAAAAATGTGTTGACTGGAACACTCCATGCCATTCTGGGCTTCATTTAAACTCCCAAGTCTCTCAGTAACAGGAATTACAAATTTACTCAGGCTCTGCAGGGCTTTCTTGGAAGCTTTGCCCAGCAGAGTCTCTGTGGAAAAGCACGTGAGCAAATCCCAGTGAGGTGTGAGGTAAGGGACTGACCTGGCCCACACCCCTATTGTAAATGCAGGAGAACCCAATGGGAAGAAATGGCAATGTCTGACTCAATTCAGAAAGCTGAATTATTTCTTTATTATAACTATGCTAAAATACATTAATATGCTATATAAAAGGAGGATACTAAAACTACAGACTACTTTCTCTGTCTCTAACTCTCCCACAACTCATGACCCTCTCGTTCCAGTCCAGCCATAGGTGGGTTGGATTGGCCATCAGGCTCAAACAATCCTCACCAGAATCCAACCAAGCAATCACTCTAGGTGAACAATTTTCTAAATACATTCCACATAGGAAAAACAAGGAGCAGAAATAAAGATTGTTTTCTCTTTCATTTCTCTCTGTGCACCTCTATGAAAATCCTGAGAGGGAGAGAAATGTGCTTGCCACACCCCCCAGCACATGTGCTGCCATGGGGGGCTCGTTGCTGTGCTTCCAAAATTCCCTCTTGCCTTCATGTCATAGGTGAGGAGGGCAGTGGGGTCTGTAAAGGGCAAATATCTGTCCAAAGAGAAACGTCACCAATACCTTGCACTTTCAGTCTTGAATTGACTCATATGTTCACAGCCATACAGCTTTTAAGGAAAACCTCTCTCACCGAAATCCATGCTGGTTTTTGACCTCAAAACCCTGCATCTGTTCCAGCCCCAAAAGCAGTGGCCTGAGTGTGACAGGCATAGAACAGCTGAAGTGCATTATTATCCCCTCCAAATCACCCTGGCCCTGCTCTCTGCCTCTCTGCCTCTCCCCCAGCCTGGGCTTTGCAGGCAGGTGTCGAATCCAATCCCTTCACTCGGACAGGGAGGGTCTTTCCTGCCCTGCAGATTCACATCCAGGCACTTGAGAAAGGTCACATTTGCTCCATCCTCCTGTGCTCAGAGGCTGCAGCAGCCCGGACACAGCTGGGCCCCCAGTCCAGTGCAGACAGCTTCGTTTTGAGACAGCCAGGGCAAATGTGAAACAGCATTTGCACTGGCACCTCTGCCAGGAACCCAGTCAAGCCAAACACTGGAACAGGTCCAGCTAATAAATGATAGAACTCTCAGAAATTGTAAAAAATACATGGCTTTCTGAAGAGTATTGTAAAGTTCATTTTTTTGGGTGTATTTGGCCCAGCAGCGCCAGTGCCTGTAGTTTCCCCAAATGAGCACTTTAACACAGCTTTGCAAAATAAGGCTTTTTAATTGGTTATTCATGATGAAAATGTTACAGTGAGCTAAGAGTTCCCCACAAGATGGATACTTAGAAACCCAGTTATTTTTGTAATGGACATAAATAATCCTCTTGACAGTAGCCTGGAAAACTCCCCCAGCTTGGTTTGCTGGCTCTCTGTTTCTTGCCACCAGAGGATACAGAGACTGAAGAGGAAAACAATGAAACTGTGAATGTCCTAGAATAAAAGGAGCATCACCCTTTCTAAAATGCAAAACTTAAGAAATTGTAGAGAGGGAAGCAGGAAAATCTAATGGAATGTCGGCTAAAACACGAAACCATGGCTCCATGATTAATCCTGGAGTACTGAGCCCCTGTGGCAGTGGAGACCCCCTTGTCAGGAGGTTTGTAAAGTTTCCAGGTGGAAATGAGCAGCTGTTGGAGCTCTGGCTGGCACCAAGGCTGTACTCAGCCAGGAGAGGCGAGTGAGCCATGGGCCAGCACAGTGCTGCATGGCTACAAGAGCAGAAAGCAAAAATGTGACTCCTTCCAACTGTCTTGGAACTTTGGGACGTTTACAAAGCGCATAGAATGGAAGTACCTCTGCACTGAATTCTGGCTGATGGAGTTTGTAGATCTTTATGTGCCCTAAACCTCCTCAGAAGTGAATGCAAGCAGCACCACGTTTCCTTAGGGATGAGCAGCCCATGGATGATGGATTTCAAGTGATCTGCACAGGTACTGTGACAGCAAGGCAGGGCTGGTCAGAGCCATGCCTTGGGTCACTGAAACCACCACTACAACAGCAAGGCCCAAACCTCAGCCAGAGGAGCAAAAGGATTTTCTGCTTTTCAGTTTCCAGTTGCTGAGGTCATTCCTAACTCTTGCAGAGTCACAGCGCTGTTCCCATTAAAAAGAAAACAAATGGATTCACTTAAATTGAAATATAAAATCCTTCCCTCGACATTGTTGTTTGCACTGCCCTCTTTGACTGAATAATTTCCCAGTCTCCTGACAGTCCTTAAGGAAGTGCTTAAAGCCTGAGTCTGTGTAACACCCACTGTGAGGAAGGGGTCACCCAAACTCCTATCTCCTACTGCTCAATTTAGCTAAGAAGAAAAGGCCTGTGCTCATATTCCAACACATGTTTCTGCTTTTAGATCTCTGGGAACTTTATGTGTCTTTTTTTTTTTTTTTTTTCATCTGTTCTCAGAGCAAATGTCAGTGCATTCAAAGTCCAGAGAGGGATTTTGGGTTTGAACCATGGAACAATTTGCCAACTTTGAAGGAGTCACAAAAGTTTAGATATTATAGTAGAAGTAGTTACAAAGTAGAGGGAAGAATTTTTTAGTATTGTACAAGGGGGTTTAACACCTGTACAGGGGGGTTTTTACTTTGTACATGGGGGTCAGAAGTTTTAAGATGGAGGAATGTAGGCCGGTCCTGTTCCTCCTCCTTCTCCTTCCTTACCTCCATGTTCTTGGTGATGTTGGCACTTACAGGTTGGTTTAGAGTAGAAAAACACCATTTAATATAGGTAATGGGCATTGGGGAAAAACTGCACCCATGTAACACGTAATGTACCATATAAAAGATAGAAAAGCACCATTTAATATAGGTAATGGGCATTGGGGACAAACTGTACCCATGTAACACGTAATGTACCATATAAAAGACAGCACAGCCCTGGGCAGAGGGGGAGAGAAGAAGCAGTCGGGAGTCAGAGAGGATGTCAGGGTGTGTGTGTGCCTCTGTCTGAGCTGTGAGCAAACCACAGCAGCCCAAGGAGAAAATCTTTTAGATAACTTGCAATAAACTGCCTTGAGACCGGACAGCAGAGACTGCTGAGCCTTTCTTTGGAAGCTCGGGGGTGGAGGAGAGACTTTTCCAGCACACAGAACCCCTGACCCAGGCCTGGTTCCGACACAGGGTGACACAGCCTTGGCACGGGCCAGCAGAGCAGCAGGGAAATCTCCAGAAATCTCCAGCCCAGCCTTCACTGCAGGCAGTTCCCTCCTGAGGCTGCTCCTCACACCTGCATTATCCACGCCACATTTTCTCCTGCACAGTTTCAGTACCTAGATGTGTGTGAAATAGCAATTTATTTAGTTCTGCCTTTACAGAAGTTGTGAGAGAGGAGAAGAAATTGCTGCCTGCTGATGCTGCAGACCAGTATGGTCTCAATTTTTTCTACCATTTTCTTTTATTCACCTGCTGCCTGGGTCCTGCCTCTGGGGTGGGAACAATCATTTTGTTCTATGTGTTGTCCAGCTCTCTCAAAGTAGAGTTTCTAAATGCTACAATGAGTAAATTAATTTGGAATCTAGACCCTTTCATGTGCTGGAGCATCTCTGAGATGGGCTGATTTTTTTGCTGCTGCTGAATGATAGAGATGGGCAAGTTGCTTCAGAAGCTGTTACACTCTGCTGGCACTGAAATCATATATAATTTAGGGCTGCCTAAAGCCTCTATATTCAGTTTCCATCTACTTCTGCCCCAAGCATGGACAGAACTTTTTAAAATGGACACAAAAACATCCACAGCTGCTTCATCTGAAGCAACAGCCAGTGCTTTTTGTGTCACTGAAATGGCATAAACCCAATATAAACAGGAATAGGAAAATACTTTTGAGTGTTCCGCATTTTACAGCTTCCATTTAAATTAATGAAAATGAGATCTAAGGGTTCCAGAAGCAAATCAGCACTGGAGTGCTTAGAAATGACACCTTAAAAAATTAAAATACTCAAAGCACATGAGAAAATAATTTTTTCAAAGGAGATTTAATGAATTCTGACAGTTATTTGTATAATGTTTGTTATGTGGCATCACTAAGATTTTTCTACTGGTGAAGGTTAGATGAAAGTGTTTTGACAGCTCTCACTAGAGGGATGATATTTAATATAGAGCAGTTTGCAAAACAGTATCAGGACCTGGGAATACCTTTTTGGTTAGTCATGGTCACCTCCAGCCTTGTGAAGAAAAAAAGAATTCCTAAATTCTGTAATTTCTGGTTTTAGCAGCTCATCTCACAAAGGAAAAAAATTACCTGAGATTTAAAAAAATACCTCTCTCAGGCAAAATGGTGTGTCCAAACATTAATTTTCATGGCCTAAATGAACAGAGGTCTTGAAAATGAGAAAGCCCAGAATGGAACCTGAGTTTGGCTTTTCAGGGAAGACTAATTAGCAAAATGGGAAAGTCTCTGAACTGTGGGAAGGCTCAAAGCTGAAGTCTCACCCTCAGCCCTGCACAGAGAAGGAATGCAGAGCACAACTTGTGTCACCCAAACTCCAGAGGCTGCGGCTCTGCAAGCTCAATTTCACCCCTCCTGAAGAGCTTCACCCCAATTCCCAAATAAAAAACCCTAATGGCAACTGCGTGGAAAGAAAGCAAAGTCAACATAAGGAAAAGATGTGGGAAAACAGCTCTGCTGGTCTCTGCTCAGAGACTCTTTCTGGGAAAGTTCTCCATGCACAAAGATGAATCCCACAACATTTTTGCTGCTTTCTAAAAAGCTTGGGATTTTTTCTGCACACTCAGGGTGGCTCCTGTGGCTTTTTTAACAGCTTGAGTGTGATTTTCCTTCTAGGAATTCTGTCCCTGTAGAGTAAAAAAAGAGGCTCAGACACGCAGAGGCTTTAACAAGTCCTGTTAATCCAAGTGGGACCTTGGATTTGTCCACACTGGTCCCACAGGGAATACCAGGATCTGTTTGTGTGTTTTGAGGAATCCCACGGAATATAGTGGCAGTTTCAAAACTGTTCTCCTTTGGATTTTTTTTTAAAAACCCATCTATTTCATAAAATTGCTTTGTAACAAAGTCAACTTTTTTTTCCACCCATGTAGGCAGCTAAAGGTCTAAAATAATTTTAGATTTCCCCATGGAAAAAAAAAAATATTGTATTTCCTGAAGAAAACTTGTGAAAGAAAATTCTTAGAAGAATATTGTTAGCTGAAAGTACAGATTTCAGCCAACAAGAAATTTCTATGATAACCTGCATGTGCTAACTCCAGCCTTCAATACATTTAATTTTTGGTGCTTCAAGCCTTGATGTGTGGAAGGTTTTCACCTCAGCTTGTGCTGTCTGGGGACAGGGAGCAGGAGGGAGCTGAGTCCTCATCTGCTCCTGGCTGCTGGCACCCACTGCAGCTCAGCAGCCTCCATGGGCTCTCCCCAAATTTCATTTTTTACACCCTCCAACAGCATTAAAAATGACAAGACATAAGAAAAACAGAGTGAGGATAACAACAGCAATCACACTTGTGAAAAAGCAGGAGGTGACAGCTTAAAAAATATTAATAATTGCAGGCTTGTTTTGCTGTATCTTACAGAATGTGGGAGAAGGGATTTGTTGGGAGAAGAAAAGGACTAACAACATTTAGAAAAAAATATATATTTGTCATTGGGAGCTACTCTTTAACTTCAAAGCATCTTTAGTCTCTTAAAAGGATTTACATTTGAGCTGAAGGGAATTTAGGTAATGGGCAGCTCTGAGAGACATCCCCTCTAGCAGAGTTTTCACATATCACACAGCAAAGGAAACAATTCCTATTGAGTTTCACGGGATGATTTATCATCCCGCCTCTCCAAGCCTCTCACCGGCTCTTTAACATTCACTACACACTTTGTGAAACTGTCTAGAAAATGATAGAACTGACAAATGTCCCTGTCCTGCCTACAACTCAACCATGCCTCTTCCAAAAGGAAACACAAATTAAGAAATTCCCAGCCCATGCAGTTACATCAATGCTTTTGGTGCCTTTTCCCAAGCACAGGAGCACAGGCATGGGGTTTATAGGAACTGGAGGAAAAGATACAGGGATTTTAGGACACAGGGATGTTCCAAGGAAGGAAACAAACCGCTGAAAATACTTTTTAAAAATAGAAATCCAGACTTATTCCTAAAAGAAATGTCTGAGTCACAGCCTAGACTTCTACCATTAACTACATTTCAACAACAGCTGAATTACTCAACCTAGGGATATTAGAGGGGGTCTCAAAATAAATCATGGAGTCAAACATATCCATACATTGGAAAAGAAAACTATATGATGCAGCTCCCCAACCTCACACCCAGACTGCTTATCTTGGCCTGAACCACCTAAGTGTTCAACCAGAATGAAACTCCTGGTAAGTACCACAAAACAAGTGGCACCATGTAACAAACACAAAAAGCTGCTTTTAGAAACACCACTGTGAGGCTATTCCTTTTTCTGAATGGAGAGTATTCATCCTTATAGGAAAGGAGGGCCCAAATTTCATTTTAGGCTACTGGTCAGGTGCTGACCTGGTGTAAATTCAGGATGTCTTCCCTTCACAGACCTTACTCCAGGTTACAATCCTGAACATAAAATTAGAATCAGTGTGATTTGTGGTTAATCATTTCACCTCTCAGTGCTTTTGTGGAATGATGTCGTTCTTCTGCCTCACAGAGTTTATGGATCAGATAAAAGGTGCTATAAAAATACATCTCAGAAGATTTACTGTGGTGATACACAACTTTCTGCCAACTCTTTCTTCTCAGCTGACAGAACTTTCTCTACTTAGCAAAAAGTCACCTAGAGAGAAGTCTCTTAAGTAGAAAATATTCACTGTTTTAGCTAAAACCCGAAGGTATGTGTGTAGTGAGAGCTTTATCCCAATCTTGAAGCCATTTCATTGGTCATTGGGATTTTTTGGCTGGAAAAGCCAGAAAAAAAAAATCCTTTAAGCACTTTTTGGCTGCTCTGCAGTGGTGTCTCAGTGCCTGCTCCTGCCCCATGCCAAAAACTGGGCAATTTGGGGTGTTTTTTTCTCCCATCCCTACTGCTACCCACCTTTCTCATGGGAGGATCATAACTCAGTTTGGTGTTCTTTAACATCTTATGTGCCCAGACGGAACGTTTTAAATCACTTTACAAGCTCAAATGAAAGCTCATTATGTAAAGTAAGGAGAGAGTAAATGAAAAGGTAATTCCATATTTTTCCTACTTTTTTTAGAGCCAGCGATTCCCTGTCATCTAACTTCAGGGTTTTCAGTGGTCCTGGGAAGGGTCAGAAACATACTTCCAGGAAACTTAAAATTCAATGAATCCTTAACTGAACCAGAATGCAGCAGACATTTTCAGCCCCCGATTTCTTCCGAAGGAATATCAAAAGGAGCTTTTCCCCAGCTACTGTTTCCACCGGCACCCACAATTATTTGTGTGAAGCGCTCCGAAAAAACAGCGAGCTTTAATGTTACTTAAATGCTTAAGTGTTTAAATATCACGGATTAATTCTTGCGGCTTAATACCAGATTACAAATAAATGTGCTCTTTGTGGTGCTCCTCGTGTGCGACAAAGACTGGTTTGAGTCTTTCTCGGCTCTTTTGTTTCTCGTTACTTGTAGATAGCACTTAAAAAAAAACCAACCACATTCCCAGTGGCCCCATAGACTTAAATATCCTTTTGAAACGGAGGATTCCCTCCTCCTTTTTAGCCTGGGGCAAATCTAAATGATAATGTGAAATACCTGCGCAGAAACTGGCATCCCTGCTCTCCCTAAACTGCGTGTTGCACCTGAGGGCAAAACAGAGGTGTGTGCGGAGCTTTGGCACGGATTTGGGGTTTCAGCCCCAGCATGTGATGAGACCTATGGATTCATCAGGAAAAATTAACTCTCTCCGCTCCACAATGACGTTCTGAGCACCGGCACGCTAATTCTGGGTTTAGGACCGCGGAGGGGTGGAGGGATGGACAGGGAAGATCCTGAGCTCTCCCCCAGGGTGTGGAAAATGGGAAAGGGGCTCTTCTGCACATCCTTGGGGATTGTGCTGAATTCCAGTCTAGGAGAGAGAGGGAAAGTATGGTTTAATTGGAATTTACATCTAGACCTTGTCCATACAACATCAAACAACTTGCTATAATGACACCAAATATTAAATGTATCGATACCAAAATATTAATCCCAAAACCACTTACAATCTATTGTAATTTTAAAATAATTAACTTCTGATTATAATAACATACATTATAGTGTCTATGTTATCTCACCCTTCACACTGAGAGAAAAATAAAATAAAACTTTTTAATACACCTGTCAATTACCCCATCTCTAAATTAAAACAAACAAACAAACAAACAAACAAACCACCAAAAAAAACACACAAAAAAATACCCAAAAAACCCCAAAAAATCCAACACTGCAGTGGTGTGTGTGACCAGGGTGTCACGCTGGTGCTAGGGACAGAGGAACTCAAGGCCCGAGGGAGGTGGTGGCACAGCTGATGCTGTGAAATGGACATTTAAAGGGAAAAAGTGCTTTGGGCAGGTCCTTCCTAGGTCCATGCCCTTCTCCCCACGGCTGCAGAGGTGTTTGGCACGAATTTGGCTTAGCACAGGGCAAAAACCCAACAAAATACCAGCAGGGATTGAAATTTGAGAAATAACAAGCGTCGTGGGTAAAACCTACACTCTAAATGTGCTCGGTTCCCTTACTGCAGCTCTGGAAACACCTGATGGAGACAATCTTTGTAAGACTCCTGCAAGGCAAAAGAGATTTTCTGCTGGGTTTTAGCCTCCTTTAGGCGTCCCTGCCCATGGCAGGGCATTGAAATTAGATGATCTTTAAGGTCCTTTCCAACCCAAGCCATTCCATGATTCCATGATTTTATTTCCCGCTGGCCGTGATGGAAATGGAACGAGCAGAGAATTCAGACTTGGGGCATCCTTTTGCACAGAAATCTCTCCCCATTTTGAGGGCCACTGATGTGTTTGGATTTCTGAGATCCTCCCGGAACCAGCGGAACGCGATCCGAGATCGTGGTGGGGCTCAGTGAGTTGAGCTCTGTTAACTCCAATGGCCCTGGGAAAGCGCTCCACAGCCAGGGATCCCAGGAAAATACCAAATCCAACAGGAGGAGAAGGATTTCAGAGCTTCCTTGAGGTATTTCTTCATTCTCCCCAGCAGCATGATTCGCAGGGACATTAAGAACAGCGCAATATCGTGGCAAGGGGAAGAGGAGATTAATCTCACACAGTTAAGAGCCTGAGAACCGCAGGAGAGAAAAGCTGGCCAGAGTGCAAAGCCCATCAGGGTTGACCTGGCAGAAAAGCAGACCTTAAATCCAAATTCAGCTTTAATTCTCTCTCCTGCCTTGATTTCATGCTCTTTTTTCCCGCTTAGCCCCAACTACAGAGAACAATTTGGAGCAGAGTTCCTCTTTGCTTTGATTTTACCCAGAGCACCCAAAGGTAGATGCCAGCCCTGCACGTCTGAGCTCAGACTGGGGGGTTGTGTTTTCTGTGAACAAAACTAAGACACATTTCCTTTCCTTTTGCAACATAAGATGGCTTCAAATGCTGCTTAGATCCCAGTCCTCATAACCCAAGTCAACTGGGCTTTTCTTTCTTTTCTTTACGAAGTGATAATTATGACAATATGCAGCACTGTGTCTCTGTGACTTTCATATCCAACTTCAGTGTTTCTAATGTTGCTTCAGATTCATTCTTTCTCCCATCCGCCCAAGAAGCAAAGGCAAAGATAATTTAGAAATCTTTAGGGCTGTTTACATTTGGAATGTTCATGGGAAAACGACTTTGAAATGAAAATACATTTTAACAAGAATGTTATTGTTTAGTTCTGTTCTACTAAACACGGCTTAAATTCACTCAGAGTTTGTGTCTTTATTTATGGATTTGATTGGCAATTTAGGGAACCACCATTGGTTATTTGAAGAGGGTGTTTATTTAGTGTTACAGTTTTGGGTCAGTTCCACTCAAAGGAAACTTCAAGCATATAGAATGGCAAACTTGACAAATCATGTCAACACTTGGAATTGGACACTGCTTTCCATTAACTCTTGGGTAAACTAAATATATCTGCCAGGGACATTTTTTGTTAAGTGGTTATCAACATTGTGCTCTACCAAGGAATCTTGACTGTGGCATTTTCAGCTTTAAAAAGCCCAGAGAATTAAGGTAGACTAGGAACAGAAGAAATGCACTAATTTGCAGGGCAGAAGAAGCAAGGCTGGGTTTGAAAAGGTGTTTGCACATGTAAATCCAACGCAGTGAGAGTGGGGAGGATAAGTCTGTCCTGGATTTGAGTTCAGAGGGATTAAAGGACAGTTTCACGTGGATTGTTGTAATCAGCCAGAATCTGGCATGCACAGCATTTACATACTTCTGCAAAATCTGCTGTCTGACTCGATTCAGTTTTCAAAACCCGTCCTTAGCCCGTGTGCCTGGCCTCACCCTGCCATTGCACCACCTCTGACTCCTCCGTGGCTGCTGGGATGGAAAGGGATGGCTGGCTTTGTAGTCTGAGTGTGTCGTGCTCTGAGAATGCTCCTGAATGCCTCTCTGGGAACAGAGGGAAGAAAACATTTAATTTCTGACCCCTGGATGTGGGTTGCACACCTGTGGTGCAGAAAAGATGCTGAACCCTGCAAGACACATTCTGCACCCATCCTGGCAGGACACTCAAGACACCTGGACAGCCCAGAGGGCACCAAAACCCCCGAGGACCCCAGGAGCTTTCAGGACTAAGCAGTAGCTGAGATTGAAATGTAATTTTGGTTCACTGCTCCTGTTTGTCTTGGAGAAGCTGAATGGTCCCCAGCAGCAGGGACATCTCTGGCCAATGCAGCAGGGCTGAAAGCCCACCTTCAGGTACCAGCAGCAAATGCATTTTCTAGGTTTGGTTGTCATTACATCAGCAGGAAAAGGCTGGCAAGGCCCTCAAAACTGAGAGGAAGTGTCTGAGTTTATTGAGTCAAGGGAATCACTCCTGAATACAAGTGAGCTCTGAGCCCAGCCCCAAGTGATCTGACAGCACCACTGATCTCCAAAATGAAGTGTTTTGTTGAACTCAGAAGCTACCAAGCACTGTATGATACAATTTGTTTGACAATCACAGCTCCTCTCCCCACACACTTAACCTTAGGAAAACTTCTGAGAGCTTTGGATTTTGCTGGAGAAGTTACTAGTCCAAGTGTCTGACTCCTGGGTCACACCATCTCCAAGTCAGTCCCAGTTTATCTGGGAATCTCAGCAGGAGGTTTCCCAAGAGTCTGAGATCTCTGTGGTTTTCAGTTCCATCCAACTCAGATAATCTTTCAAACTTTTTCTTACAGCATTTAGGTACTTTCCACATCTGGCCCTGAAGCTGGAAGTGTGTGAGGCTCAGCTCCAGTAAAACATAAACTGAACTTTATGAACCTCATAAACAAAGAATAAAATAAAACATAAAGTCTCTGTTGGTTTGCAGATTGGCCTGGTGCTTTTATTTATTTATTCATTACCCTCTCATTAAAACAACAAAAATTATTTTACGTTCAGCAACTTCCTGAGAAATGTAGAAAACCAAACCACTGGTTTGGTTTCAATGCATCCACTATTTCAATGCATCCATTATTTTGTAACATCCAGCACACACCACTGCAGACATTTTCCATATTGCTTATTTAAACCCTATTCCTGCACTTAAAACAAACAAACAAACAAACAAACCAAAAACATAACCAAAAAAACCTCAACATTTTATTCTGCCTTTGGCAGGGTTTTTGTAAATTAGATTAGAACTATAATTCAGGCAAACTAGCTGTTGGAAATGGATCTTAAGGTCCTCAAAATGGTCTCTAGACCCCTGGGAATATCCATCAGATTTATAAGTGGAACACACATACCATGGCATGCTGCAGGTCTCAGGAAGGACATGTGAAAGCTGCCCATAAGGTTTTAAAGGTTTAAATATTTTAAACCTTTCTACAACAGTCTCTGCAATTCAGGAAATCCTGGACTTTTTTCTTCTAAAATCCCTTTCTGCCAGCACAACTGTTGTTTCCAGGTGCTGAGGTTTCCTACAGCTCTGTCAATGTCCATTGTTTCTGGAAGCCCTGAAGGTCTCAGCATTTCCAGCGGCTGAGAACCAACACACCGAGCCAAAGTTCATGAATTTTCAAATGTACAAATTGCTATTGATCATTCAATGGGTTTTGGAACCCCAAAAGTTTTGTCATTTTTGCCTAAACTCTCTGTCCCCTTATAACTCACCTTTCAAAGTCTGACCCTTCTACAGGCAGCTCCTTCTGGTATAAAGTTTTTACTAATTCACATTTGTTTCTGCACAGAAATCCACTCTACCTCTCTACAAATAATTCAAATATACAAATAATTCATTTCTCCTTCTCTGTCACACAAAGGAGATCATAAACCTGCAAGGCAGCAGCTCTGCACTTCCCAAATTTCCTTCCCACAGACAGGCCCAGAAGGGATCTGAACCAGCAGCACTTTGCCTCCTCTCTCAGCACAGGGACACATTCACAAGGGATTTACAGGAATCTGGGAGCTCCATGCCCTGGTGAACATCCCCAGCTGCCTCTTGGAAGCCCCAGCACTTTCTAAGGATGAAATGCCATTTAAAATATCTAGTGCTTTTCACAGGGATGTAAAGATACCTATCATGCAAATTTTAAAAAGTCCCAAAAGGAAATTGCCTGAAGAAGTTAGAGAAGCTGATGAGGTGCAATAACCGTGGAGATTTTTCTTTGCTCCCCAGTGGTTGCCTGAGCTCCTGACAGTGCCAGGGATTTCAGCAAGGACAGGATTGCACTGGAAATCACTGGAAATCACCTGCTGTGCTGCTGGGAACAGAGACCTGGTGTGCCCAGAAGAAGAAGGCAGTCCCAAGAGTGCCACAGCACCACCTGGGAGTTGGGTATTGCTCAGTTTCATAGCCAAGGCCTTAGGGATCCAGCTGAAAACCTGCCTTGATATTTAAAGCAGCAGCAAATTAGGCCAGAAATGTTGGTACAACGAGCTCTAGTACAGTAGAATGTTTCTCACAGATAGGTTATAAAGAGCAGGAACATTTTGCAAACAGACTAATCTTAGCTCATGCAAGGCTAATTTCAGTATTAAAACTGGGGGGCACCAAACCCTGTCACCACTAAATTCCATTTTGATTCAAAATGACATCTCCTAAAGAAAGATGGCAACTGACCATAACAAACACAAGACAGTCAAATAAATAATGCTATTTCTAGGAAGGAATTTATAGTCCTGAAGTCACTTAAGAACAGAAGGAAGGTCAGGAAGAAGGATCGCATTATAAACCGAAAGCTATTCTGATCTAATGAATGGCAAGGAGACATTTTGGCCACCTCCTAGGGAGCACTGATTATGGCTACTCAGCAACCTCTCTAGGTGGTGGTTAAAACATCTTGTTTCTATTCATTAGTTCAGCAGTGTATTCATTCCACAACAGAGTTTAGGAATCCCTCCCTCCTCCCCTGCAGCACCCCTGGTTTGCAAATATGTCATCCACAAGCAAAGGAAAAGAAAATAGAGAATCGTACTTCAACAAACCAAAATCTTAATCTTTGTGCTTTTTTCCCCCCACTTCTTCCAATCTTCAAAAATTACAGTGGATTGTCTGTGTCTGAGAGGAGAGAGGTGAAAAAGGTGAAAAAGGTGAAAAAGGTGAAAAAGGTGAAAAAGGTGCCTTAGTCCCCAGGTGCAGGAGCAGGGCAGGGATGTGAGCAAGGACTGGGGGCACTCCTGCTTCTTCCCCCTGCTCCAGCCCTGCCCAGGGCCTGGGCACAGGGACCAGAGGGGACAAACTGCTGTAGGCTCAGAGGGGGTTCTGCAGCTCCGGGTGCTGAGCTCTGTGTGTGTTAGAGTCAGTGCAAGTGCAGAATGTGTGACACACGTCCCTGCCAACACCGTCCTGTGGTACAAACCCCATCCTGAGCCTCTGCCCCTCCCTGTCTCCAGCCCCTAGCACATCTCACAGATTCATCCAGGGCATCCTAACAGTGCCCTGAGGAAGGTGTTGCTCCTGTTCCCGTTCCTTTTCTTGGAAGAAAACCTCCCTGCCTTCATGGCTATAAATCTTTTCCCTTCCAGCCCCAAGGTGTCCTGGCTAGTCCCTGCTCAGTAGCTCTTGCACTAACATTTGTCATTTAGCTTAAACATACTCCCTCCCCTTTTATCTTCCTCAGTCAAGCCCAGAGAGAACAAACCCACCTCCCTTTCACATTCATATTGCCAAGACAAACACACACCAAGCTCACTCCTGCAAACAGAGCTTTTTGCATCCTATGAGTAGCTCCGATCCAATCTGAATTAATCTTCCCAAAATCCGGGAGAAAGGTGCACAGCATCCAAAATCCGGGAGAAAGGTGCACAGCATCCACAGGTGACACCAGTAGGTGACAACCTGCGCCTCTCCATCAGGACCAGCCCAGGAGCCGGGGCTCATCTCTGCTGCTCCACCCCAGCAGCGGCTCCAGGATTCCCCCGGGAAGAATGCAGACAGGCGCCAGGCAGCAGGGCACTGCCCAAAAATTCCCCAGCGCCTCAGCTCAGCCTTTAGAGATGCTAAACAAGGCCTTTGAAAATCGGTCCCGCATGGAATTATCTCCAATTTCACAGAGATTTGGGGAGCAGTATTGTTACCTTGTTCCAGTCGTGTGCTGGCCACTCTTGTGGCTGCTGGTGTAGATTTAGTGCAAACACAGGCAGATGCTGCTTTTCTAATAAAAACTATGTTTTAAACAGCATGTATAACCCCTTAACTGGTTGCAAACAACAAGCAAGTTATAAAATCCACATGCCTTAGACATATCACCATTTAAAATATATTTTTCCATGCCTGAAACCAGAAGATTTCTCTTAAACCAGCAGGAAGAAAAGAAATCAGCCTCTGTAA
Source organism: Taeniopygia guttata (assembly GCF_048771995.1). Lineage (NCBI taxonomy): Eukaryota > Metazoa > Chordata > Aves > Passeriformes > Estrildidae > Taeniopygia > Taeniopygia guttata. The sequence goes on from NC_133045.1 coordinate 13,005,522, forward strand.
GACCATCACAACCACATTTCCACAAGGTCAAGAGACATTTCTGTCTGCAGTACCACCTGCCTGTCATGATAAATAATTTTTGTTCTGATTTGTGAAGTTTGCTGCCGTGGGAATGAGCCCATTTGCTCCCTAATGTATGTAAGATGTGCAGCATGACACAGAATTGGCAACACAGCCACGGCTTCTACATCTGTCCTCAATATTTCACTCCTTGGAGACGTCAGCGTTCCAAGTGCAAGGTTAGCAGCAGGACTGATCCTTGACCAAGGTGTTGCCTTAAGGTCCAGGCACTACAAAAACCTCAGCACTCACACCAAGGATTTCTCTCCAGCAGAGGCCACGTCTGTCACTGAGAAAAATGCAATTGGTGCTCTTCCTTTTAAAACAGATATCCCCAACCCATGGAATATTGTAAAATCTTGGTATCTCACACATCTGTGTAGTCATACAGAACCCTCATATCAATACTGGACTTAATGAGTAATATGGGCCAGAGCAATTTTGTAAAGAAAATATTTCTGTGGATGAGGCCATGGATTCTGTGTGAATAAGGCTGCACAGTTCTGCACCCAACTGGGAGCACCACTGCAGCCTTGAGGAAGATGCATCAGAATGAGATTTTGGTGAGTCCATAGTACCAGTTCAAACTTCTCTCCTTATGTTTGTTACTCAGTGCTAAAATGTCCCATTGAGGCGCTGCTAGCCCAGTGTGAAAATGCCAAAATGAATGTGCAAAATCATTCTGTGTAAAACTATGCAAAACCCCATAAAAAAGTGATTGCTAGGATTTTATAACCATTAAATGTATGTGAGCAACATTAAAAGATTGCATGGTGTCTCTCATGGCTACACAGGTGTTTGTGGTGCGTTTTCAGATATATTACCACTATTTATTGAATTTTTTTCTCTATATCACAGCTATAGAGAAGAAATAAGAAATGCCTCAGCTGCTCTTACAGCTGACCTGGCTGGTGTGTCACTGGTGTGCCACAGTGCCCAGCAAGACCCCGTCCTCAGAAATCACTGAGACTCACCCAGGATTATGTACAAAGGTCCATCTGTTCCCATCTTAAGCAATGTTACCTCAGGGATGTTGGAAAAAAACGTTTGGAAAACCTAAGCAGAAATATTCCAAGTATTGCATCTGCTTGTGTAACCTGGCAAAATTTTCCAAATGCAAATCCTCTTAACAAGGATCTCAAACCTTTTCTGAGGTTTGGGAGCTGTCTGTTTTTCTCACTGTTCCCTGAAGATCAGGAACATATTCACATGGGTGAAGCAATCCTAGATGTCCTGAACCACTGAAAATACAGGGCTCAGCATGTTGTTTTTTGGACTGTGGCTTTCCCTGAAGTGGGTTTGTGCAGAGAGGTGCAGCAGTGTCAGACTCATCCCCTCTGAGTTACCCATCCTGCCCTCGTGTCCAGCACTGGGGTCTTCCAGGGCTGGCAGAGGAACACCCAGTTTGGGGTTGGGTGAGAATGCAGGAGATGCTGGATAAACCCTGCTGAGCCCTCCCAATCATTGATACCCTGATTGTTGCCATCCCAAAGCCTTTCCTTGTCTTCTTCCCAAAAACGGAATCCCGAGAGCGGGATTTTCACTGCAGCATCATGCTTGAGGTTGTGCATGAATAGGATTTGTGTGATTTTATCAAACCAATAATATTTTTGACACGTGTACATTGATTTTCTATTTGTGCCAGCCTTTGTCCCAGCCTGATCCCACAGTGCCCATTCCTCCCTGCAGACAGCACAAGCCATCCCATCTGAACTCACCGCCACTCGCTCACGTTGTCTTCCTCTCCCTCCCCCAGACATTCTTTGACATGATTAGTGGCTAAATCAGATTCTTTAATTGAAAGAAATATAACTGAACTTTCTTCTGTTGGGAATGTGCCAGAGGCCACATCATAAGCAATGTCAAAGAATATTGGAAATGATCTAGACCTCTGACATTTGTGTTTAGCGATTCAGCTTGCCCCAGGTGGTTTGTTTGGGATTGGAATTTGTCACTGCTCGGAGGAGATAGTCTTTGGTGGTTGGGGCTTAAGGATTGCTGCAAAGAGATATAAGAAGATATGTTTAAACAAGTCACTGGAATGCTTTGCTTTAATCTCCTACAACGTTTTGCACAGCCATGTCCAGGAGGATTTTTCTGGGAGAGACATCCGGCATTGTCTTATTCTCTATGAGATGGCAGCAATTTTTAAAATACCCATTTTTTGTAGAACCTTGCAGCTCATATAGGAAATACTGAAATGTGACCATCTCATTTAGTCTTCATTGCTTTGTTTTTCAGTCTCATCTTCCAAATACCAGCACAACTGGCAGTTATTCATTGAACCTTCTTCCACAACTGTGCAAAACCTAAATCATACATGGGATCCCACAAGTGAGCCTCATGTTACACTTTTCATGTAAGATTTGCATCTTCCAGTGTATTTGTCTTCTCAAAGAATCACTGGGCTGGAATGAGTCTCCAGAGGTCACCTAATCCGTGCCCGTGCCCTGAGGATCCTCGTGTACAGTACAGCCTTCTGGAACCGTCTGAACTCTGAAATGTTTGAAGTGTAGACCAGCCTTGTTACATTTTCACTTCATTTACTTCTCTAATGTTTTCAGATTTCCCAGAAACATCCAGTTCACACTCCTCAGAGCTGGTAAATGCCTCAGCCCTGACTCTCCTATGTACATCCCCCACCTGGACACCCTGTGTGGAGTAGAACCAGCCCTTGAGGATTTGTAGGTCTCTGGAGATATAAACCATGGTGTTTGTTACACTGTATATATATATATATATATATACACAGTGTAATATATTTATACTTACTGTAAAGCCAAGCACCTAAATTACAAAAATATTAAATTATTCCCATGTTCCATGAAACTCACTTCCCAAATCCAAGCACGCTTTGGACACAAAATGTGTTTCCCAAGAGCCAAAATCTTGAGAGCAACAGTTCGCTCTTGTGCTCCTGTTTTTTGAGGCCTCCACTGTCAGCTTCAAAGGAATCATTGTTAATTGTTCAAATCGATTCCCAGCTAGGTTTGATTTATTGCTGGATGATTTATGGAGCTGCTGCTGTCTCTCCCTGTGCCTCTCAGGTGTGGCTGACAGGCAGGAGCTGCCCCGCGCTTGCACTCGCCGCTCCCTCCTAGAAAGGGAGATGCTCTGTGGGTACAAAGAGGCTTTTTCTGCACAGCAGCTGGAGACCACCGACTGCCTGGTAGGGGAAACCCTCTGACACCTCCTCATTCCCTCCAACAGCTTAAAGAGGGATCTTCCCCAAATAAATCTTTGAAATGGAAAGCGAACACGTAAGGTGGAAGACGCACAGCTGCTCGCCCTCACCCTGTGCATGCAAACTCAACTTTAAAAAAGTTTAAAAATCTTGAAAGGTTTGCTCAAGTATTTGCAGTGTTAACTTCTATAGCTGCATATTCATCTGTAAAAGGAGGCAACAGGTGAAAGCATGTCTCAGGCAGGAGGTTCGCAGCTCCTCTCACACCAGACAGGTCTCAGTGCAGTGGTTGCAACATCCCTGAGATTGTCACCTCTGTGCAAATCCCAGCTGGACTGAGCACTGCCTGCTTAGAGCTTTGTCACCTTCCACAAGTACCCCCTGTTTTGTAAATCCTTAGGAATGTCCTGGTTAAACGTTTTGCATTCGAATCATGTGGGGTTGTAGCTTGTTTTACAGCTGGGATTGTTCTGCCTTGTGAATGCACTCTGTTCTGATCTGGCAACAGCTGCTTAAACTGCCCTAAAATCATGATAGGAATAATTGGAAATATATATTTTGAGGAGTCTTTTATGACCACTTTAATTACTTTGCATTTACATTATCTGCTCTTGTATAAATCTAGGTTTTTCTCTCTTTTTCTCCACGCAGTCAAACCACTTGTGACTGAAGTACGAAACAGAGCTATGACAATTTTTCTTGCAGGCAAATCCCATAAAGTTTTAAAGACAGATTTAAAGTTGCAGATTTAAATGGTGCAGATTACTCATGTAGTTGACACCCTTCACTTTCTACCAAACAAGTCTTCACTGAAGTACAAAGAGGGGCAAACAAGAACACATTTTTTCTGTCCTAATCAGATGGAGAGAGGATGGAGTAGAAATGAGCTCCTCTAGGAAAACATGTGCAGTGAGGAATTTCTTGCACAAGAACAAAGAGAAATTGTGGGGAGAGGGTAGGAAACCACGTGGCAAAGTCAATGCAAGACAGACAGCAGACCCTAGAAAAGAGGGCTACCCCTCTTTACATCCACTGCACTAAAGGAATGGTGCACATCTGGTGTGGGGAGCCACAGCAAATCCAGCTGGGAACCATTCTCATGGGGATCCTGGAATAACTGGGGACTTCATGGTAATGGATAAACCCACACTGGAAATTGGGCATGAGGATTGAAGAACCAGCCCTTGGTAGGGGCAAGCTGTGAGTGCCCAAGTCTGGAGCAGTGGCACTGGGGGCTCCAGAGAGGGAAGATGTGGTAGTCAGGAACAGGGCCCTGGAAATGCTTCGGCCTTGCAGTGCCACACAGTACCCAGCCTGCCTCAGCTAGCTTCAGACTCCTTTGTTGTCTTGTCTCATTACCCCTTAATTCTGGACACAGCCAAAGATGAACGTCTGCCATCGCAAACGATAAACGCAAATCAAAGCACAGAGCTCCCTGAGCCCCGGCTGCTCCTGGCTGTGCTCTTGCCCTTCCCAGGGATGACTCCACATGCCGAGATGCCAGTCCCTTAAAACCACAATGTCCCCAGGACCCCAGACCTCGATCTCTGCCCTTGTCCCCTGCTATTCTCCTCACGCAGCCGATGCGGCCGTATGGTGTGAGCCTCGCAGCGCCGCGCGCGGAGGACGGCCGGCTGACAAGGATAGCTGTGGACAGGGGCACTGGCTGTGCCCAAGGGACCTCTCCATTTAAAAGATAAAAATGTACAGCTTATGCTTGAGATCACCACAGTGGCATCTGGTAACAGGCAGAGCAGTGTTGCTGTTTGTAGGTTTGGGGTTGGGGTTTTTTATTGCCCTCTCGTCCCTTGTTTTGGTGATTAAAAAATGTGGGCTGGGCACGAACGTACCCAGGGGGGATGGCAGCATGGGCCAGTTCACAAAATAACAGCTGGGCTGGAGCTTCTGTCAAAATTCAGATTATTTTTAAGAAAAGAAAAGCTTTTTACAGTTCTCTTTCAGCCCAGATTGAAATACCTCTGACAACATATAAATCTGTTGCAATTCTTGCCCAAGTTTAAAAGGAAAATTAATTATGGACTTGGAAGCAGGAGTGACAGAGTGGCAGTGAAAGCTGTCCTTCAGGCACTCAGGCCATGGCTTTGTCCTACCCTGAAGGAGCCTTGGCTTGTGCTTGGACACCTTGAGAGAAAAATTTACAGGGAGTTTTTCTCCTCAGTTTCATGCAAAATGTTGGCTCTGTCATGGATACAGAATCTCCACAGAAGCAGCAAGTGGATTAGTTCATCCCTTAATGTGATCACAAGGCTGGAATTAGACTTGGAACAAGCTCATAAGAAACAAATTCCACTGTGTTTATCCATCCCTGTCAGGCAGCATCTGATGAGGAACACCTCAAAACGATGTCAAATCTCCCTCATGTTCCAGCCTCAGGTGGTGTTTAGGGAAGAAGCAGCCTGGAGATCCTGTCTGTGCCACTCCAGCCTGGTTTTCCTTTTTTTGGTTTTTTTGTACAGGATGGGTTGGGAGCATGTCCATTTTGCACGTGTCCACACATAACACACAGATCAGTAACAGATTTGGGTACAGTATAAAGCTGGCCAAGGTAAAAAATTCTTGTGCTATCACTCATGATGATTCTTCTGTAGTTATTTATCAAATTATTTAGGAATAAATGCTGCTGCAGACACCTATAAAAGACTGGATGCAAAAGAACCCTGCTGGACCAAACCATGTCTCTTGAACTGTGAAATGCTCTGCTGTGAAAAGGAATAATCAGATCTGGTCTTGTCATAAGTAAATATGTGAAAGACACCAGTAATGCAGCTTTAATTGTGTGCTGCCTCAGCAGCAGAGGAAATGCAGCCTGTAAAGTAACTAGATAAAAGTCAAGCCTCAGCTTTGCTCACAGGCACCACATCTGCAAGTTCTGAGTATTGGAAATACTGGAAATCTGTCTCTGCAGCTCTAAGCAGACAGCAGGGAAGCACCTAGCATTTGTCTTCACTTCTGCCTTGGGAACAGGAGATTTTGTTTGCCACAAGGCTGCATTTTGTTTGAAAATCACCTGACAAACAGGATTGTTGCTGCATGCTATCACAGTGGGATGCAAAAGCAAGATCTTCAAAGCACAGCTTAAATAAGTTTAATATTAAAAGAGGAGTGGAGGGAAACTACTATGAGAATTTTGCTATGCATGAAGTGTTTCTGAAAGACAGTGCTCACCATTAATATGGTCTATCAGAGGCCACAGCTCTTGGCTTTCCACACTTCCAGGAAGGCCACAAGGCCACACTCTTCTCAGATTGCTGGTACACACTTTTTGGGAAATGGCATTTGCTGCTCTGAATGCTTTGTGAAGCTATTGTAGCTGGAGGGGCAAGAGGAATTTTTCCCTTTGTTTGCAGTGCTTCCACAATCATAAATAAGCATTGTCTATAGCACTGCCTGTATTGCCACGTCTTGTTCCCACCCACTTCCATGGCAGAAGATCATTGGGCTCAGGGTAGGATCTCCAGGAGCCAAGAAACTTTAAACTTGGTGTAAAATGAGAGCCACAAATCACAGCCCAAACTCCAGCACGTCTCAGGGAGTATATGCTGCCGACTCCTCTGTTTCTGTGCAGACAATAGATACCCTTTTCTGAGTTATGGCCACGGGACCTGATCCTGCAAGGTGCTGAAAGCCACCAAAAGGCCGAGGGGGCTGAGCACTCTCAGGGGTCTTGGCACTTCGTGCTGCTCAGCCCCAGAAAGAGAATAGGAATGGACAAATTTAACTTTGCCCTTAGGAGTTTTATCTCGCCTCCTCCACTCCCTGATCCCCTGCAAGGCATCTCACCGGGCTGGCCATTTCTCCAGATCTTGTTTTAATTATTTAAGTTGAACTAGAGGAGTTTTTGTCATTCCTTTTTGTGGAACACTCTGTACTTGGGGGGCCTCAGCTGGATATCCTGGGTTATGCAACCAATGGTTAAAGCCATTGTTTTCAGAAAGAAATTGCATGAATCTCATTAAATGCACTCTGATCAGGGGAGGCGGGATGTGTCTTTAAAACTGCATTTGGATCCAATCCTATTGTCCCAGATAGGGCTGCCTGCTCTCTTTTCTGATTTAGTCTTAAAGAAACTATTGTGTAGCCTTAATTAATTTCATATTGGATCATATTATCACACTGCAACTGGCATTTGCTTGGAGATGCCTTCAGCTGGTTGAGAATTGCTTCAAACCAGGAGAGGGCAGCAATTTCCCTGACAAACCGAAAGTGCAGCACGATGCTTTTATTTAAAACAGGTTTGGCAAGGTATAAACAATCCAAAGGGCACAAGACTCGCTGCAGTGCAAGCTAGAAATGGCAGGAAAAAAAAAAAATATTACCAAACCCAAACCACACATGCAAGAATAAGGTTTGTCATTCATTACCCAGCTATTGAAGCCACAGGTGTATAAATGCTCCAGGCTTTATTGGCCTCTTGACTTAGTGCTGAGCACTTGTTATCAGCCTTAGATATTTTATAGCCACTACGATGGACTGCAGCCCACGTTCGTGGAGAGACAGAACCAGTGTGTCACTTCTCCTCCTCTCCAACCCCCGTGATTTATGAGCATAAGCAGAATTGGTACTGGAAGTTCTTGTTCTTCAACACATCAAAGTGGACCAAAAACTAGCCTTCAGTCAGGAGGCATCCTCCAAGCCAAACTCATTCCTGATGCAATTTTATTTCATTTTTGCCTACGTGAAGCAGTGTCAGAAAGGCTTGATGACAACAAAGCTTCTGCCCTTGCTCCTGATCTCTGTCTCAGCAATATTCACCCTCTCCTTTCACAGACATTAACTGTCTCTACTCTGAGCAGATTGATACAGAAAAGAAGCAGGATGTCCCCTAAATTTCCTTGTAACCATATTGATTTGCAGTTGCTCAGTGAAAAGAAAAGCAAGTTACCCCCAGTCTGTGTGACAGGTAAGGCACAGCTGGTGACACAGGCCAGGGCACACAGGTGAAGTTGTTTTTGGCTGTGGATCCCAGCCAGGCTCCTCCATCCCCAGATCCCTCCCCAAAGGCACTGCAGGGTGGGGGGAGATCCCTCAGCTCCTCCCAGGAATTCATTTCTGCCAGAAGTGTGACATGAAGGCAATCAGGTGTGTGGTGGCCACAACACACTGAAATGCTGGAACAGCTACTAGGTGGGGGGAAAATGTTTTTTTCTCCCAAAAATTTGGCTTTCCCGTTTTTCTTTTGGTTTGTTTCATTATGCCAAATTTTCCCCTCCAAGGAGCTGTTCAAGGATTCCATTTTCTGCAAAGAGCAGACAGCAAGTCCTCCTTCATCCAAGAAAAAATGAAACCAAGCCTGGGGATACTTGTACTGATGCAGAAACACGCAGGAGTTGTCTTTGGAGACAAGAGGGATTTGGGGAATCCTGGCAACTATTTCTCACCATTTTCCCTTCCAAAAAGCAAGTGAAAGGCAATGCCAGAGCTGAACAGGCTGAGTGCTGCTAATCCAGCATTTCCAGAGAGGCCAAGAAGTCTCCAGGGTTTGTTACAGAAATGTGAGGAAGCCACAGTTCTGCACACAGGTGGGGAGGCAGAGCCTTCTCTGGTGCAAACTGCTGATAAAATCCATCCCCTGATGCCAGTGACAATTTTTAATTCATTTTTCTAAAAATACTCTAAAAGTTTGGATGCTGATTTTCCTTGAGCAAAAACAGAAAAAAAAAAAAAAAAAAAAAAAAGGAGTGATAAATTCAAATAACTCCAGGAAAAAAAAAATTTAAATTATTATTATTAGAAGTATTATGCAAAGAGCTTAATACACTGTAATTAGGAATCCATTACCCCTTTCATAGAAAGAGCCATCCAACCATTTTTAACAGTTTATCATCTTTCATAAAGTTTAGCAAATTAAGAAACTGTCTTGGTAGACCTTGCATTTTTGCTATTTAGTATTAGTAATTTACAACATACTCTAGACATGCTAATTGATCATTAGAAACTGAACTTTTAAATAAGGATCCAGAAAAATTAAAACATGGAAGAAAAATATTGAGTCTAGAATCTGAAATGTATGTTTTTCCAATGTTCATAAAAAACAAATAATTGAAAATCCTTATTACCTGAAAATTGTGGAATCACAACTCAGACAAACTGGCATTACTATTCGCAGTACTTTTCACCATTATTTTTATTTTTAAATGTCACCTTTAATCATCTTTCTCCCATCATAACGTTTCCCTGTCATCACTTTCCTTCCCTTCCTCCAGGCAAATGTTGATGTAAGAAATACAGGGAAAATGTTGTGCTGCTAAACAGCTGGGCAATGTTCAAGGTGTTTCTCTTTTTTTTTTTTTTTTTTTTTTTTTGTAATAGCATCTTTTATCTCCTGCTCATTTGTTCTACCTTTGACCTTTGTGATATACTTTCCTATATCTTTACTTCAGACGAATATTTTAAAAATTGAAGCTAAAAGAAAAGAAAATTCTTAAGGGTTATCATGAGTTAAGAATACAAGGTTCTTCCCTTGAAAATTTCTATAACGAAATAAGTGACTGAATTTCCATTGTTTTTTCATGAATTTCAGTTACGAAATGCACATTTTAACCTCACATTAAGATTCAGGATTTGATAGTAGACTGGAAAAAGAACCCCATAATTAACTTCATTTCTATTTTTTATCATCTGCGAGGGTAAAAGGTAACTTTCAGACAGATGCCTAAGGAGAACGCCGGCTTCCAGGCTGCTGGAACACTGTATTTGGTAATTCTGCTAATTCTCCCATTTGTGAGAGCCTTCAGAGGAACTCAAGTTAACATTTCACCCGGGGAACAACAGGGACAGAGGCGGCTGCAGCTCAGAGCAGCCGGTGAGCGACTCCTTCCCAAAGTTTGATTCTTTGGAGCTTTGGCGGTGCCCGAGCAGCAGGAGGATGATGTTTATCGGCTGAAATCAGCTGCAAAGGTACCAGGGGAGAGAGGGAAAGCGAAGCTGCTCTGCTCTGCTCCCCAGAACCGGGAGCGGCTTTCTAGGACCGCTCCTAAAGTCACTTCTGGGCTCAGAGCCACCCACAGCCCCTGCTGAGATCACTTGAAAAGATAAAGGCAGAACAGAACAAAAACCGCGGAAAATCGTTCTGCCAGGAGCTCGCACAGCGGCATCGCGGAGCGGGAATCATTTCAGCGCCTTTAACTCCAACTACGGGCAGGCAGATTAATGGTTACACAGGGAAAAAAAAAAAAAAAAAAAAAAGCCTGTCCCGTTTTCTTGTGGCCTGGAAGCCAGACGGCAGGTTGGGGGGCAGCTCGGCGAGGTGACATTTTGGGGCGCTGCGGGGTTCGGTGTCCCCTGTGCCCGAGGGGTCCGGGTGCCACCGGGGCAGGGCAGGGCTGCATCCCAAATCCCCACGGCAGCCGGGCTCGGGCACACGGGGCAGGGCAGGGCTGCATCCCAAATCCCCACGGCAGCCGGGCTCGGGCACACGGGCAGGGCAGGGCAGGGCTCCATCCCCAGCTCGAGCACACGGGCAGGGCAGCAGGGATGATGCTCCGGGGCTGCTGCCCTCGGGAGGAGCCGCCGCCCCGGGCTGAGCATCCCCGGCCCCGCCGGCGGGATCTGTCCCCACTCCGAGCTGCCTGACCCCGCTGGGTTTTTCACCTCGTGAACGCCTCGGGGACGCTGAACCCCGCGGGAGAAGGGAGGAGGAATCAGCCCTGAGGCCGCTCCGGGGCTGGGAAGCTCCGGGGATGCAGAAAAGTACGGGTGAGAAAAGGAAGGACCTTGGCCTCAGAGCAAGCGCCTGGGGCTCAGCCCGGCAGTCCCTTTCATATTGGCTTTGCACCTAGCGAATTTACAAATTTACAGCACTTCTGGCTGCAAAATTTGTTGGCGGCTATTGGCCTCTTTCCGAAGCAATGCTCACTTCGACACCGCGCTCACAGGTTGCCAAATAATCCTTACAAATGTCATAGGTATAAAAAAAGAGCAGCAACAAAGCCCCCAACCCTCCAGCCCCAAAGCAGCACAAAATCTGGGCTGTGCAGTTGCTGTAAAACTTTCCCCTCCTCCCGCTCTGCCTGCTCTGAAAAGGAGGGGAGAGAACATACGTGGTGACATGAAACACTTCAGAGAAAAGCAAACAAATATTGGCTTCTCTGGAGAATCAGAAACGTAATGATACTATAATGCTAGCAGTTTGTTTTTCACTGCCTCGGGCTGCTTGGCAGAACGTCACAGTAAAATCATCTAGGCATGAGAGATTAGCTGATGTCTGTTTTGCTCTGAGGCTCCATGCCCTTCTCTGGAGGGACTTTTACACCTGCTGAGGAATGCTGCTTCCCAATGGCCACGGCACCAGCAGGGAACCCCACAGCCTTTGATCAAGTCGGAGCAGGCGTGTTCCCCAGCCAGCTCCAGGGATGCAGCCTGGCTGCAGGAACCAAACTGAGCTCCAGCTGCAAAGATCTTCATCTAAACCATCACCAGAGCAGCAAACCGAAACTCAGGGCGGCACACGAGGGCTGAAATCACATCACACACACAGCCTCACTGCATCCTTGGGCTGGGGGAAATGTGGTACAAATCCTGGGCTTGGCTGAGACAGTGAAAATTCCCCTCTGAGCTGGGGTTTCGCTCCAGAGTAATTAAATGCTGCAGTTTGGGTAGTGAATGCTTTGTGGAACAGGTGGATTTTGCTGTCAGAATGGTCTTTGCACAGCCTGAAATTGTTAAAACACAACTTTTGTCCCCAGGTATGACCAGACAGCACCAGCATCCACTGGAAATGATTATTTTCCTCTTCTTATCATGCAGGCAAATGAGAATTTAGTGAAATGCATTAACACTGGGAGAACAAGGGAGACACACATCTCAATGGAGCTGTCAATCAGAGTTCCTGTCCCATCCCCCAAAGTTTTCCTTAACTTTAAAAGCAGTAGGACTGCCTGCATCTGAAGTTCCCTCTGTGCTTATTTCAAGGCCAAGCACAGGAATTTTATTAGCCTATACCAAGAACTGTTTCTGTAAACTTTTCCCCAAAAGAACATTGAAAACATTTGCATCAGTTTAATTAGCTGGCTGTGGAAGAGCTTTTAAAATCTACACTAAATTAAAAATGAAAAAAAAAAAAAAAAAAGAAGAAAACCCACTATAAAACTGACTCACTAAAATAGGTTTACTTTCCCGCAGGCAAATGAATATTTGCACCTATTTTGGTGGCATCATTTGCTTCTGCCATATCCTGGGATTTCAGTTTCCAAGATCATTAACACACCCTGGCGTGGCAGCACAAAGCCCACAGCTGGCAGAGCCACGTAATTCAGTACTCACATGGAAATCTGGAAAGAATCATGCCCTGCAAAAGAACCCACTATTTATATCAGCCGTTATTTAGTAACAGAAAAAAACACATTTCTAAAAGTGTCCGATACTCATCAGGCCCCTGTTGTGAGTGGTGTGCAGGACCTGCTGGAATTGGCCCAAAACTGAGCCAAACATCATCTGAAAAGCGCACGAAAACTAATATTTCTATAGTTTCGTTTCCCACAGGTTTAAGGGTATTTTTATTTTTGATCACATGAAATATCTGTAACAAACCTGCTTTTCAGCAGTGCTGATGGGCACAAATCCCTGCCTAACACGTGTGGTGGTGGGCGAGCTGCTGTGCCACCCCACAGCCCTCCCGCTGCAGCCCCAGCAGGCTGGAAACCATCCCAAAGGCAGCTGGGGCACCTGGAACCCACATTACAACACACCCTCACACAAACTAAACCAGGCTTGTGCACAGGAATGGAGTGAAGAAGGCGCGGGTTTGCTCAGAGATGAAGTTGGAAGCGCAGTTTTGTCCCAGCCCATCTGGCTGCCAGGGCTGCCTGCTCCTCTGCCCTCTCAGGGATTAGTGCACTGCCTGCATCCTGCTGCTTTCTTGGCTTCTGATGCCTCTGGGGCATGAGCAGCTTTGCTCTTGCTTCACACAGCACCCAGCTGAATAACCCAAGCAGTGAATCAGTGCCACCAACAGCCCTTGTCTCCAGGAATCTGCTGAATCAGCCAGGCTTCCCAGGGCAGTGTTGTAAAAGCTCCTGAAAAATGTGGAAGGGCTGAAGAGGAGGATGCCCTAGCAGATACTGTCACAGAGATGTTGGGAGCTATGTTTCACAAGAAATATCCTCCTGCCCCAGTGGGTTCTCAGGGACGCGGGCGCTCTGCCCACACCCTCAGAGCAGGGTTTGTGCAGCCCCAAAAATTTGCCCCTGGACCCACCCGGCAGAGATGTGGCACCAGCCCAGCTGGTTTTGCTCTGCCAGCCCCAGGCTGTACCCAGCCTTAGCTGAGATGTGCAAATTTGGATTTTCTCCTCTGCCCCCCAACAGAGAGCTCTGTGCTACCCCTTTGCCAGGGCTCCTGCTAGAGGTGGGCAAACCCACAGAAAGGATTGGTGTGCGCTGATCCCCTGGAAGGAAATGGGAATTGAGAGCCAAACTCTACTGGGAAATCTTGTCCGGGTCATCTCCTATCCTACCTTGGTTCCAGGTCAAATGAAGAAAAAAAAAAAAAAATTTAAAGGAAATAAAAGGAAACAAGCAATTCCACTGAAATTGGCTCAACTTTTCCTTAAACTTTCCTTTCCTTGCTGGTCCTTATTTTACCCTGAGCACGGACAAACCTCTTCCCAAGCCCAGCTGCCAGGGCCATGGAAGTTTACCCTGCAGGAATCTGGGGCTGCAGCAGCAGCAGGTGCATGCAGGGCTGGAGAAGCACTGCTGTGCTCCAGCCTGCTCCGGTGATCCAGGGAAACTGAGGCTCGGGCCCTGGACAGCTTTATTCCTGCCAGAAGGGAAGGCTTTAACATAGGTTGTCCTGGGAGACTAACAGCATTCCTAATGTATGCAAAAAAAAAAAAAAAAAAAAAAAAGGAAAAGAAGAGGGAAAAAAGCCTCGAGAGAGAACAGAGCTCAGTGACAAGCTGATTTGTCACTCCCTGAAATGCAGGAGTTCTTTAGGACAGGATTCTTAAGCCGTAGCTTGTAAAAAGCTGTTTGTTTTGTACTGACCTTCCCCTTTTATGTAACATGAGAGGCATGCTTCAGCGAGCCCTGAATGCAGCTAAACATATGTCGTCAGCTGTGCAGTGCTGCCCCTCCGATTAAAATGGATTTTGGGAGCATATGTGGGAATGGGCTCGCCACAGACACTCGGGGGAAATGAAGGAATACAGGGCAATTAGCAAGAGCAATCCCCAGACCTCTCCACTAAGCCTCTGTAGGAAGTACAAAGACTTATCTCGTGGGCATGGAAACAATTAAGGTCAACAAGTAATCGTGGAAAAGGAAACTTTAAAAACAAGGAGATGGTAAATGACCTAGTAAACACCCCTTTTGCCCCCCTCACAGAGCTGGGACGCATTTCATCTGGGGTTCATATGCACAATCGAGCTGGCTTTTGCCTCCCCAGCCCCCCTCACATAATGACTTCCCCTTGCAATTTCCTGGAGGAAGTTGCTGGAGCGATCTTTTAGTGATAAAAATAAGCCATAGTGATTCTTAATTTTCAGTCAAAGAATTCTCCTAATCTCCTAATTAAGGAGCACATGGCAGCAGTGTCCCTTAGAAAGCGTCAATGGGACAGGCAGCCCCTGCAGAAGAATGCAGTTATTCTGGAGGACAGAAGTATCCTATGGATCATTTGGCCACATGGATAATATCCTGTGCCTGATTCCTTCTCAGAACTACACGCAAAGAAGGACTATTTTTGACAAGAGGTTTTCTTCACAATTATTTTCCTTTTATACCCGTCATTAGCGTTGGAGAGGAGACATTGTTGCATCCTTTCTCCATTTGAGAAGCATTAATTGAATTCGGGAGCCTCAGCAATAATTGGTAACCAGGCCCTGTCACTCATTTTCTCACTTCCCTCTCGAGCGGGCGGGACAGAATTTCTGAGGGTTATGATGACACCAGGGAGTTCTCAGGGGTTTTGTGTATTTGTTTTTGTCAGTCTGACTTACCATATGGTATTTATGTGTCCTCTTGACAAACATTTGAGAGGTGAGCTGGAACAGCGCTCGAGTGTCTGCTGCCAGCCCGGAGCTCCTGACTTACATACGGAACAAGCAGCGTGATGCCAGTCTAAAACGTGGTTCTGCACACACATTTGGAGTGGGAGCCCCTCAGCACGGCCAGGGAAGGAAAAGGAGAGGATGTGTGTGTGTGTAGGCCACCAAAATGAGGCACGTGTAGCGACACACAGAACCTGTTTGGGTTCAAGTACACGTGCTAACACCAGATCCTGTGTCTATAGTAAAGCAAACACCGGCTCCTCAGTTTCTTGTCTGTATTTATGCTCTGGCCAGACCAAGAGGGTGGTTTGTATCCTTGTAGCTCAAGGACAAATAGAATTCATGACCCAGTTGGACCCTGGGTCTCTGTCTGACAACAAGCTATGCTTATTTGTGCCTTTCTTCCTCTCATCATCACAATTTACCTCAACAGTTAATGCAGCAGCTTCAGCTGTGAGGAAAATACAGATAACATTAAACAACTGCAATAGTTTTGAAACATGACACAAAAATTCCTTTAAGCCCAGATGCACAGGACTTGACTGCTATTAGTGCATCACCTGAATGAAAGGATGTAGTTTAAAATCGGTAGGAAACCGGTTTTGTGCAAGTGTCTTCTGCTCTTTGTTTGCCTGCTTACCACATCATAATCTCATCCTAAAAATGCGTCCATTCAATGTCACAAATATATCTGAAGTCCTTGTCACTTGTTTCTACTGCAGGGTACTCACAAGATGCTTTTAGAGGAAGTACTCAAGCAGTACATGGCCAGAGGGTAAATCTGGCATACAGTGACCGTAACAAACTGTGACATCTGTCACAGCTCCTCTTGCACAGACCTATAATGATTGCTCTGGCCAGAGAAGAAGACATCTGAAATCAGTAACTGAATAATGCTAATGATACTTCATAAACATCACAGTTGAGCTACAGTGATGCATTTCTCTGAAGAAAGATGCTGAGAGCTGAGAGAGGTCTGACTGGCAGATATTTACCCTCCATCCATTTTTCTGTCCATAAACATCCTTGTGAAGTGCTGCAGGCAGGGAGCTCTCATTTTATGCATCCCAAACTGCAGCAGAGAGCACAGCATCTAGCAGAGGGAATACATGTGTCAAACATGTCAATAGAGATGATATAATTTCATCCACGTAGTTTTGGCATCAGTCTCTATCTATTAAATAACGGCACACGGGAATCATCTGGCTGCATGTGCAGCACCACTTTAACCTCAGCAGCAATAATTTTTGTTATTTTAAGTCAGTAAGTTCTCTGGGGCAAGGAATGTGCCTTCCTCCCCACCAGGATTAGCAATTAGCTGTGTTTTTGTGACGCTGCACATTACAGCAGAGCAAATCAGGTGTGCCAGGTGTGCAGCTCCCCAGACGGGCCAGGCCATGCACCAGTGAGCTAACAGCCTAAACAGGCAAGACAGACAACAGAAATATCATCCTGTACTCAGAGCTGATGTGCACAGAGGTGACACATCTTGCCCAGGGTCACTGGGAGGGCTGTGTCACAATGCAAAGCCCAAATCCCAGTCCAGTGTCTCTGTTAGAAATTGCTCCTTAACCACTGTACTGAATACACTTGTTCTATTTTACACATGGCTTAGCCTAATACTGCTGCATCACAGCTGTCTCCAGCTGCTGGAGAAGCAAATGTTTGTACCATAAATTACAATTTTTGGCCATGTGACTGTTAGCAGTTCCTCCTCATTCCCTGGAACCCTTCCCCATTAGCCACAGCCGAACCTCAGAACTGGCCGATGACTGACAATTGTTACACAGGGCAGCATCCCGTGTCAACATATTCACAACACCTGTCATCACTTCTTGTCAGTAATCTTGATCTAGTTATGATTTAATTTATGCCTTGTGTGTCATAAGCCAGCACTTAATTTTTTTATAAAGCAATCAAGTGAACTCTTTTGTTGAGCAGCTTCATTTCTTTGACAGATGAAGAAATTAGACTTTTTTTCTTTTTTTTTTTTTGTGAGCAGCTCATATCGTTCTGGCAAATAAGTAGTGCACCAGTGGTACCAGCTCCCAGTGCTGGGGACTCTCAGTGTAATAGGAGCAGCGATACAGAATTCCCTGCAGGAAGGGAAGGAAGCCTGGCAGCACACCCAATTCACACTAACACTAAGCTAATGACAGAGAATTTGTGACAACACAAGGCCAAATTCTGAACTGTTGCTGCGTGTGCCAAGCTTTGCTTCAATTTAAGCAGACTCCTAATGCAAACTTTGCTCGTGTGCTTGGGGCAAGACTGTCACCACACGTTGTCTTCCTGTGGTGGCAGCCACCAACACACACCAACGTGTGCCCTGGAACACAGGTGGGGAGCACCATGACACGGGAAGTGTGACTTGCTTCCCAAATGGAAAGGTCATTGCAAAATGAAAAGCTGGGATGAAGTGATAAAAAAAAACAAAACTTTTTTTTGGGAGTTAGAATTGATTGTTCTTTTGTCTGCGGGATATCGCTGACAGGGATACATCTCAGGACCTAGAAAATTCCAGATTTTAAACACCTGACTGAAAAAGGAGTAAAGCATTTGTATAGCTTAGTTTTCCCTGCTGTAGAAACTAATCACAAGAGCCACAAGAGCCCTAGGTTTGGATTTGAACCACTCAGCTGGGCAGCCTCTCTGGAGCAGAACAAGTGCCCACAAATGTAGGTGCATCAAACCTTTTGTACAAATGGTTGCAACTCTTTTCAAATCATCGTAGGCTCAATCAGGAGCACAAAGGAAAAACACAGTTGAGATTCTTTTTCATATGGCACACAAATCAATGAGCACTTGTTCTCCACAAGATCTAAGACAGGCAAAAATATGGGCAGATGCTTGGGACAGAAAATGAAATCTCAGGTAAGAAAGATCTAAAAGCTCTCTTCCTTCACAGCTGTCACTCTCCTGTGGCGTTAACACTGCAGGGCTGTATTTTAGTTCATAACCACAAGCAAAGACTTAGAATTCTGTAATGGGTGACCAGTAAATAGATATATTTAAAGTACAGGAATTCATTCAGAAGTAAAGGAAAATACTATTTCAGTGTTTCGATTTGCTATAGCTGGGCTTAGGAAAAAACACCAAACTAGAACCTTTCTTGTGATTTCACATTCATCAAATAAGAAAAATGCATGATTTCAAACACCAATGATAAATTTGAGCACATCCAAAGGCGTGCAGAAATATTTGTAACCAGAACTTGTCCCTACTGAACATAACCCAATAAAGCCAAGGATTGAATACATCAACACACGCTCACATACACACATATACTGTGACTACACTTATCCCTTTTGCTAAACTACTTCCTTGGAGGGTGAAAGGTCAGACTAATCAGACAGAAATTAACTGCAGCTGGAAAAAAAACTTCAGTGAGAAAATGCTTAAAATAATTGCGTTGCTTTTTTTAACCACCTTATTGCTCCTCTGCAAGCTGAGCACTTGGCATGTGTGCAAAGGCTGCAGAGAGAGCAGTTAAGGGAAGGGAGAACTGGAGAGGAAGCATTCACTCAATTCATCCAAGTCCATATCTGTACATACATGGAGACAGCAAATACTCTGAGGTTTGGGAAATTCTCCTGTCAGGATAGCCATGCTAGCCCTCCACACACGTTGTACAGAAAGCAACAGGCTGCTGCATTTTGTGCCCAAATAAATTAGAGGTTTTAAGTGAAACAATTTCCAGCACCACCCACTCGAGCAGCAATATTGTCATGGTTTCATTTTACCGCTCCGAATGGCAGTGCAAGTTTTTGCCTGTTTGGAAATGTAATGTCGAAGCAACTTGTTTTAATTTAAGCAAGCAGAAGCTGCCAACCATCTTTGCTTCCCAGCCAAGAGGAATTTATCTTACACATTTATTAAGTCATCATCTAGTTAATGACCATCATTTTGTAAATAGTGTAGCAGAATGAAGAGAGCCATCCAGCACTTTTAACCTAAAACTGATAAGAGACACAAATGGGCCAGGCCTCAAAGCAGTGCAGAGTCAGTGTCACTCCAAGGGTATCAGTGGAAATACCCAAATTTACCTCAGCTAAAGAAACAGCCCTCCTACTTTTCCCCTGTTATAAATACTAGGTGTGTTTTCTCCAGCCAGAACTGCCTCAGCAAAACTCCATCTTCCAAACTGGTGTTTTCACTTAAAGGAGCTGCTCTTGGAGGTGTTTTCCTGTCCATGGTTGGTTGGGTAGAGAAGGGGAAATAAATTACAGGGTAAATAAAGCACCAGGGATGGAACCTCATTCACAGAGCTCAAGTGTAAAATGAAAGCTTTGTAGACTAAAACTTTTGTTATGCTTGGGTGAAACCCTCCCTGCCTAAAGATTTTAATCTTAAAGTAGTTCATTTTGTTGTTTAGTTGAGGTTTTTCAAAGCAGACTGATAAGGAGAAGCATTTTTCTTTGGAGAATGAGATCTGGTTTTATTGACTAGATGATAACCTCGTTCTTATTCTTCACATGACACTACAATCCTAGTAAATCAAGGAGTTAAGGAGTTATTTACTCCAGGTTCTAAGAGAAGAAAAAAAGCCAAATTCTGCTCTGAAAAGAAGGTTCCTCCAAACTTCCAGCAAAGCAAAATCCCTGACAGAGCAGATTTTGGCACCCCATCAATTTTCTGAAGGCTACTTTACATATAAAAACTCAAACTGGATTAACAAAATTATGTGGTTTAAAAAGAGATAATTAAAGCAATCCAGCTTTATGTGAAAATACCCTTGAAATAAACTTAACCTAGTTTATAGAAGTTTAGCTGCACCGGTTAATTTACAGCACAGCTGTAAATTGCAGTGAAAATGGTTGGCAGCAGCAGGCTACAACATACTTACTTCTATCAGCACAATGGTTTACATGAGCTGAGTTTAAACAGAGTCTTAAACCACATCAATATCCATGCTGAGTCAAGCTCTTGCATCCTCCTCTTCTTGTTTTGTTAGTTTTTCTAGCCCAGTTGTAAAGACATCAAGTATAATTCAATAAATAAAGATATATCATAACAAAGCAAAGCTAGGACACCTGGACACTGGCTGAAATTAATAAAGTCTGCTCTGACATTCAAATGCAAATCTTTGGCTCCCTGTGTGAACTGAATGAGAAGCTACAGCTTCATTTGGCTTCTTTCAGATAAAACTCAGTGAATTAAAGGGGTCTGGGCAAGGCTCGGTCTGGGCTGTGGGTTTATTTTCACGTCATAAAATACAAAAGTGCTGTAGGTACCTGTGTACAGAGTTGTGTAGAAACAACTGCAGAAACTGCCTGTTGCTTCCTCTGCCCAGAGTCCCGTCACAGGAGCTGAATGTGTGAGGACAGGACCACTGGAACATCATCCCACAGCTCCTGCCCCACAAACTCCAGGGGCAGAACAAGCTCCATATCAGCACAACCCTTAAGCAGGTGCTTAGCTTTAATTGCCTGCTTACAATCTGCAGAGCTGAGAGGTTTATGAGCCCTCTGTAATGGCTTCTGCTCTAAATACCACTCTTTGACTTCTCCAAAATAAGAGAAACTGAAAGGACAGAGCCAAGCTTTGCTCTCAGGTGGGCATCAGCAGCTTGTCATGGATGGGGAGCTGCTGCTGGGAGATTTGGAAGAGCCAAAGGATCAGTTTTGGGCTGTTGTTTGTCATTCTTGGAGCAGTTTTTGGCTGAGGTGAAGCTTGTCCATCACCTGCTGCACGCACCTGGCACCTTGCTCAGCTCAGGGACTGTCCTCTGCCACCTGGCCCCGCCCTCCCAAGTTGAATACATGGACCTAAAAGAGCAGAATTCACAACCATGACATGTTGTTTTAAACTTCTTTATCCCCTTTATGCCCAAGGAGGAGGACAGATGCTCAAGCTGCTGTTTAGACCAAAGTTAGAATGCTGCCTATTGTAAATTGTAAATTAGGTTGCAAAGACATTTCAACAACTAGCAAAACTGCTCACAGTTCATCCGAAATTACATTTTCAGGATTCAGAACAAGTTACCTCATCATCATAAATGACCCAATTGTCCAAAACACAATAAGGACATGTCTTAGAAAGAGACAAAGAGGACATTATTTTCCTTGGTCTCTATTAATAGGGATTCCCCCAAACAGAAGAATCATTTGAGTGGAGATATATTTGGAGGCAAATGAATAGGTCCTTCTAGTTATTCACAAGACTATACTGTTGAGAATGCAACAGTTATTTAGGTTTCTTTTCTTTTTTTTTTTCAGTTGCACACTCTGGAGTGTTCTCACATGTGATTAGCTGTTTTCTTTCAGAAAATAAACTGCATTGTACTATGCATTATTTTTTAAATGTGCCAAATCATTAGAGAGATGTCTAGGTGTCTCCAGTATGAGCAGGATCCCTTGTGAAATAAAAAAGAAATTTTATCCTATAGAACCATCAAAAAATCGGAATATTCAGCTGGGTCTGATCCTCACCTCATCTGGAAGTAGCTTTCCTGGAGGGGGAATTTCTTTAGGCTATGCTGAGCCACGATCATGTCTGCAGCCCTGACACAGAAAACAATTTAAGGCCACTCAGAAACCTGAGCAGGAAGGCTGGACAGTGTTGCTGTCACTGCTGGCAGTGGCTACCTGGCTGCTGGGGACACAGAGGGGCAGAGCAGGCAAGGTGCAGCTAGAGGCAAAAATGCTTTGAAAATAAACATCAGGTCAAGCAGAAGGGTCGTGGTGAGACGGTACTTGAGAAGGAAAATCCATTTTGTAGCAGTGAGGACATAAACACCTCTAGATTTATTCTGTGTGTCCAGCAAGGATTAAGACATTTTCATTTTTTGCTGCTCAGAAACCAAAAGGATTTAAAATACACGTGTTCTCATTTCTTCTACACAGAAGATGCTGTACTGGCAGGAGACAGAGAAGTAATACCATGACAAAAGAGCAGCCCAAGCTCCCTTTGGTGCCCAGTGGTAATTAACAGTTATTAAGCTGGGCAGCTTTTAAGTGTGCTAAGGATGGGCCAGGGTAAGTGGAAGCAACGCAGTCCTGTGGCTCAGAGCTGCATGTGGCCAAACTCTCTGTTTTCCCAAAAGGCAAACAAACCCACTAGGAGTGCCCTGATGCCATGTGAGGAAGGCTTCAAACATCCAGTTGGACTTGTTTCTGGCTGGCGTGGATATTCCCGAGCTGCCCAGCTGCAAACCCCACTGCTGCACTGGGGGGTGGCTGCAGGTCAGCAGCAGAGCCCAGAGAGGTGTGTGGCTCCCAAGGCAGACACAATTTTTCCTGACCTGTAGTGAAGTCCCTGTGTTTGAAAGCCTGAGGTGACACTGAGGCCACTGGGTGCTGATTTTCAAGCCCTCCTTCCCAGCGTGGCTGTGACAGCCCTGTGCTCTCAGCCCAGCCCAGTTCCCCCAGCACAGGCACTTGTTTCTCTCAAAACAGAGAAGAAGAAAGTTGCCAAAGTTTCTGGGAGAACCAGTCAAGACCCATCTGAGTAGCTCGCAGCTAATGGATACTGTAAAGTACCTGTGCCAAACAAGCTTCACCTTTACTATCTTCCCTTTTTACACAGCATTTTACTTTTTATAATGATGTTCCCATTATCTCAGCTCTATCTTCCCATCCCACAGCTACAGGCCATTAGCTATTTTTTTTTTTAATAAAAAAAAATTAATTAGAATTGAAAAGGTTGACTAATAAAGGAGAAGACTGTTTTCTTTGGCAGGCCTACTCACTTTATTTATATTGGCATTGCAAGACTCCATCCTAATATAAGATGCACCTCAACTTGCATAATACATCCTGCTTTCCCCAGCAGCAGCTCTGTGGCACAGCTTGTCTGTCGTGACCTCTAATCCTTCTTCAACCTCCTCTGGGTCAGAGGCACCATTCTGCCTTTCCATTAGCACAAAATAACTCCCCAAAACAGATACCAAACACAACCCCTAAAACAATTCAGCAGAACAAAAGAGCAGCTTTGTGGACCAAATTGCTCTCAAATACAAGAGCTGCAGGAAAGGTGTCCAGGAATTTTGGACTGAGAGAATTTCTGGGCAGCTCCAAGAGGAGCACGAGTTGAGTTTGTGAAGGAATTGCTGCCCAATTCTGCTGCTCTGGCCCTGAAAACTCACAGGCTGTCAGCTGGAAGTTCTTGCACTGCCTTTATATTCTTCTCTAGGGAAAGACAATGCTTGTTCCAAAGCATTCATGGAGAGGAATCCCACTTTTTCTGGCAGTTTCACAAGATTTCCCTAATCTTATTCTTAAATTGGTCTTTCCCATGATTAGAAAATGCATAAATAAAACAATCCTTCAGGTAGGAAATAGGCAGAAGTACTGTGAGACAGGGAGTTTTAATAAGCTATTTCAAAGCTTTATTTTTGAAAAATGTTTCCAGAATGTTATTATAAAACCCACAGGTCCACCTGATGTCTTGTTGCCTTTCTGATTTCTGGGTTGCCTTTGCAGAAAGGAAAAAAACCCAATAATAATGAAATTATATAGAGGAGGAACGAGCCACTGAAAAGAGTGCTGAGGTTGAAACTGCTGCTTACAGTACAACAAGGACACGTGGCCTGGTGACATTTTGCCTATATCTGGGTATACTTACATCATTCCTACCTACAAACCCCATCATCAGACAACAAATTATTTTAAAACATCACTGCCCAAAGTGTTCAGTATGTACTATGATTAAAATTATCTGTATACACACAATGGCTTTTCAATTTACTCATCAGCTGCTTGATAAACCACAGTACTGAAAATGAGGCGTATAAAATGGTTTGCAAATATTTCCATCTGCCCATTAAGGCTCGATTAACATTCCCACAGATGCAGTAAAAAAAAAAAAAATTAAATAAGTTTAGTTTTAAAAGCAAATAGGTCAAACAAATTACATATGGAATCTGGCACTGCTAAAGAAGGATAAGTACATGCTTAGATTAATAAGTAATTACCACACAGCAGCAATGTCTTTATTTCTGGCCACTAGATTTTTGTTAGTAATTTAAATGACATCTGTACAATGTGGAAGGGTTAAAGGTACACTCTGTGCTGGTGTCCCAGAGCCAGTTATTGGATACCTCTCAAAGTTCTCCTAGCCACACAGAACTGCAGGAATTGCACGCTGTGAGCTGCAGATGTGTTTTGCAACTGAAATCTCAGGAACGAAATTGTTCCCACGACTGCCACTGTTCTACACCTGAGACTTGCCACAGCTACCACTGCCCTCTGGGAATGCTGAGCAGTTTTTATCCTGCAATAATGAGGCAGAAAGCATTGATTCAAATTCCCAGCATCCGAAGAAGACTCTGGGTTTGGATTTTTCCATGCAGCGGTGATGCAGGCAGCCTGGTGAGGTAATGCAGGGGATGGATGGAGCAGTATTTTATTAGAAGCAGCAGTCCCAGCACTCACCTCTCACACTATGCGCTCTGGTCAGCCACCCCAGCTGAATTTCAGGATGTAGGTGATCCCTTAGGCTCAGAGAAAGAGGGACATGCCCTTGACTCATCTCAGACTCCAACTTTTTGATAACTCTTAATGTCCTCTCAGGGACATTAAGGTAGGGATTTTGTGCAGTTAAATCAGAGCTGGAGGTTCATCAAAGCAACATGCTAAAATTCAGGCACTGGGAATGCTTTTGTACAGATTAAACCTCCACCTCTTCCCACCATCCGTGATACATTTGTCCCATGCTTTGTTAACCCAGCAAACAAGGTTGGCATCAGAGACTCTGGGATTTTAAGTGCCCGGTGCTGATTTTGGCACAGATCTGTCAGCTCTGACACCCCGGTCCTGCTGCCTTCCTGCAAGGATGGATGTGGGACAGACACAGGAGCAGCAGAGCTCTCAGTGCCAGCTTCAGCTCCCAGAGCCCGCATCCTCTGAAAATGCAGAACGAGAATAAAAAAGTGAAAAAAAACCCTCCTAGTACAGAAAATTTCCCATTTTCTTTATCCCGCTTAAACTCTGGCAAAAGGAATACCTTCAAAACTTCAAATTAGGGACGCGGGTATTTGGAAAAGCACAAGGAGCTTTTCCCGAAGGAGTTCTGGGCTCCGCGGCTCCCGAGCCTCCTCCGGGGAGGGGAGAAGCCCCACAGTGGCAACACTTTCCGAGTGGAAAGTGTGTTTAAAAGTAGGGCTTCAGGAGTAAATAAAACTCTTTTCACAATAACGAAAGTAATAATGAACTTTCTTTTCGTGTCAGTTTTGCTCTGTTAGTTGCTTGATAATGCGATGCTCTATAAAAGGCTTGAAAGAAGATTCCTTGTCAGTCTGCGGTGCCTGGGGGTAATGCGAGCTGCTCAGCCCTCACAAGTAATTAAAGATAATCAGTGAAAAATGCGATGGTCTGTTGTACTCTGCATTCCAAACCCCACCTACAACAGGAACAGCGCTCGAAATGATTATTTAAATTTAACCTTTTTTTTTTTTCCAGGGGATCGGTAAGGGGGATGGGATTCGTAATTGTTTTTCTGCTGCCGTACTCCCAAAATGCAAGACCCAGTAAAAAAAAATCAGATTCAAGAGGATCGATACTGACCAAAAAGACACTTGAAACTCTAAACTGGCTTTTGTGTTTTCCTGCCTCTGACAGATTTCTATCAGCAATGTTTACCTTCAGGTATATTAAATGACAGAGCCAAACCTGCTTCATCTCCTGAAGTGGGATTAATTTACCACAGAATATTTATAGGGACAAATAACAGCTTTAACAAATAAAAGAATAATAATTCTAATAACAGTATGTATAACAGGGAAGGTTTCCCAGGTACTTAATAGACAACAACTCCCTCTGAAATTTTATTTATCATGAGGAGCACTGAGAGTTACAGCCTGGCAAATAACTTTGAAAAATCAAGCCACTTATTCAGGTGCAGACTCAGCAAGGGAACTGCTGAGTGTTGAGCAACTTGGGAAATCGGGTTGAGACTGTCTTTCATTTCTGTGCTCTTTGAACTCCCTGGCACAAATCCTGCTCGCTGCACTCAGGGAAACCCGGAGCTGCCAGCTCTGGTCGCAGGAAGGGTGCTCAGAGCAAGGTGTGACATCCCTTGTGTCCTGCTGGTTGGATGGGGACAGCACTGAACGGGAGGCAGCAGGAGCAAGGGGTGAATTTAGATGGGATCGGTGTGATGTTCCCCTGTTTTATGGATGCACTGGACTGTGGGGTCACAGAGGGCAAAGCCAGCCTGGGGACAGCGCAGGTGACAGGGCCTGGGGACAGCCCAGGTGGCACTGAGAGCAGCCAGGCGCGCCCCAAACCTGCCAAGGAAAGCCTGTGAACTCTGCCTCACACGGAGCATCCTCTGCTCCCCTTGCACTTGCTGAGTGTCACAAAACCCCATTGGACCCGCTCAGGGCTCCGTGTCCCAAGGACAAAACCCCCGTTGACTCTGTGGGGCCAAAGGAAGGGCAAAGGCTGGTGTGAGGCAGAAGGGAAATGCACGGATTTGGTGACACCTGAGCACTGAGGATGTGCAAGGGCAGGGATTCTGTCACCTCCCTGGCTGGACAGCTCAGCGCTGCTGGCTCTGTTTGCAGCTGGAAAATGTGAAACCTGTGTCAGACACTTGGCACTGCTAAGAAAAGCACAGTTATTGTCTTTCAGGGCACTGACCCAGCCCTGGGCAGGTTGTTACCAGGTTAATTCAGATTTAGCCAAAGAAGAGAAGGAAAGGAACCATAAAATTATGGCAAATAATCCATAACACACCGAAAAGTTCTTCATCAGGAGTTTCTAGACTGCTTCAATTTGTGGACCTCAAACAATTTTCTAAACTGTTAGAAAGACCTAAGCACACAGACCGAGGTACAGAAAATTTACAGTTCTCGACAATAGCTTTTGCTTTAAGTAGGTGCTTTTTCTGTGGATTCCTTTGAAGTAGCCAAGAAAACCACATCACTGCTTCCATAATTCCACAAGCAACAGAAGATCATCAACTTCCAATCTATTTTGTCTAGTAATTGTACATGTTTGTTTCTCCCACACTCCAGCTGATGTGGAGTTTAACACTCAAATATTACCAGTTAAATACAAAACAAAGCAAAACTGTTGATGCATTATTTCACAATAAGTAATATAAAACCATGAATAATGGGTTCCAAATGATGTAAACATGTGTTTAGAGTACTGCTTAGAGCACTGATGCTGACCTAGATCTGACCTTCCCAAGTATCCACAATCTATTCCTTCTTTAAAAATAAAAAATGTTGCCTAAAGGAAAGATTGTGTTGTCTTCACAAATGATGAGTGAGGATTCCGTGTGACCGCAAACAACAGAAATACTGTACAGGTCGTAATTAAAATGACCTTATAAAGTATCCCATGGAAAAATATTTTCCAAGAGACTGGATTCCACTGAATTTTGTGTAGACCACACACTTTAATCCTGGTCCTGCTGAAGTCATTGAGAGTTTTTCCATTGACTTCTATGTGCCCATGGTTTGGCCTTCATTAGCCATGCATGGAGCATATAATAAAAGCAAACATCAAAAATAAAAGTTGGTCTAAAGTTCCCTAAAAAGCATGCCCACAGGGAATTGCTAGGGAAAAATGCACAAAACATTTCTGGAGTGACTGAGTTTGTGAAAAATACTGTCCCACTTAAAAAAAAAAAAAAAAAAAAAAGAAAACTGTGAAATTTAATTTAAGCCATATGGATGCACAAACCATGTAATTAATAAGGAAATGATGCTGATTGTTAATATAGACATCTGAAATCAGCCACAACGAAATCTTGTTATGTCAGGACTGCGGCAGCCTGGATTCAGACGGAACACGGAGCATCACACACTCGATAGAATATCATTACCAGGACATTCCTAACAAATTTTAGGCAGAGACAATGTCACATCTCTTCAGCCTGGAAAAGCAGTTGTCTACAGAAGATGCAATTATTTTAATTCAGACTTTTAATGATCTATATAAAGACAACAATGGGCTGTTTGTCAGCAGCTGAATCGGGGTTCCACCCAGCCCGGCGAGCCCCCGAGAGCCACCGCTGTGCTCAGACACGTGAAACTCGTGAAAAAGGCAGCAGAGGGTTCCAATCCAGGGGGTTTGCTCCCCGAAAAAAGCGGGATATCCCACGCCGCGTTGGGCGCACACGCACGCGATGGAACGGCTCGTCCCGAAGCGGGGAGATGGTGCATCTGTCTCGCTCGGCCTCAGCACAGAGAGCGACTCAAGTCCTGCCAAACCGAGTGTGACCTTCAATCTGCCACTCTCATGGTGAAAGGCAGCGGAGTAAATTACTTGGCCTTCCCTTTCTATTGAGGGTGAATGCGAGCGGGTCGGCGGGACCTGCCGCCGCTCCATCCCCAGTGGCACCCCACAGTTTACACAACCCGGGCTGAATGCCATAAAAGAGGGGCTTCATTCACCGGGGGCCCGCATGCAAAAGAGACGCCCATTAGATCATAGTAATTATTCCATTTACATCACACAGTGCCACAGTGGGACGTGTAGGACTCATCAAACACTTCTCTTCACCGGGCCGGCTGCTAATGAGGCCCAGTGGCAGCATTGTGCCTCCCATTTACTCATGGCCGTGCCTGCCTGCCAACAACAGCTCAGCCCTCCAGACAGGCTGCCCCTTTCAGAGCCATTTATTCCGCGCCCAACCTCTGACCCCAAGGGTTATGACATCAGCAGCCCTGATTTGTGATCATTTTTATTGGCGGACATTCAACTCTTGTTTCCTGTGTTTAACTCTGCCTCCCTTTTTTTAGCTAAACTTATTGGTTCTAATAGGCATCTGCCAAAAGACTATAAAGTAAGCCAGAGCTCGCACAAAGAGGCTTCTGATCTTGCTATAAAAAGCCCCACAGCTACTATTTATGCCAATAATAACGAGTAATTCATTATCTAGGTGCACAAAATCTGTTAACCACTAAAATGTTGAACAATTTGGAGCAGATGTCCAACAATTTTATGAGTTTTAATTAAAATGTTCTATGTATTTTCATCAATACACCTGGGTTTTTAAATTTACAAAGATGCTACATCGGCGCACAACAGTACTTTGCAAATTGCATTTTTTTTTTCAGAGGGGGATTAAGAGGGGATGATTTGGGCTAATCAGATGCTGATTTGTGGCGAATTTTTTCCCCATTAAGGTGTTGATGCAAAATCAAAGAGGAATTAGAGCTGAGATTTAAAAAGACAGCGCTTTCTTGGGACAAAGCAGCGATATTTCAGGAGTCAGTGAACTTCAGTTTGTCTGCTTGAAATAGAGAAGGGGAATTTGCATTTTGAAGCAGAGTCATTAATTTTAAAGCTAGTGTTCTAAATGGAAATTAAATATCTTTAGAGAACAGGTTCTCAAAACACATGTTTTTCATAATGCAGTTTGTTTAAGCACCGTGATTTCCATATAGAAGAAACAGGTATAATAACAGACAGCATTTACTTTATCAAGAATGCAAATAATCATTTTCCAAAAATTTGACATTACAAATCACTATGTAAGCACATAATCACAAGTTTGCATGTTTATGTTTTTAAGCATTTGTTAAGAAAAATTTAAATACTTAAGAAGTAGATACTGAAGAAAATAGAAAATATTTTATCTCAGCTCTTTCATTTGGATAATGGGAAGGTTTTGGCCTGAAGTTGAAAACTAACTAGTTTTTAAAAAGGATGGTTTTCCCTCAATTATAATCATAAGCAAATTAACAAAAAAGAGGATCCTGTTCAGCTAATTTCAAACAGTTACAGTCACAGATGATGATTGCAGGAAGTGGTTAAGTAATAGATTTTTTATTGTACCAGTGAGGACTCAGTGTAACCAGCCCTACACAGAATCTTTGTAATGCAGCCCTTTCAGGGCTAATATGGATATTTAATGGATTGGACTGGGAGCTGTCACCAATCCCTAATGTATCTCTAATGGAATCTGCGGATTTACATTTGTTTCCTAGATAAGATTCTCATCCAGCTTCTCTTTGTAGTCAAGTAAATAATTTCACTCATTATTTGCTAATCTTAATTTCATCATCTCTGCCAGTATAACCTTTATTTACATAGCTCATTTTTTGACAAAAGCTGAGCTGCTATACTTTGTGCAGTAATACTTTAGGAGTGCACTCTCTGCCCTAAATTGCATGCAATTCACACAGTTTTGTACACAAAACAGGGAAATGCATGAGCATTCCTAAATGACCACGCATAGATATTCATGCAAGCAACAACCTGTTTTACATGCAGATGGCCAGAAGTTTCCCTCTTTAAAAAGCAGGACACACAACCCCCTCCCCACCTCTTCTGGAAAAAAAAAAAAAAAAAGAAAAAAAAGGAAAAAAAAAGAGTGGGGGAGCAAAAAGAAAAAGCAAAATGAAAACAAAGAGTACACACTGGATTGGATGCACAGGAGAGCTCCAGGGGCACCAGCACTCTCTGTAGGTTTGTACAGCTCTGTGGATCTGCATCTGTTTAGATCCCACATTATGGAAGACTGAAAGAAATTAAAAACTCCACATTGCAGGTCAGCTGAGCCCTCTCCTCTCAGAACAACTTCTTTAATAAATATCTTCACCCACTGTGATTGTGGCTGGTGGCCCCTAAGGGAGCAGGGCAAGCAGGTCCATGGAGTAAATGGTCTTTGAAAGTCAACAGGAGAAAACAAACTGCTTGGTTTAGTTATTGTGATGCACTTCTGCTGAGGGTTTGCCCTCCAGCGGGACAGGCTGTGATCAGTTACCTGTATTCTATTCTTGAGGTGTATTTTGGGTGGGGGGTGAATAAAAGAAATTGCCCTCCAACACATCCTTTAGCAAGAAATGCCACTCTAATATATTTCATGTCCTAGGACAGTTTTCCTAGGTATTAAACCATACTTTTGGTTTTGAACATACAGAATTTTTAGTTAGATCAAGGAGTCTCTTCCCACAGTCCTTTTGTAGGACAAAATTCTTGCTAATACAACAAGCAATAGCCAGTTGATTATATATTAAAATCAAGAATGCTATGAAGTTTTAATCTTTCTTCCTGGGCATGCAGAAATCCTCTCTGTACCTATGTTCAGATGCCATTCCCAATCCCCATATAAACAACAACATATTTCCTCACAATATGTTGATATGAGACACCAATAAATTGCTTTGAGGAGACAGAAAAACTCCAACACAGCTGGAGTGCTCTCAGCTCTAAGCACACTAAGAAACAGAATTATTTAGGAAAAGTAATACCCTCATTCCTTATGAGATATTACAGGAACAATGAGATATTATGAGATATTATAGAACAATTGAGTCTGGAGGGGATCTCTGGATTTCACCAGGTCCAACCTCCTGCTCAAAGCAGGAGCAGCCTCCGAGCCTTGCTCCCCAGGGCTTGTCTTGCTTTGTTTTGCCAAAGTCTTCCTTGCACTGGAGATCTTTGGATTTGACACTGCTGGATAGAGGGCAAAAATCACTTTCTGTACCTTGTGTCTTCATCAAGCCTATCACTCAGCTTTCCACATTATTTGCACTTCCCTGTAACCCCTCCCCAGGCAGCAAGTCCCTGTGCAGCACTCTGGGAACAGGAAGGGACAGGAGTTGGCACTGGAGTTCACCTTGCAGAACCTGATGTTGGAGAATACTTGGGAATGTATCCAGGCTGTCCTTTTTAGATCCCTCCATGAGATGCTGGCTGCAGAAAAGCCCCTTACACCTCGTTTAGTCTACAGTCAGAAGCCTAAAGTTGGGAGCAGGAATCACCAAGGCCCAAATGCAAGACCTCACTTCACCCAGCTTCAAACTAAATGCAGACTTCAAAGCCTAACACTGAGCACAGCACACGGTCACAGTCTGCAAGGAAGTTGTGCACTGCTCTGCTGAAGGATGTTAATGCTCATCACCATTCAGAGCACTCAGACTGGGGAAAGCTTAATTAAAAACATCTGACAGGCCATGATTATATTCATACATAATCGCCAGGATGCCTGTACCTGTTATGCCAGATCTTCATACTGTAAATAATTAGCTAAAGGAAACCTCAAGAGGTTTCTTCAGAACACATACTTCACCATATTCTTACAGCATTTGCAATTTTAAAATCAGAAATTGAAGTGTATTTTAAATAGGAAACACTAATAACAGACCTGCTTGTTTTTTCCCTGCATTAAGAGCAGGATTAATTTTCAAGCACTGCTGCACATTTTCCAGAGCAGTCACTAATCTGCTAATCTGTCTTTTGTAAAAGTGCTTAAATCATTATGATCAGCTTCCTCATGCAACTATTGGGTTGAGGATTGCTGTGGAATAATTAGGAAAACATGAGGCAGAATTCCAAGAGAAAACAATGCAACTGGGGAGAAAAGAAACTAGGTTTGCAGTTGGGGCACAGGCTGAGGATTTGGGGCCTTTTGGCTCTGTGTTGGGACGTGGACCCAGGATGAACACAGGCAGGATTCAGGGCTCAGCTCCCTCCTCCCAGCCCCTCTGTATTTGTAGTGATTAGTACAGCACTGCCTGTCCTGAACTACAAATCCCAGGTCCTGATGCCTCCATCCTAAGAAATTTGCCCAGCAGAAGGTGTGATGCTCCTGCACATTTTCTGGCAAAGCTGCCACACCTCCAGATGGGAATCTGGGAACTCTAAGGCTGCCCCAGGTCTGCAAGGTCCTGGATGTCCATTCACTTACTGGCAGAGGCTCTGAATAAAGGACAGGACGGAGACTGGACCAGAACAAACCACAGGCAAAGGCTGGAGCTTGCTCTGGTTCCCAGGTGTGCCACACACCCCCTGCTCTGGCAAAATCTGCTGCAGAAGGGAGATCCCTGAATTGTCCCATCTGTAGAAACACTGGGAATTTTAAAGCCATCACCTGTTGGTTTTAAAAAATCTCCTCACCATATCCACAGATCCCTGACACAAACCCAGTGGGTGCCCAAGTGTGTGAGACTCATATTCTCTGCCTGCACACCTGCATGGCACAGCTGACTGCACTCAGTTTGGTTTGTTTTATTTTATTGGACTTGGTAGCCTAATAAAAAACAGAGGAGTACAAACCTGTAACTCTCCCTTCCCGAACTGGTCTTTTTGAAATACCTGACACTAGATTTGACTTTTTATTTCTGCTTATTAGAGCAAGGTTTTGCTGGTTACAAAACAGAAAACAAAATTGCACAGTATCTCAGTGGGGTGAAAAAGCACATATTGATATTCATCCCAATGAGCTTTTGTTTTTTCACTTCTAGAGAGTGGAAAATTTATAATGCCCCATCTTTGTAAGGAACACCATGAAGTAAATGCTGTTCCCCCAGATTACCACTGCCAGTTTCTGCAGCATCTCTCTGTGGTTAAGTTCACACTGTCCCCAACCAGGCATTTCTGTCAAACATTTCTCTCACTGAAATATCTCAATATAAAAAGTAGTCTTTCAAGTGATATTCCTATTTTTCCACAAAAATCACAAAATCTGCAACTTGATTTACAGATGTGAGAAAGCCTCAAACACTGAAGTTTTAAAAACCAAAAGTGTGGAGTGCAATTTCTTTCCCATCCCTTTGCTGAAACACTTAGAGAAAGAGTTTTCCCTCGGAGTTACAAAACATGCAAACACAGTTTTTTGACTCTGTCCCATTAGGGGAAAACTATTCAAACAAAGCATGACTTTTTTTCTCTTTCTTTGACATATTCAAACACAAGTTATGGCTGATTTCAAAGAGCTCTATGGCACAAAAATGTAATCTCAGAAATGATATATGCAAAAAATGCCCCTCTGTAGCCTGTGGTTGATGCTGTAATTTTTGGAAGCTGCAGATTGAAAGCAAACCAGTTATTTCCTGGACCTGGCGTTTCATAAAGGTTCCAGTCCCAGTTTCATAACTCTCCACAGGCTGCCCTGTTAGGAATTAATGAAATACCTGGACAGAGTAGTCAGAAGGAGAATTAAGTTCCCAACACATTCCAGCAGTGACTATTGCCACACCCACTCTTGACAATGACCAACCCTCAAAAGACAACCACAGAAAATTTGTCATTTGCATTCCTCAACATGCAACAAAACAAGGGAAACAATGCAAAGGGAAGGAAAAAAAATCTTTGTATCCAGTCAATCAATTGCATGTGTTCAAGGTGAAGCTATAAGGAGTGACTGAACCCCATGTGTGGATTGAACAAGTTATTCTTCCCGGGAACGGCTGACCTGGTCCATGGGTGGAATGTGAATTTACTGAAAGGAAAAGACAGGCAGATTAGTGTTTGCGGGGCCATAAAGTGTCCTGTTGGCTGACATGGTTGTCCCCCCTCTCCTAACAAAATCACAGATTTTGTCCGTCAAATTTCAGGTCTTTTTGTTGCAGACAATTTCCACCCCAAATGGGTCAAGTTCAAATACATTTAGGATGAAATACTGGAAAAAAAAGAACTGCATTTGAACAATAATATCCATTACAAGTTAGTGTCACACAATGCAACACTATTCTGTTTACTCAAGGTGTCACTTAGACTGAAGAATAACAATCACTTTATACAAATTCTCCCAGCAAG
Organism: Taeniopygia guttata; assembly: GCF_048771995.1. NCBI lineage: Eukaryota > Metazoa > Chordata > Aves > Passeriformes > Estrildidae > Taeniopygia > Taeniopygia guttata. The sequence goes on from NC_133045.1 coordinate 13,040,218, forward strand.
AACCATCTTTAAATATTCAACATATTTTGTGAAGTCAACACGATTTCACAAGATTGTTACTTTGGTTTGTCATTTTTAAAAAGTCATTCCACAAATCTAAACTAATTCCTCATCATGACCTACCATCATCTGTCAAAAAGGTACTTATAAATATGTATACGATCATTCTTTCTCTTTTTTTCTTTTTGCATGAAGAAGGTATCAATGCTACAACTAATTGGGTTAATTTGCATCAAAGACTATACATAATTAATTTGTTTGTTAAAAGCTTTCAGCATTTCTTACAGGAAGTGCAAGAGATCATTGCTGAAGTTTGGAGAAGTAATTAGCAATAACAGATGTCAATGCACATAATTGTAAAATGAGACCAGAAAAGGTACTGACAGAGCCTAATTTCACAACTGGGTTTCTATCAAATATTCTGCTTAATGGTATATAGAAACAATGATGAGTTTTAATTCTTTCCTCATTCCAAGGAGTAAGCTCATTTTTACCACTAAATAAGAGCCTTACTTCTATTACTGCTTAAAATAACGATGAGATTTAATCAGTCTACACTCAGACATGACCTTGTCATGAATGTCAGCCAGTCATTCCTGGAAGAGAAAATGCAGAGCCACAGCAGCTCCAGTGGTCACTGGATCCTGTGATGGACACAGAAGCAATACACAGAAGCAATACTCCACGTATTTGAACTTGACCCATTTGGGGTGGAAATGGTCTACAACAAAAGGACTTGAAATATGACTGACAAAATCTGTGATTTTGTTAGGAGAGGGGGAACAACCATGTCAGCCAACAGGACACTTTATGGAAACACCAATCTTCAGCAAAAAGAGCAGAGGGGGCTGTAGCTTTATCGTGGTCTTTTCCAAACCAGAATGAACCACACGAGGCTGGAGGTTGGCTGAAGTCAAGGGATGACCTGGGGTGTCACCATCGTGACCACGTGTCACATTGCGTGGGGAGGCAAGTCCCTTCTCTCAATGGCTTCATCCCCTCTGATGCTGCCAATGTTGGGCACAAATGGCTCTCAGGGTCGTGTTAGGGCAGTAAAAGAGTGTGGATACCCAGAGTCAGTGAGCCCAGTGAGCTGAGTGCATGCAAGTGCCACGCTGGACATTCCTTCACAGAGTCCCCTCCTGCACGCACCTCTTCAGGCTGCAATGTTTGCCCTGACTCAGTCTTTAAATAAAACTCACAGCACAACAGGTCTCCTAGTTTCTCTCAGCATTGTTGTGCTGTTACTTGGCCCAAATTCCTCATCCTAATTAAACCTTTCACTGAAAGCACCCATAGCTTTCAGCCACTCTCAGCCTGGCTATTTTAGAGTGGCTTTCCAATGTTCCCAAAAGCAGCTCATGGCCCTGGAAGGAACGTGGCCCAGCTCTGGAAATACATATCCCTGTCCATACCTCTTACATTTGGGACTGAGGGTTCCCTACAGGGGACTCTTTTCAATGTGCTATGGCAGATCACTGCCCAGCTTCTACTAAAGCCTCCAAATTACACAGCCTCCTCCACTGCACCCTAACACGTACAGACAAAATGCCAAGAGCACATCTTATTTTAGATATCATTTTATTGCTATCTACGACTTTCCACAGCATCTATCGATGCTCTAAAAATTGTTTTTGAAAGACAGAAACTGCTAACCAATCTTGCCTCAAAGGAATCCCTCCCCTTAGAAGAAACAAGTGGTAGCTACAGAGCAGCAAATGAAGTGACCAAGAAGCCTATTGAGGAACTGCTGGCATGGAGGATAATTATGACCTGTGAAAAGCTCTCCTGGAATCCTATCCATTAGGATTATCCTACATGAAAGAAGAGTTTTTCAGTATGAAAAAGGACAGGTGTGTCCACACCACAGCCTAGGTGCCACCTTCATTGTCTGAGCGACAGTTTCAGCACAACCCAGTTATTACCATTTCCTCTTGTATCCAGTCTTAACAAGATTAAAGTTTTCTGTTCAATAAGCACCTACTCTTCACTGGCCAGATTGTATTAGCATGGTTGGCATTCCACCAAGGTTTAGCAACTCTTTCTAAAAGGGGTTTAATAAAGGACTCTGCAAGGATCATATAACTAGACAGAAAGAGTGTAGATAATCAAATTACTGGCTTTCAGCACATACTTAGCCTTCCTTGCATCCAGCCAAACAAGATTTCACATCAAATGCAAGGAAAACTCCATGCAAATAAGCTGCTAATGATTATTAGAAGATTCTCACTCTTATGAGAGGATGTCTTATGACAGGTACTCAACATTTGCTCAAATGATTTGTCACCTCATCTTACAACAAATCTGAGGTGACACTTTTCATGTTTAAAGTGTTCCTGGAGGTATTTCAGATTAATTACTCCTTACAGCACCTCTGAGTTTATAACTAGTGAGTACTGGGGGATCAAGCTAAGTGCTTTGCCTATGGTCACCACCAGTGATATCTGGTGCACATCTGCCCTCTGAGGCCAAGCCAATGCACCACAAGCTCTGCACGGCCCCAGGTGCCTTCTGGGCACCATCAGCACCTTCATGTGAGCCTTCACTGTCCCTCATTGTCCCTCTGCTGAGGCAGACCCAGCCAGGGACCCCCACATTCCCTGGCAGCCAGCCTGAGCTCAGGTCTCATGGGCAGGGTCAGTGATTTGAGCTGAGTTTATTTGGTTACCCACTGACGGCTTGGACAGACAACACCCAGCATCTCCAGTTTTCTACATGTCCAAGACCATTCACTTCCCCCCATGCCACTGTAGCTGTGATGCAGAAAAGCCAAATTTGCATTAAAAGCATTGCTTCCCAGTCCCACTCTTCTTTCTGAAGCCCTGGAATACATTTCACCTTTCCCATTGTTCATCCTTGACTGTGCATGTTTGTGGGATCCCATTTATGGCTGAGGCAGCTGGCAGGGCAGCTCCAGAGGAGGAGATGCCAGGTCTGCCTGGGCTATGCATCACTAAGTGTTTGTCTTATGCCTAGACCTGCCAAAAGCCCAACATCAGGGTTTCACTGTACTCTCCCAGCATAGCAATGCTTAGATCCCTTTTATCTCTGATGGTAATTTTCATGGACCCCTGCCAGGTTCTTTATGTGCTACAGAGTTCCCCACTTCATTCAAAGAAAACTGTATTGTTCTCTTCCCCATTTCCTCAAATATACTTCCAAAAATTCAGCTCTAAAAAGAACAGGTTTTCTTGGGAGCTGGTGCTGGAAGCCTTGGCTCCTGATGGCTCCTAAACTGCATGGACATCACAAAGATCTTTAAAATCAGAAGTTTTAATGAAGATAGACCCAGGCCAGAAGCTTAAACAGACCATTGTTAGCTTTTGGTGTTTACAGACTCAAAATTAATGTATATAATTAATTAATGCATAAAATTACATTGGCTATCTAGCTGACTCCCAGTCTGAATATACCCTCAATTTCATCAGTAAAGAAGTTGGCTGCTATCTGGTGTTGCCTCAAGGTTTCCAAGTGGATGTCATAATTCCAAAACAAACTAGTGAAGATCAGAGTACATGACCCACAGTAGGGTGACCTAAAATCTGGAGCTGAACCCAGGTCAGGCTGAGGCAGAACTTGTGCAGAGGAGAGCAGAGCTGCCTCCACTGCACAGCCTCACCATGGCTCTGCAGGGCAGCTCACTCCTATCAGATCAATTCACCAAGTTTCCCCTACAGAAGGGAGCCCATCTTTAGTGGATAAGTTTGTCAGTCTCAATGCCAGAGATGTGTGCAGGGCAGGAGGGAGATGGGGCTGTGGGTGCTCCCTATGCACAGATTGAGGTTTTTATGAAGAAAGCAGAATTCCATTGGGAAACTGGTACCTGTGAGACCCTTTGTGGCAAATCAAACCCACTGGGCTCTGACACACCAAAGGGTGGGTTGGGCTTTGCATCCCAGTGCTTTTCCAGACTCCAGGAGAGCTTGGCACCATGGTGTGAGGCTCTGCTCACCCAGCAGCACAGCTCCCTCCCCAGAGCACTCACAACACTCAAAACTCACCTAAATACACCTCAGCATTACATTCTGGAATCCTGCTCATACTCTGCTATTCAACGAAAGCAACCAGAGCACTCTTCACCTACAACCTGCCTCCTGGCAACTACACTCTATGACAAAACCTTGCATGGAAACATAATAAAAACACAAATGAAAGACAAGACAGCACGGTTCAGTGGGTTTCAATGAAGAGGCTGAAAAGAGAAATCCTCAAAGGCACACCTTATACAGCCATAAGCACCTCCAGTGGACCCAAGGGGAGCAGGAGGCTGCAGCTACCCGAGGCCCCACACTGCAGAGGGGAGATGCTCCATTTCCACCCACAGCCACCCAATTCCAGCCACAGGAATTCCTCCTGCTCCCAGAGCTGCTCTGGTGGGGCTGTGCCCGCCCACCCCACAGGAAATAAGATTGTTGGTCACCTCCAGCAGCAGGGAGATATTATTCATGAGATGTGGAATTCCCTGGGAGAGAAGAACACCACCTTAGATAACCATAAGCAAAAATTCATCTCTTTAAAATTTTTTTTTTCCTGTGCACTTTTAGGTCTTCTCTAGTCTAACAGAAAGGCAGCTCTTGGCTTTTCTCAGAGTGCTTTTTCCTCCTTCCCAGCTCTCCAGCAGCAGCTCTGCTGATGAAATATTTGGGCACTACAAGTGCTTGAAAGCACCGTGGCTGCTGACAGTTTTCTGTTCAGTGCCCAGAAAGCTTTCTGGAGAATTGAGATTTAATCCAACATCATTTTACCTGCAGACACAATTCCTGGCTGACTGAACAATGAAGTGCTTTGATATTCAATAATCATTTTACACTGATCAGACTCCTCTCATTTTCAGGGAAATCAGTGGCAGGGGAGGGCACTACCATCTTTTTCACTTTAAAATTAACCAAATTTGAGGATTATAACTGAGATTGGAAACAACAATAATGCAACAATGCCTGTCATTTAGCTTAGAGTATTTCATCCATTGCAACATATAGGGTTTTTTTCTTTTTTTTTTTTTTTTCCTTGTCTATTTTGTCTTTTAGGGTTTTGGTTTTGTTGCAACAGGAAAAACACTGCAACACTAAACACAACAAAGCACTAAAACATTTGGGAAGGAAACACAAGAAAAATGAAATGTGATTTCAGACCAACCCATTTTCTTCCCGGTTCTCCTTCCAGTTCAGAAAAGTAATTATATACACAGCTGTGAGTGGAATTTGTGATTGTTTCCCCTAAATATTGCAGCTAGCTTTAAGCACAATCACATCCAGAAAGACGTTGCTTTTTGCAGCATAAATTTTAAGAAATAATAAAGGAACAAAATTACTTTGAGCTCCTGTTTTGCCAACAACTTTTCAAGTTAGAAAATATAGAAACTACTTAGGAGGAATAGAATCCAGACCAGTGTTCCCATTCCTTGCTTTCCATGCCTACTGTTATCATTACAGTAATGAAATATTTTGATCTTGAGGTTTTTCACTTAATAGGTTCCAATTAAGGACTTTATAAATTACGTAAATGTTAAAGACTTTTTTTTTTCAGCTGCTTTCACACACTCCTTCCCTTTTCCCTGGACACTTTCACGACTGCTTTACAGGCTTTATTTAAAAAAAAAAAAAAGGGAAATTGCACAGTCCATCTAATTAGTAAAATCACAGTTTCATGCAGCTTGCATGGACCAATGGCTGATATCAGAATATTCCTTATCAAAGACATTTCTCTCCTTGAATCTTGTTCCAGCCCGAGAACAGCTGCCCAGAAAAACTCCTGGCTAGGGCAGGCACACAGTGGTACTTCTCCCAGCTCCCTATCCAAATAAAATGTTGGAATTACACAAGGAAAAGCAGAATAATATACCAGATATTACAAACCTTCCATTTCACCGGTATTCCTGGTGTTTAGATCTCACACACACATGACACAAGTGATTTTTATGTTCACTGAAACTCAGGTACGACTTTAGCATCCAAAATTACAGGATCCCACAGAGGATATTCCTGCCTGCCCTCCAAACATTGTGATTCTGTGGCAGTTCCCTGTGGACTTCTGCAGCTTTTTCCCTTTGGATTTTTGGAAGTGAAGGAATGAGGTCTGCTAGGTGTCAGCACGCATCAGGCTCGTTAGTGCAGATCTCTGAGTGCAGGAGAGCCTGGCTCCAAACGCTGGAGAGCGACAGTTAATTTTTCTAATGATCCACAAAAGTCTCAGGAACATTTCTGACATTTCCCTTTTAATTTTCTTCCCCTACAACCTTCCCAGAAGTCCACAAATCCAAATGACAGAGGGCTAAAGCACTGACAAGCATGTGGTTCTCTCTTCTTTGGAAATGTTTTGAATTTGTTAGGAAGTTTCTTACTGCAAATATTGCTAAATAAGCCTAACAACCAAGTCTGTTGAAAGACAATTATGTACCATTAAAAATAAATATTAGAGAATTTTTTCCCAAAAAATTACTGTAAAGATTTGATAGCTAGCTAAAAACACAAATATTTTTCTAAAGGATGATTAATTGAAATAAGCTTAGTTGAAAATAATTTTTCATTTAAAATTTCATGTAATTTTAAATGACCACTCATTTATGATAGCTGCTATTAAAATTAACCACTCATCTTATGTACAAACCAAGACTATTTACATCACATGTTACAGGATTAAACACCTACAGACTGCACAATTCGCAAAAGATTGGGTCAGGATTTATTTTTTGACAGCCCCAAAACCAATTTAAACAAGTAGAAACCTTTCTATGCTGTAGCATCAGAACTTGTTGAAGTTTTTTTCTACACCCTTGCTCGTTGTTTTTGTACTTTGAACAAATTACCTGAAGACTTGGCCACACTGCATTGTTGTTGTTAGGCACAAGTTTCTCTTACTAAAGTTAAACTGAAAAAAAAGATCAAAGAAACTTTCAACAGTGAAATTAGGGCACGTAAAGTTGAAATAGTCAATTCTTGCAACATTTAACTCATTTAGCTCTTTTGATTGCAAGCTTTCTCTCTCTAAAAGGAAGCGCCAGAGGAGATAGAAACACGGTCAAAAAATGCGTGCCAAGGTTTTTTTACTTATTCAGCACCCCTAAAGCACAACCTCTCTCAGTTCCCAAGGTTTGCTTTGCAGCATCTTTCTGAGGCAGGAAAGCTGCTGCTGTTGTTTAAACCATGGGAAAGAAGTCAGGACACAAACCCTCACCTGAAGAGGGGCTGGATGAGCAAACCTGGCTGAGCGTGTGTCTAACAGCTGGTGCAGAGAGAACAGGCAGGAAACACTTGAATTGCTGCACTTTGTAACAGTCTCATTTCAGACCTGTATCTACAGATAGACAGGCTTAAGGATTTTATTTCCTAAAGCCCTGAACACACTCCTTTCTTTTCCTAGACAAGCCTGGTTTCATCTCTGGACCACCAAGAGCCCTGAACCATCTCCTCGTTGAATGAAGCTTGCTTGAGCACCCCCCAGCTGCTTCACACACAGCAAGGCTGAGCTGCACAAAAGTTGGGTTTTCTTTTCTGCTGCCCAGAGCAAAAGAACTTTCCCCTCTTTGCATCCTTGTCTGGCATCATCAGAGCACTGTGCTGAGCCCAACTCTCTGCCCCTCTCTGTGCCCAAAAGGCATGAAGGACATGGAGCAACTCTGGGCTCTATCACATGCAGAATTTCTTTTTGCAGCACATCAGAATCAGACATGATCTCTTCTGACACGACATCAAGAAAGAGTTTTGTTTCTTTCTCTACCCCAAGCTAAAGGAAGGGTTTATATTCCGCTTGTGGTTAAAGCCTGTGTTCAGAGCCATGGATCTTTGAGAACATCTCAGCTGGATCCTGCCCCACTGCCTGTGCAGCCCACCGAGGGCTCTTGCTCCTCAGAGGTGCTTGCTTTGTACCTGTTGGGGTTCTTTTCCTTTCCATTAATTACATTTTTATCCCCTTTGGGTTTGGTGCCTCTCCTGGGGCTGAAGGAGCAGAGCAGCAGCCTCAGCAGAGAGGTGACCCAGCCACCAGCCCCACATCGAGTTTGGGGACAGGGGTGGCAGATGGATAAAGTAAAATATGGTGTCTGACTGGCAGGAAGAATGATGTTCAAAACTCTACATTAGAAGGTTAATTAATTACTTATATTAAAACTATATTATACTATATTATATTAACAAGAGCTATCACTAACTAACTAGAAAACTTGTGACTCTTTCTGCTGAGAGTCCCGACACAGGTGTGACTTAATTGGTTAATTAATCTAAAACACTATTACTAGTGTTTTAGATTAATGAAGAAATTACTTTGGATAAACAATTTCTATGAAAAAATTACTTTGGATAAACAATTTCTATCACACATTCCACATGTGAACAACAATGAGTAGTAGTAAGTGAGATGAGAATTGTTTTGATTATTCTTTTCTCTGCTTCTCTTACAGCTTCTCTCAGGAAAAATCCTGAGGAAGTGAAGTCTTCCTGTGTTCAGAGCACATGTGAGTACCACAGATGGACACTCCCATGGCCCCACACACAGTCACCTCAACAGCCTCAACCTGGCAGCCCTGAACTCGCTCATCTCAACTGCCCTTTTCTTCTCTTCCTCATCCATCAAAATCTCCTCCTCACTGGAGGAGCAGCTTTGGAAACTATGAAAAAACAAATGGGAGCAGCAGGGAAAAAATTCTTTCAGTGACCTCAGTTATTTGACCATTCCAGTGTGGTCTTTTCCTTGTCACACTTGGATTTTTCAATCTTTGATGGGCATTTGGGTAATGGTGGGAAAGACTGTGCCATTCCCAGCACAGCAGGAAATGTCCACCTCAAATTCTCCACAGTAGATAAAAAGTCTTAATTATTTTGCAAAGATGAAGTTGCAGATAGGCATTTATTAATATTTTTTCCTTTAAAGTTATTATTTCATTTGTCAGCAGATGACTATGGTCAACATAAATGAAAGGAAAACCAGTAGAACCCTTTTTTAGAAGTATTTCTTGCATAAATTAAATCAACTCTCAAAAACACCTCTCAGAAAAGAGAAAATTTGACAGACAAATTGAGCTTTTCAATCAAAATTCCACCTCTGTGAATAAACACAGTCCCAGACATGAGTAAAACCTGGAGTGCCATCAGGACAGGGAGCACCCACAGGAACCAACTGGAAGCTGTGTCATTCTTCTATCTTCTTAATATTGAAACCTTTTTTTTTTTTTTTTTTTTTCTCCTGAGCTGAGTGGGTTTCTATAGCACTTTCATATGCACACAAATTCCTACCAGGAGCTGTGTGTTTGTATTAATCAAAAGCATGTGGCAACACGCTACACGTGTAGATAAACAGCGTGGTTAATTGAGAGAAACGTTCTGCTCAGCAGTTTGCTGCTTCTGCTCCCTCTGTTGAGTTGGTTAGTTTAAAATTAAACTGAAAAAACACCCAATTTTTCTTAAAATTCCCCATTGAAAAAACTGCAATTTAAAAAACAGTAATTTTCTCATCCCTACCCTGAACAGTAACTATAACATACAATTTTTTTTACTCTAGCTAGATACCAGCATTTCTTTCATATGCCAAATTCTTTCAGCTATTTCACTTGGAAATTGAAATTGATGGAGGACATCTGATCTAAAAGATTCTTTTCTTTAAGTTTAATATGCCACATCACATGATCTTGTCAGGTGGGATCATGTCAGTGATATTTATGCCATAATGTGAATCACCCATGTATAAGTTGACTGTACTAATGCAGCAAAAGGACACAGATTTTTTCAGCAGTATCTTGCCTTTTTCCCTTTTCTTCCCTTCTTTTTCAAGAGGAAAAAAAGTCTGAGTTATGAGCAGTGTCTACACCACAGAGAACCTTCTACCAAGCCCAGATTCCAGATCTGTGCTTTGTGTGGGTGGATCAGAGCACCAGTAATAGGAAAGCCATTAGGGGAAAATGAAAGAGAGCTTTTCTACCATTTTATTTTGGCTCAGTTGTTGCTATGGTATTTTTCTTCTACAAAATTCAGAAAATTCAAAATTCTGTTTGTGGAATCACCTTTCTCTGACTGATTTTCCCTCTCATTCTATCACTGAAATGCAGCAAGAAGAGCAGTGTCTGAGGTCATCTTTCTGCTGAAGACTAGGATAAATAAATGAATAAATTTACAGAGTCAGTGACACATTACAGGACTCTTGGCAGCCCAAACCATGATGGGTGGTAAAATAAAAATGTCTGAAATCCTTTCTGTGTCCTGAGGAAGGGTCTGAGGGCAAATTCTGCTTCCACTGACACCCTTCTCCCTCTGCTGAAGAATTTGGTGATGGAATTTGGCCGCGTGCAGCCAATTCTATACCTGGGTATTTATCTCTCAAACTCAGAGGTACAAGAACACCGTGACAGCCAAACTCTGCAATCCCTCTGGATTCCTTCTGTTCTTGAGGAGAGAAAGTGATATCTCCTGCTGGTAACCAGGAAATCCAACTGGGCAGAGGTTTCTGCCAATAACTTGTTCTAGCAGAGCTTCAAATAATCTTTTTGAGGTCTCTTTCCTGTGCCCCTTCCAACACAGAGTGGTTTTTACTTGTTCTGGTGACACCGGTCCCCACTGTCCCTTTGGTCTGTGATGCTTTTCACAATGGAACAGCAAATAATTTCCTGAGAAAACCCCAATACATATATAAGGCTCCAAAATTCAGCTTGCTCACATAAGCCACAGCTCACTCACCAGGTACAAGGTGTGCAAAAGCCAGCTGCCTGCCCTGCTTGTGGTTCCAGATTAGCATCATTTACCCTCACTGGGAAGGTAAATTAAAACCCAGAAAAGCAGCTTTGCCAGTTCTCATTTTATCCCACACAGAAAGTTGCTTTAATTTGCAGTTGGTGGGGAAGTGAGCTGTTCCACCTGTGCCATGACAGGCTGCCTGTTCCTGCTGCTGTCCCGGTGTGGCTGCGGGAACGTTTCTGTGGGAATAAAGCTGAGCACTAAAAATAGAACAGGGGGAAAAAAATCATCTGGCTTCTAAATTTTACAACCAGTTATCCTGCATGTAAATTGGGAACAGCTCAGAAATGTCATCTCAGAAGGCCACGCAGCTCTAAAATTGCCTTTCTGGCCCCAACACAATAAAGGTTTTCTAATGCCAGCCCAGATGCTGGAGCAGAGGAAGCATAAGAGCCAAGTCTAACATTTAGACTGCCATTATCAGTTCATGAATGGTTAAATTAATAATAACAGAAGATATTATTCATACTTAAAGAAGTCTTAAGTCTTTGTTAATCATAAGTAATGTGTTGTCTCATTCTGGTTTTCAGCAGTTACAGGAGAATGAAGTTTATCAGAAGTTTGGAAGTATCTCCATCTGGGCAAGGAGCTGCCTGCAGGCAACACAGCCCCAAGAGGTGACTAAACCAGAAACGGATTCTATGTTGTAGCAGAAGTGCTGCAAAAACCAGAAATCTCCTGTTTTCTATTCATTTGTGCCTTTAGAGAACTGTACAATAAAACCTGATTTCCAAAACTTCAATGGTACTATGTGGAAAAATATTAAATCTGTTTCATTCCATGATAAGAAACAGCTATTACAGAGAAGACATCCCATCTTTTTCTTACTCTAAATATTTAAGGAAGGTGCTTTTGCACGAGTGGATGAAATCTGCAACAAACTTCTGCACAGATGCCACTGATCACAAATAACATATTCCAACTGACAGAGAAAGATAAGTTACATTAGTTTATATTTCTGGAGATGATCTAAGCTCTTAGTTATCTGTTACATCAAATGTCTCAGTTTTCCTTCTGTAATCTAATCTCCACCTTCAAGCTCGCCCTACATTTAAAATTTATACAAGTTTTTTCAGATGCTGCCATTTTGCCTCAGGCTGTGTAGGTGTTAAGCTCCAGTAATAATCTACACTGTTTCTTTAAGAAAGTTCATCCATTCACTTTAATTACATTTTCAGCCCTGGTTATTGTCCCTGTGCCTGCAAAGAATGTTTCCAGCCATAAAAAACCATTATCTGCCACAATTATGGATAACCAGAGCGTGGCCAGAGGGCAGAAATGCCATGGTGAATGATTGTACCGCAATTCAGCGCAGAATTTATAACTTTCCTCAGGGCTAACTGTCAGCCTGATCACAATGCCTGACAAAAAGATCCAGTAAAGCAAATGCAGATGCTTCTTCTTGCCTGCATGGTTGCTCTTTTTAATTTTTTTTTTTTTTTTAATCAAGGTGCAGTTGTTTTGTGATCCATTAAGTTGCAGCCACGGTGGATGCAACACTACAGAAGGAACACTTCACCTAATTCATTTTGCTGGAGCAGAGATTTAGACCATACATGTCCAGCACCGTGGTTTTAAATACAGTGTTCCTGCGCAGCCAGGACACCTCTGAGGTGTGCAGCAAGCACTGCTGTACCCTGCCCTGGTGGCCAGACTGCAGTTTCATTTCAGCTGCATCACAGCCTCCCCGCTACAGACAGAGACAGAGATCATTTCCCACAGCTTCCCAAGTTACTGCTCTTGCAACACTGGATCTTTCCATCGCTAATTCTTGTGGTTATTAACATCCAGAGGAATGCCAAACTGGAAGAAATATTAACTTTTTGACACAGCATTTGAACATATTCAATTATTTCTCTCACTCCATCAGGGCAGAGGTTTGTGTTACGCCTCCTGATGCAGGATTGCAACAGAAAAGGGCAAGGAGATCATGAGTCCCATCACGACATTTCATGAGCAGAATAACACAAACCCTTCTATATTTTCCAGCCAGAAGTCTCAAAGTACAATACAAACATGACTCAGAATTAACCTCCTTGGTTTTGTGGTGAAAGAAAACTGAGCAATTGAGAGGGGCTGGGGTGATGTTCCTTGGTGCCTTTGCAACTTCCAGCAGAGCAGCAGGATCAGCCATCCCACCCCTGCCCATGGGAGCCACAATTTTGGACCCTTGTGAAAGGATAAAGCAGGCTGAATTTCCTCTCCAACCTCTGGTGTGCTCCAGACTCATTCAGTCTGTGCTCAGGTGCTGGTCCCACAGAGCAGGTGAGCCCCAAAGTTGGACTTTGTGCCTAATCTCAGACTTTCAGAGGCAACAGAGGCAAAGCCGTGACCTGTTGTTCTTGGTTTTAACAGAGGATGATGCCTTTCTCAGCAGGAGTGTAAGTGCAGAAGAAAGAGCTTTAAAACAAAGTTCATTCCTACACCAATGTCTCCCTGGGACTTCCAAATACTAACAGGACAATAATGCCTGTATCTAACAGGACAATAATGCCTGTGGACTTTAGGAAGTGGCCCTGGGTGTCCACAGATCAGACTGAGAGAATTCTCCGTAGATCAGCCTGGTTCTCCTTGCTTTAGTTTTAACAGGAATGCAAAATATAGAAAAGATAAAGGATACAAATTTCGGAGAAGATGACAGAGCTGTGTTTTGCTCGGTTCTAGGCCTTGCTGTGAGACAGCCTAGTAGGAAGGCTCTGCTTAGTAAAACCCCTCTGAATTCTAAACTCCGGTCTAAACTTTCTGTTCTAAACTTTCTGAACTTCCTCTGAGCACAACCAGTTCCAAACCAGATGCAGCAGAGCTTTTTGTAGAAGTATTTCTCACGATCTTTGAGAAGGCAAATCTTCCTAAGAGCTACCTCCCCAGCCCCACTCTGGCATGAACAGGTCATAGGATTTGGCACCCCTGATCCTGCTTCAAACTCAGCTTCTACCCAAAACATCATCGGAGTCAAAACTCCACCCCTTGGCATATCTTCAATAAAACATCATTCTACCTGAACCTCAGAAAAGATAAACTATGAAAGTAATAAGAGGATAATTTAACCTCTTTAATCAGATAATCCTCCAGCACATTGGACATTTATTTGCAGGGTATATTCTACCGTAATAAGTTTGCAGCTCACATTTAAACGATTCCCCACCCTCAGAAAAAAGCTGAAGGAAGTGGTTGAGACATTCCATATCTCAGGTGCCATTATGTGAATGTGAAAACAAATGAGTTTAATTGGGGAGAAATTCATCCCAGACAGAGGGCTCGCCCAAGGCCCTTGTCTGATAAACCCCACTTAACTCTGCTCTAGCACAGAGCAGCTACACAGGCACTGGATACCAATTAAGCCCTACTCATCTTTCTAATGAAGGGCTAAATCTGAAAATGAATTATTGTTTTGATGTGTAAATGCTGTTGGTTTGCTAAGGTAGTGAAAGGATTCTATCTGGGGGGACAGGCAACACTGAGGTTTTGAAGGGTTTGCATGAACATCCATGAAAACGTTCCAGAGCTCTCCATGGCTCTCCACCAGCCTGGAAAACAGAGCCTGGCACTCAGACTAAAACTGCAAATTCAGCAGCCCTGGATCCTCCTGTGTCTTTGTGCCAGTTTCAGCCAAGCGTTCCTTCCCAAGACCAAAACAAACAGAAAAGCTTCCCTGAAAACCAGAATGTCTCATTGCAGCGTTTGCTAAAATAATTGATTTATTTTTTAAGCAGTCATTCCTTCTCAAGTTTCCCTCAATGTCTTAGAAATAAATGTTAAGTATTCAAAAATAAAGAAACTGTTTTACTTTGGGCCAAACCAAGTACTTATTTTAGCTTTTCCATGACTTTTCAATTGCTGAAAATATTTTAGAAATTTTTTTGAATACTTTTTACCAGGATTAGTTGTTTTCCTAAATTTAAAATCGTCCAGGAGAAGCAATTGATACAAATCAATGTATGGTCAAAGACCCTGCAATTAATTAGAAAAAAAACTCCCTAACTTTAGTCTCACTTAAAATTCAAGTTAGGGAAAAAAAACCTCATGATTTTTTATTTTTTACTGAGCTATGGCTTTACATTAAGCGGAGTACATCTTTGAGATGGCTGCAGTCCTGAACAGGGGTTTTTGGAAGACAATTTCCCTGATACTGATCGCTGGAAATGAAAACATTTCTCTTGCTCTGAAAGAAAAGTGAAATATAGTTCTTCCTCCTACCTCAAGCGCCAAAGATCTGTGAATTGTTTTGGACCTCCAATAAAGGCGCTGAAATTCAACAGATTTTTCAAACCCCTGGAATCCAGGACTGGTGAAAACACAGTGTGCAAAAATTAGGGATGCTCTGTCCCAAGAAGTGACCCTCAGCTTGTGGTCTCCAGACCTGGAGCAGGGCAGGGACTCAGATCAATAACTTTCAAAAAAACCCAGCCCATAACAAGAAAGCTTAAATATTTAATTAAAAAGTGCACTCAGCCCATTGGAAGAAGACAAAAATCACCAATCCAGAGGTGGTGACTCATTCAAAAAGTGTGGGAGATTTTTATGGTTTTCCCAGTGGGGTTTCAACCTTCTCCTAAACAGTCATAAATAGGATGTAGCTACCTGAAGACAAGAACACAGAAATTGTTTCAATGTCCTAGCAGTCAGAATTTGACTTCAGGGAGTGGAATTGTGATTAATTAATTGTCTGACACATGGATATCTCACTTGCAAGACTAAATTTCCAAGGAGAGATTGTCTCACCTATATTTGGGGAATAGCTAAAATTGTCCAGTATAAACATTTTTTAAAGGCCAGAGAAGTTATGGGGATGGGAAGGGTGAAGGGTAACACTGGCCTTTTCTCACCTCCAAAATATGCTGGTTTTCTGAGATGTGAACAAGAGTCTTTATTAGGTGTAAAAAATATAAATTAATCTATATCCATAGGCCTCTGTTATTTATTTAAAGAATCACTGTAAAATATCATTGCAGACCCACACTCTTGCACTGCCCCAGTCATATATCCACAGCCAGGTTTGGGGTCTGGGATTAGAGATGTTAAATTCCAGTTTATAGTTAAAAAAAAAAGACAAAATGCCATCCTACTTCAAACTGAAATAATCCTCATTTCTGCCCCATTTAATTTCACACAGAAAATTCCCTTTGCATGACTGCAAGATCTAATCCCTCACCCCAGATTGTAATTACAGAGTAGTCAGGGACTAGGTGCCATCTCCCCTCTACAGGGTCCTACAGCTCATTAGTCCATCATATTATTAAGAAATTCTCGGTTTTAATAAGTGAAGGTGGTGCTCATCTCAAGGCTGAGAATGGATGTTTTTATGGAAATAAATACTTGATGCTTATCTTCACAGCATCTCCTTAAGAAAACCATTATCACTTCAAAATAGTTCCTCCAAGCAAAAAAAGTACAATTACGTAAGTCTTGTGCAAGCCAAGCCAGGAGGAGATACCAGGTTGTGTTTATGTTTTTGCCACATTTTAGGCCCAAAAAATCAGCCATGGAATAAAGCTGGTGAAACTTAATACAGTTTCAAACCTACAAAGACCTGGTGCTTCAGCCACCCACAAAAAATGCCTCTGACAGGCTCCATTCCAGCTGACTCTCAAATTAAATCTGGGTTTTGAACCTGCCTTTAGTAAGATCTTGTTCCTCAGGTAAGTGCATGGAACAATGGGATAACAGAATCCAATGCTTTGCTTAAATGCTAAAAATCATCCACTTAAGGGGAGCAATTATCACTGATCCTTCATGCTAACTACTTAACATTTAGTGTCTTACTCCTTAAGATATGAAAATAAGTTATTTTAACCTCCTGAAGTAGGCTTGAAAAGTCTCCTAAAATTTCTCAGGACCAGTCTCATTTAGAAGTGGAATTATGTTCAGAAGCTACTTAGATGCTTTTAAAAAATCCTGCTTGATATTTAAAATACATAGCCCTGCAGTGATTTTCCCTTCAGTACTTCTTGAAATCAAGCTTAAAAATGGACTTTGGAGCCAAGATGCATCTTTGTAGCTGCATTTTCTGTTGGCTGGTTTTCCTGCTGTAACACAGGGCTGGGCTGCTCTGTCCACAGCTGAACCCAAAATACCCACAACTGAACCCAAAATACCCACAACTGACCCTAAACTGCTTTTCTGGACCTGCTGAGGGATTGGGAATGAGGCTGTGCTGTGACTGGCACACATCAATCCCATCAAGATCGACCCTGCCTGAAAATATTGTCTTTGGTAAACAAAAGGGTTTCAAAACATCTCTTTTTGCAAAGTGTTTTTCTTTGGAAGCAACAAACTGTCAAAATCAAGCTTTACCACATTCTGCAGAGATTGAGACTGATGGCAAAATGAACACTCTAAATGTCTTGGGAAATAATGTCTCCTCACACTCAAGCTTATTACTCTGAGTACTCCATACATGCTAACTTTGAAGTACAATGTTTGCAATGCATATTTCATATTTAGTCCTTGCAGCGCACAGGAATGTGGATTTTTATACGTGCAAACATTCAGAAAGCAAACAGAAGACGTTATTACTGTTATAATTAATAAATATTTATTCTGGAAGTACACAACATTTCCAGTCAGGATAGTGACCCTCCACTTTTAAATAATGCACATGTTGGTAGATTTCTATTAATGATAATTGCATCTCACAGCATAAGGAATTTAGTTGCATGTACAAGATTGTAGGGTGACTTTGTCCCTGTGGCATTGGATTCACAGCCATGCAGGCCCCTGGGACTTCAGGGGAAAAGACTGTCAGGATGGAGAATCCTCTGTCTGAAATGCATAAAGGGAATTTTTACACTATTTTAGTATTTTATTGCACAGCAAAAAAGAAATCACAGCAAGCTCTCCCTGTGCCACCTGCACTGCTCTGCAGTAATCCCAGCGTGTCCTTTAGTGGAGCAGCTCCCACTTTGCACTAGCAGGAGGAATGTAAGCCTGCAGGTTTCTGGGGTTATTTGACTCATCAATTAATAGGTAATCTCAGGGACACATCCACAGCAGCTCTCAGTACCAGCTCAGCACAAGGCTGCCAAACCCCCTAAGGATGACGTTCCCACCTGGTTTCCTTTTCTCTCAACGAAATCCCTGCCCGACCAAACGACTCTGACACTTCACGCTATCGTTTCAGTGAAAATAAAAAGACAGCACTATAGAAAATTCCTCTAGCAGGCTTTGAAAAACTGAATCACTAATTACTGAACACATGAGCATAGTAAGGATTTAATTAGGAGCCCCCAACCCCTCCATGTTGGCACAAGAGGCTCATCCCACCTCGGCCGCTCCTGGTGGGTGAGGAACACTGGCTTTGGCAAAACCCATCTGCCAGCAGCTGGAGCTGAGGCTGCTCACACCCTGTTCTTGCAGACAGCCAGGAAACCATCCAGTGTCCCAAATAAATGAATGAATTACTCTCCTCCTCCCAGCAGACCCAAGGCTGGAGCCAGGAGCCGTAATCGCGCTCCTGCTGCCTCTGAGTCACGGAGAGCCGGAGCCCGGCGCGGCATGCAGAGTCAGCAGAGGCGGATGCTGAGCTGCACTGTGTCTGCAAGTCAGTCAAACCAGTTTGAAGATAAACCCTTCTTCCCCTGGCCCCTCCACAGGCCCCTCTGTGCACACACGGCGCTGCCGTCTCCCGCCACGCAGGCGGATTTTGGGGCAGAGCGCCCGGCTGGCACCAAGGAGCTTTTGCCCCTTGGGTGAAACCGTGTTAGCCCGGGCCCTGAGCAGGCAGAGGAACCAAAGCTGAGGTGGTCAGAGGAGCCTGGAGGAGCCAAGCATTCAAAACCCAGTAAAACCCAACGGGAGCGGAGCGTTCGCGCTCCCAGGCGCCGTTGAACATCCCAGCCTCCATCCTAGGGTAAATCCAGTGAGGAGATGTCGCCTTGTTCTGTTTTCAAGGACAAAGGAGGGTCCGAGACCCTTCTGTTCAGCACAACCACAGAAAACCTCCCCCAAAGCTGCCTCCTTGATTTCCCCCAACACCAGAATCATTGCACATCTGGAGGGGGTAAATGGTGCCAAACCATTGATACTGTGGGAAGCAGAAAACACCTTTTTCATTTCTTCCCTAAACTTTCATTTCCCACCCAGCTGCATGGAAATGGGGATTTTTCATAATGAACCATTTTACATCTGTCTCTGACAGAAACAAAATTGCTGGCAAAAAGTATTAAATCCCCTCTGCCACTGATGTGGTATTTGAAATTTATTGCCAGATAAGTTATGGTAGATATTAAAGGTCTGTAAGTAAATTTAAAATATTTTAATATTCAAAATTCAAACCATGTTGATCACACACAAGAGGCTGCAGAGCTTGTTTCTTCTGCCTGGCTGTGATGAAACTCTATGAATCATTTTCTGGTAAGAAAATATATGTATTCAACGTTTTTGGTGATATTTACTGATATTTGTTTAATATTAGTATTTTAGGTGAATATTTCTGCCACAAGGTTCAGCTGTATGTTTGAGCAGAAAAGTAAAAAGCTAAAACTAAGCAAGTATCATGATTAAAACCTCAGGGAGCATTTTGGGTCAACTGGAATTTTGGATAAATCTAGCTTGCATAAAACTGGTGCTAATCCATGTATTTTCCTTAATTCTTCTACTATCCCAGGGTAAAAAAAAAAAAAAAAATTTATTCCTTTTTTAGCAATAAGAATAAAACAGTTTATTCTCATTAAAGCTACTGAAACATCTCAAAGCTTGATTTTTCCAAATAACCACATTTACATTTTTAATAGAAAAAACTAAACTGCAGAAATTATTTACATTGAATCATTTTACCCTATGGATATTCTCCAAATTTTTTTCAATTCTTCAAATTTTTCAAATGTGTTTAAAATAAGTAAAAAAAAAAAAAAAGTTTCATCAACTAAGAATAAATCTGATCCTGCAGCTAATTCCCCACTTTCCAAATTGCAAACATGAAAGATTTTTTAGGAGAGGTTATCCCAAAAAGAGGGAAGATAACGACACAATTCCCTTTAATCCCAGTGGGAACATTCCCCCTATAGGATGTCTTCAAGTCATTGTTTGGCCCCAGGATGACACCACATCACAACTGCTGGTCCTCAAGACTCTGTTCTCATTGTAAATGCAAAATACCAGTTACAGACATTTTCCCTGGGAAAAGACATTGCAGATGTCCAATCTTTGGTCATGTTTTATACCTGCTGTAGGTCAGGAGTGGGATTAGGAAAAGATGCCCTGATATTCAGGTCCCAGATTATTGCCCCTTATTCACATTCAATTACAGTTACATCCCAAAATACTGCTGTTGGTCTGATCCCAAGGGAATTGCCTTTCCCACTGATGCCAGGGCAGTACTGCAGCCACCAAGGCAGCATCTACAATTTGCAGTATATGCCACTTTTCCAAATCTTTCCATGGTGTGCCATGGACAGCAGTGGTCACAGAGATTCACCTTGGGTCATGCTGCAATGGATCTACGAGTCAGAGCTCCGAGGGATGGAGGAGGAAAAGGATCTCTTATCAGCAGGAGAAGAGCCAGCTGTATCATGAGCCCTGCAGGAAATCCTCCTCTGTAACCCACAAGGCATCAAAGACAAGAAAAACAACCAATATTGGGATGGCAAGTGAGAACCCAGCTCCAGGAGTGCTGCAGGATGTGAGACAATGCCATGGCCAGCCACCAGAACCAACAGGACCTGAGATCCTGAGGATCCTGGTCACTCTGCACCACACAGTACTGAGTTAAAAAATTAACAGAGCAGGTACACACAACTATTCCAGGAATCAAAACCAGCCCTGCTACACCAGCATGGGGTTTGGGAGTATTTTTCCAGCATTTGTGCAAATGCAAATTTCCGCTGCACTACACCACAGCCATCTCCAATCTCTCTGTGCACCAGGTTCCGCTGGTATAAATGGTGATAAAGACAACTTCCAGGGTTTTGTGGTGGTTGTGAGAATGGAAATCATTATCCCCAGTGGGGAATACTTAAACACCTGTGCTAAGCCAAAAGTGGAGGCAGGACCCTGTTCCAGACACAGGTTTTGCTCCAGCTTCCAGCATCAGTCCATGGGCAACTCGTGCACCTCAAGAGCATTTCAGGGAGATCCAGGAGGGACTGTGCCTACTTGCACAGGGAATTCAAACAGCTTATTACCAAAGCCATTTTCTTTTTTTATTATTACTTTCTTCAAACAAAGCTAATAAATCAAATCACCCAAGATGCACATTATGCAAAGCTTAATTAGATTTGGCACACATCTCGCTAGGAGTAGCACCCATCTGACTTCAGATCAGAGAACTCAGGTTTGATGGGTGGAACCAAATCGCCCACTTTGGAGTTGCTAAATCTACTTTTAAATGCAGTGTGTTTGCATTTTTTCATTCTGGGACCTGGAGGAGGTTAGCTTTGTTTGAGTTCTGGGCAACGGGAGCAGTGGAAGGGAATTCAGAAAGAGGAGACGTTTCTTAAGAGCACAAATCTCTTATTCTGCAGGCATGGAGAAATCACAAAGTTGGCAGCAACCATTTCGTGGGGCTTCATTTCACACAGCTACTGCTTGAGGAGTTTCCTCCTTGACAACCTGCTGTTCAAAGACATTCTGGGATGCTTTTAATAAAAGCATAGAGAGCTAATGCAAAAATACTATTTTAACAGCATTTTGTTTGGCATAACAACCTTCATTGTTGATACTTCTCCTGATTTTGTTGCCAACCTTTTGCTTTTCTTACACACGCTGCTCCTCCAGAAACAAGACCTTGTGAAAAATTTCAGCTTGATATTTCGGCTCCACTGCCAGCCCTCACCACCATCCCCTGCAGGAGTGACAGCAGAGCCCAGTCAGATTCTGCACAGAAACCCTCTGAGCTCCACACCCATCCACACCCAGCATGGACACAGGGCTCGTGTGCCCAAAAACACCACCAGTGCACAGCAAATGTTAAATAATGAGCGCCTGCAATGGGCAACTCACAGGCAGTCTTCCAGTTACCACTTAATTAAGAAAAGAAAATTTAATATATTCAGTAAATTATTTAATGAAACAATTATTTCATACAGAAATCCTAGGTTGCTTCTAGTCAACCAACACACAAAAAAAGATATGATAATTTCAAATTAATTCTTCGGAGTGACACCCACATTCAGGGTTTGCCTTTAAAAAGGTGCTGGACTCCACTGCTGAAGCCTGAGGTTTGTCACCTTAACACCTGACATTTTTCTGTCTACAAAATGGGAGGCTCACATTTGCCTTACTCACAAGCACAGAAATAATTAAATAAAGGGAGCCCAGTTCATGCTCCAGTGCACCATGTATGAGAAGCTGCGGCTGACAATGACATTGAAAACCAGTTGTCAGTCTAATGTAATCAGAGAGACAATTGGCTCTGCTGGCAAGAACTGAATTAGTGTTTTCTGTCTGAATCAGTGTCATCTTCTAGGGAGCAGTGAAGCTTATGCAATGATAACAAAACTCCCCAGAAGCTGCATTTGTTACTGAAATATGGTGGTGCTTTGGTGCTGTGTAACCTCATTCTGTAACACAATATACCTCATGGTCATGCTGCTGTTCTCATGTTCCTTGCAATGATACAATTCAACGACCAGATAAGAGATCAAACTAGACAAGCATAATATTAAAACTTTAAAATCTCCCTTTGAGAGCTGATGTGGCTTATTCCCAGGCGTGTTGCCTGCTCTCTCACTCGCTGTACACACATGCAGAGCGTGACATCGAGGCAGAGTCCAGGCCTGGATGCAGCTTCAAATCTTTGTGCTTTGGGGGAGACTGAAGAGTCAGTGGTGCTGGGCTTCATTTTCCTAATGAGGATGGGTAAATTTCAAACCAAGGTCAGATATAAACAAATGTTCCCTTAAAAGTAGAACCCGTTGCTGATGCACACTGGGATTTTGTAATAAGACTCTAAGAGTCTTAAAACAGCCTTTTTAGTATTGTGACAGCATCTGGTAACTTCACCTTTATTTGTGTTTCAGTTCATAGCTTAGGTTATTGTTAAACACCAGAACATGCCGAGTAAAAAAATTTTGATTTTTTTTTTAATTTTCACTGTGGTAGAAGCCTCAGCTGCATCTGCTGCCCCTTGCCTGCAGAACCACCCCACGGGCCCCTCATGGGAGCTGGGAATAGTTAGCAGGGGTCTCCTTCCAAGTCATCCAAGAGGGTGGAAGGATGTTCAGGTACACAACAAAAAGGCTACCAATGAAATGCCACTTACCTTCAGTAAAATACTACTTCAGCCCAAAAAATGTATCACATTTACATATTGTAATAAAATATTAAGAATTATGTTTATATTGCAAACAACTGGCACTAAGAAATTTCTGGTTTATCTTCTATTAAAAACTGTCTTCTCTTGTGTTCAGCAATATTGATCAATAGGATACTCAATGAATGCAATAAAGGCACATGGTTCTCATATATTGGTTTTAAAGGTATTTAAAGGTATTTTCTCTTTTTTGTCTATACCACCTGTTTCTTTAAAGAGATATTGGTGTGAGGGAGGGTACTCTCACTGGATTGATATACATCTGTAATTAGCAAGCTGATCATCCTCCTCAGGCCAGGGAGACACTGCATGATCTGACACTTAAAGGCACGACATCAAAATACATACCCTCTTTTTTATAATTAACATTCCACATTAAATATTCATTAAAACTTACACAAATTATTTCCTTGTTCAAGGTTCAACTTCTCTGTCCTTGTTCAGACAAAGCTCTCACTGAATGTGTTTACCCAGCTAAGGCAAGACATGACCACACTTTAAATCTTTTGTGCTGCCATTAGTCTTTGCCAGCCTCTGGTCTTGCTCAGAGAGCACAAGGCACAACACAAATCCTGAAGCTCCTCGTGTGTGATTCCCTCTTTTTTCTACAAAATCCACCTCAAAAAAGAAAAAAAAAAATCCCAAACAACAGCAACAACAGAAAACAACCAAACAAAACCCAGAGAAAACCCTGCAAGTAGAGGAATTTTGCACAAGCAAGAGGAGACTCACGGGAGCAGGAACATCCCCATCACTCTGCCAGGGCTCCAGAGGCCTCCACGGAGCTCCTCACAGGCATTGGGATGAAGAGGGAAGAGAAATGCTTTATGCCTTACATCTCCTGTGTGTCAAGCCAAAGCCCCAAACAGGAAATGTTTCCCTAGGAGAGTTTTGGAACAACGTGCTTTTCACATGGACGAGGTGAATTTTTTAGGTCTCTTCAGAAACTGTTTGGGTTTAATGAAACAAGGAGAAGGAGAAAAGCTCAGTGAGGGCAAGGCAGATGACCACATCCCCTTGGCACACACCTTGCAGTCCAGCTCTGCCCTCTGAAGATGTGGACACTCTCCAGTAGTGCTTATTTATCTGTCACGTTGTGGTGATGGATGTTACTGTTTCTCTCAAAAACATATGCTCAGAAGTTTATTATGGCACTAAGTATGGGCTGGGTAAGAATCTGGATTGTTTAAGTGTCAAACAGTGACAACATGTATACAATACAACACAGACATCAAGGGGGAACCAGCTCAGCTAATATGTGGGATTCATATAAGCCTGTAGGAACAAAGACCACCCATAAAGCCCAACCAAAGCTGCCACAAGAAGAGGTGGTGCTGCTTCCGTCACTGTGTACTGGGTGCCAATTGGCTTCCTAATTAGATTAGCAAGCTAATAAAAGGCATAAAACTCAATAAAAGGACAATATGTTATAAGCTTCCCTACGACAAACATTGCTGTAAGTTCAGCAGATTTGTGCTCATGGTAGGTCATGAGCAGAACACCCAGTGCATGTTTGTTTTTCTTACGGCCAAGTTTGTTTTCTTTATCTTTTGTATGGTTTGTACCTTTTATTAATGAGAATTAATATTTCCTTAACAAGGATAGTCCAGAGTACCACAATTTTCAAGTAGTCACAAAGTAATAATCAGCATAAATAACTCTCATATTTCTCAGCATCTTCCTTCAAATAATGGTGTTCTGTTCTATTTCATATTATATTTTGTAAGAGCACATGGTAGATTGGCTAGCACAAAAAAAGAGAATTGTTAAATAAATTAATTAAGCCCCAAGGAAAAAAAAAAAAAAAACAAAAAAACCCAAAACATCTCTCTAAATACATGAGTTGGAACTTAGGAATCTTGGAGACAGCAGCACCACATGGGAAATGCTGGAGTTTTGTTCTCATCCTGGAAGACCAAAGAGTTCAAGCAGAACTGGAGCATTGCTTGACAAGACTTCAAAAGGATTGAACAGAAAAGGAGTGAAAGCAAAAAGTGGCAAAAAATCCCCAAACAAATCACAATCACCCTAGGATAGAAGAGAAGGATAGGTAGAAGAGGAGAAACAATAGAAAAAGAAAAGATTGATGGGAGATTTAGATTGAAATCTAATGCATCTTCATCATGTGCACACATCAGTGAGTAAAAGAATTTCTTCCCTTGATATATCAAACCATTAATACCCAACTTTCCTTTCTCAGTGACTGTTAGTAACAGAATGACCAAATAAAAAAAAAAAAATTAGCACAATAAAACAAAACTGCAACTCTTGCTCATTGAACTAACATTTAAACCTGAAATGTCTGGACTCTGGTATCAGAATACAACAGTACTGGGAAACCCTGAACTCTCAAGCTACAGAGTGAAAGACCCAGAAGATGCCACCACATCTTAATTAGCAATTTACAGGATGAAATGAGGAAAGTTCTAAGGACTTGAGTGGAACCACCCATCCCACAAATTCAACAGCAACAGTGCCCATATCCCCTCACACACAGCAGAGCTTCCCAAGGCAGGACCCTGCTCAGCAGCTGGAACCTCTGCTTGGATTGGAATGGCAAAGGCACCAGTTTAGATTCGGATGGTCCCTGTGTCCAACACGGCTCCCCAGACTTTTGCAGAGTGCTATAAAGTCTTTTCCCCAGGCTCTCTCGGAGGAGGTGGGATGAGGGAGGTGTGGGTGCTGGAAAGAGAGAGGTATTGGCTCCAAGTTAAACAGCTTTTTGTATGCACAACCTGAGGCATAAACAAGTCAGGATTTGCGTACTGGACCTTTGCATACACAATCTGTGTGCTCTGAAAAAATCATTTAATAGTCCTTCAATTGCAGGGGTGTGAAAACACTGGGTCAGCTTCTTTGTGTTTTAAACAGCATAGAAATGAGTGTGAAATAAGGAAATCCACAAGCAGCTCTCTACAGTCCGTGGATTACCTGAACAGGCAGCTCTGGGCATGAGTGAGGAATGGGGGGGTGGAATTTCATGGCCTGTGCCATTAAGGAAACCAGGCTGGATGGCCAAAAAGCTCCATGGATGACCAGGGCAGTCCCTAAACGACTGAGCAGATTCAGTGACATCACAAAGACCAAGGCAAGGAGCAGTGGTGGCACAGGGACAGGACATCACATGGGTCCAGATGTGCTGTTTACATTTGTGTTGGGTTTCATTGTTTAAAAAGTGCTCTTCCAGGGGAGGACCCCAGCTCTCAGACCTCTTGGAATACAAGGTTTTTCAGAAGTGACTTGAAAGCAAAGAGGGTGGGGGAAATCTGATTTAATAAATGATATATAGGAGTATAATTATATGGTTTTAAACACAGTTCCAGTTCACTTGTCTCAGCAAGAAACGCTGGTGTGTGAGAGAAATCATTTATATTGCTTACTATGGTTTTTCAATCTTGGCAAGCACTTTTTCCATTCTAAGATGTGGGAACACCCACATCAGTAATTTCATACGTTAGCAAAAATACAAGATAACTTGTATTCTGGAGAGGGGGGTTTCTCCCATTTCTCAGTGAACTCTTAGGGCAGTAAAAGAGAAAATTTCTGTTCTACAAGCTTCATAACTGTAAAAAATTATTACTGAAAACATGAGCTTGTCTCTACGTAGTAAAACACAGACCTGTTATCCAAAATATAGAAATATATATCCAAAAAATATATATCCAAAATATAACACCTCTGTGACAAAACTAACAGTTTTTCAGTTCTGGGCACCTTATTAAATGTGAAGAGGATTAATAATCCTGTCATTGGGTGCAAATCAGCAGAGCCAGTGGGGAGATTTTACACGTTATAAGTGGGGGTTGATTGATTGGGCACATTCACCTGTGCATTACAGCAAAACCTGGTGCTAAAATGGCAAAATTGGGCTTTCCATAGGGTGGGAATTCTGGTGCAGAGCTGTCAAAGTCTCGGGGTTCAGTAGGTCGAGGTGACCCCGAGATCATAAAGAGTCTTTGCTTCCCAGCCTGTGCAGCCAAAGAAGGAGCCTGGAATCGGTCTGGAAAGCCGATTGTGTTCTCAAGGCTGCTTATTTGCCCTTATCTATACCATTCTTTCTTTGACCTGCTGAGCTCTGCCTAGCAAGTCTCCATGGCATTCTGCCTGCCCTCAGAGCGGTGTTTACCTCTTATATCAAAAGTTATGTACAGTCTGTTTATAAAAACGCACCAATATCTATCATCTATGTTGGACACTGTGTCTCTACCTTAAACCAGTAGAAAAGTGTCACCATCACACCAAGACATGGAGGACAAGAAGAAGGAGAAGACGGTCAGGACATGCCCAAATCCCTCCATCTTGTACCCCCTGAACCCTTTATTTTAAAACCCCAAAATTCTACTTTTCCACCCTGTGTTAACTCAACTACCACACCACTCAAACCCCTGTGACCTGTAATTCCTCACACAAAGTCGGCAGGTTTTTCCAGGGGCTAAAATGGAAGCCACAGGTGTTTTTGACTTGGTGCCAGGGTCTGGAGGCAGCCAGAGGGATGTGCTGGGCTCCGACAGAGCTGGAGGGAGATGGAGCTGAGGCTCCCACGGCTGCTGATGTGCTCCAGCCACAGCCCAAACCCAGCTTGGCCATCCCCAAATCACACCGCTGAGGGATGAGCTGGAGAGCTCATCCAGCTGGGAACAGGCTGTGTCCACTGCAAACACCCACACAAAGAATTAATTTCCACTCCTGATTCTCATGCTGGCTAAAGGAGACCAGGAATATCCGAGTGTTCATTTTGCAGGCAGGTGTGTTTAGGTACATGACAGAGAAATCTGACTTTCCATGAGGGAACTATTCACGTCCATAATCCTGCCACATGCAATCCTCATATATCCAGACTCCTAGAATAGTCACAATCTTCTACCTGTCCTTATACAGAACATTTTCTTGCACAGAATTGTCCCAATATGTGTCTGGATATAAAGAATGATCGCTCCTCATTTTTTTGTTTTGTTTTCTTTTCTTTTGTGGTTGCACAGCTCTCAAATCTCAATAAAGATTTAATTACAGGCTACATTAAAAGAGAATTGGGTTAGCTTTCTTTATGGTTTCTTAAATATTCTTTTTATTAAAGCAGATGCAGATCATTAAGAAGAGCAATGATAAATAAAGGTCCACAGGCAAAATTATAATCTGTCCTTTTGTATATTTTGAAGTTAAAAAGCCACTAGACCGAGAGACATCACACTAGTTGGGCAAAGCAAGAATGGGAAAATAATATTTTTCTAACCCTGGATAACCCCAACTTGCTACTTGCCACTAAATGTCCAAAACTAACTTGTATTCTATTAAAAAAAAATAGAATATTTTCTGTAATAAAAATGGCCTAATAAAAACCTTTAAAAATTAACAGCACCATGAGTTTCCCATGGGCTTTATGTCAAGTTTTAGGCTTTTAAAATTTCCAGAACATAAAGTCATTCAAATACTCAATTGTAGTATTCTAAGATTTTTTAAAAACCAGAATTGCTTTGCATATTTCTGGAATTTTAAAATGTTGATCTCCCCACTTCCAATCCCTGTAATCCCTATCTAACATTGTTATAAGAGGCCTCACAAGCTTTCTTTAAGTTATCATCTTTAACCACATCTGAATTATTTTGTCAAATGGTTGAGAGCATTCTACATTTCTTTTGTTTAAACAAGATTGGGCCCAAAAAGCACAAGGAAAAGAAAAAAAAATAACACAGCTTTTTGGTTTTCATGCCAGCTTTTTTAAAATCTTAAATGACATTGCTCGATGGAAAATTTAGAAAAACAGACCATAATAATGCTATAATCTTAAGTAGCTCTTAAAAGAAAACAAAACACACTCCCCCCTTGCTGCCCCCCCAGAAAATCCAGATGAACACAGAAAAAGCTGTCAAGCTCAGTCTTGTCCAAAGCAGATCTGCCAATGCTCTGACAATGTTTGCACTTGCTTGTCAAAATGGTCACTTCAGCTGAGCATCATTTACACTTTGGCTTACAAATTAGTTATGTAAATTACCTATAAATTTAACATGGAAAAAAATCCACCTACCTTTTAAGTAATATATATAAATATACACATATATTTCTATACATATTATAAAACGTGGCATCGTATGGACAACATTTCCTGGCTGAAGTGAAATGTTGCAGTTGGAGAACCCAGGAGAGACTGGAGGCTCCCATTTCCTGCACCAGGGCTTCCCTCCCTGCTCTGCCACCAGCTCACTGCTGGAACTTGAAGAAAAAATCCTTTTCTGCCTCAGTTTCTCATTCTGCAAAGTGGACAGGGCTGGTTGAGTTAGTCCTTGCATTATCTAGCAAATGTAAAAATTTTTTAACTCTTAAAGCCACTGCAGAAGGCGTTTGAGCAAATGATCTGCTCTCTGGAATTGCTCAGAAAGCCATTTTCAGCAAAAAGATGAATGCAGGACTTTTACCAACTGGTCTGTTGGGCCGTACTGCACATTTTTGGGAGCTCATGTAAGCTGCTACACGATGCTGTTAATGCACGGGGGCTGGAGGAGTGCCTGGGCTGTTTATGGGAATGTCTTTAATTGTTCAGCAGATTTTAAAGATAATTAACCATATTGTTATTAAAAAAAAAGGTGCTGAGAGAGCTTTGTCATGGATTTCTTTCCTTGGTTTATAGAAAGAGTTCAATTGAATATTTACACTAAGACAAGTAGGACCAGTTAGGGTTGGAAGAGAAGGAAATCTTCGAAGGAGAGAGAATCCTGCACCTGGGACTATTCTGAAACTGAGACTTTCATCATAACAGTGAGAGCTTGTGCAGGAGAGAATTTTAAATCTCCCTCAACTCTATCTGTATATGAAACACTCTATACACTCATATACACTCTATCTGTGTATGAAATAAATAAATCATTATCAGGCACAGAAATTACTGGAGATAGGCTCTAATCCCTGTGTCCCTCAGAAACAAGGACTGAGGAACACCTCTTAAAATTGGGATTGATAATAATATCTACACCTAAAGTGTGAAACCCTTCTGGGAGGCTTTGTCTCCTCACTTCTTCCTTTCTTCTCCAACATTTTGAATACCAAGTAAAAACCAGCAGTGACTGTTCTGACATGTCAAGGAAACCATGAATATATATTCTAAAATATTTTCATCCTCTGATAATTTTTCTAATAAAGCTTGCTTGGTTTACTCTTGTTGATACAAAAATCTTCCTGTTAATGAAAACAGTCAGTGAGTGACTCCTCATGAAGTGCACACACAAAAGCTTTGCTATATTCCGTCATCACTCTATCTGGACATGGGGTTAATTCCTGCCTCCCAGGATATGCTGACATTCCACAAATCCCTAATGGGGCAGGAGATCCCAGAATTAACATGAATGGGTAATGCCCATGGCATTAATATTGTGCTTCACAGCACCACTGACTATCACAGTCATCTTCAACCTCAACCTCTGCTTCAGTTTCCCAAAGTACCACAGTCCTGACAGGAACATGAGACACAGATGCATCAACTTGCTTCCACGGCCACTAATTGGAGTTGGAATGCTCAAACTACTGGTTTTATGGCTCTGAATATCAAAACTCTCCATCCAATTCAACTGATAATTACACTCATGCAGCAGGAAAGCATTGCCAACTCTCAAATTCTATTAAGGGTTTGTAGCATTTCAATTTCTATGCCAAAGTCAGGAGCTAGACAAAGCTTTCTGCATCCTACCTCAGAAAAATGCCATTCCATGATATTCCTGACCCATAAATGGAAGAATGAAAGACTGGGGGAATATAGCAATTTATCCTGAATTGTTTGAGATCCCAAGGTCTTCCTCTACAGCCACGAACTCATGGACTTAGCAGCTGATCAGCCCATGAAGGACCAGAGTAGGAAAATTAGGATGAACTCATGTCTCAGGATGATACAAACACCAAAGAGGTCAATGCCATTTCACTTTTACATCACATATTTTATGCCTAGAAATTCTACTTGTGCATAAATCTGCAGCAAAGAGGAGAAAAACCTGGGGAAAAGAGAATATCCTGGGAACAACCAGCACTGTCAGCCCGTGGAACTGTGCTGCTCAGAGGGAGGCAGAATTCCAGAGGGTCAAATAACTGGAGTGTGGGCTGTATTTGGTCTTGAGTCACAGATTGATGATGTGATAAGTAGTCAACACTGTGTGTGTGCAAGGTGAATTTAGCCTGAGAGTCTCCTGTTTCCCAACAGGCAGCCCTAGAGAGAGAAATAAATCCCTGAAGAACTTGCAGAGAGCTGGGAACAGCGAGACAGCTCAAGTGATCCACACTTACACTTATTATTAGAAGTGAGAGAAAGCTGCAAATAAGCCTGTGAATATTCTGTTTCACTGCATTCAAGTTGTTTTCCAACCTGATTCTTCAAGTGAGCTCCTACACATCAATCTGTGCAAATACCAGAGCAAAACCCTGCGTGTCACTCAAGACTTTGGTATGTCGCTTGATCAGGACAAGGAAAAGGAACAGGTTTTGAGACTGCTGCACTGAGACAAGTTTTGCCTAAAAATAATGTACTTTAAAGGAGTTTTTAAAAGCAAATTTTAAATTCACGTTCAGTTTTAGTATTTGCATCAACCCCTTTTCCAACCAGGAAAAAGAACGCCATGTGACTTGGATACCCATTACAAAGAGCTGAAATTTTAAATGTTGGAAACCCACAATGAAGTGCTGGCAGCCAATCCACTGACAAAGAATGAATCAGGAAATCAGCTCAAATAACGAATACATTGAGAACCTCATAATAAAGTCAATTACAATTCATGCACAGAAAACAGACACCATTCATCCTCCATCATCCGGTGAATAAATCCCCGAATTCCCCGTTATCTGAATACGTTTCTCTAACAAAGCTGGATCTTATAACAGCTTTCTAATTCAGCATTTTCTGACAGTAAGGGAGTGGGAGAACCTGTGTGGAACATACAGTGTGTCAGTTTTCCTAAGGGCCAGATTTAGCAGTGCCTCCTGGCCATCCTACTGCTGGGAATCATCCCACAGTGTAATTTAGGCTATGGACACATCCCACCAAGCAGCTCAGCAATCTTTTTGGGACACTCTACAACCAACTGAAGAGTTGGATCTTAGTCAAATATCTATTTTAGCCTGAGGTGAAAGCCTGGCCACAAAAAGTTTAAGATTTGGCTTCAGCAGAGCCAGGTTGGAGTTTGGCTTGTTGGCAACCAAGGGACAGGAGGTAGAAGCACGTTTTCCCTGTAGGTGCTCCTTTGTATTCCTTAACCACTTTCATCCACTCCCGTGTGCTCCAAAACCTTTAGCCAGACAGCTCGTTTGCATATGCTTTTGAGATACTAATTAAACACGTACAAACAAAGAAAAACCTTGCAGCAAAAAGAGAAAACACAAAGAAATTAAGGAACTTACTTCAGAAGTCTCAGGTAAGCCACTCAATTGGGTTTTCCCCGCAGATTCCCCTCCTGCCTTGACTTCCCTGATCCACACACTCCGCTAATTCCAGCAGCGAATCCATATATTCATCATCAAGTGGAATAACTTCTAGACATCAACCACAAAGCTCCATGAGCAGAACTGCACACAAGCACATGCTTGTTTAAAGAGGGGATCTGGAACACCTTGAGAAATGTGTACAACACACGCCGTTCATCTGCTGGCTCCTTGAATTATTCTGTCTAAAACAAAGCAGCAGCTACAACAAAACCCAACCCAAAAGCATCTAAAAACCACAACACTGAAAGTATGGCACCAGTAAAATAGATCTGGAAATTCTATATGAATTCTAGCACAGAGCTGACAGGAAGGGAAAAGGGAGCAGTCTGGAAAATCAAGATGCTTTTAGTCAAAATTCGAAATCTCAACAGTGAAACTAGAATTTTAGATGATCATTTAAAATGTATTCATTCTCTAGTTCCAGATTTCAGCATCATAAATGCACCAAGCTCCCACTAATACAATCTTTCTCCACCAAGGGAGTTTCCCAGAGAGAAAAAGATCTCAAACTTTACTGTCTAAATAATACAAACAGAAAAAATTTTTTAATAGTTTGCCACAAAAGCACAAGGTTTCCTCAGGTCTACCCAGGGCCCAGAATATTTGAGCTTCAGATAATACCTGACAGCTAATAATGGCTTATCTTGTTAATTTTGCTCTTGGGAAAACGGCAAGAGGTGATCAACTCCTGCTCCCTTTTTGTATGGCTGTTTCCTATCGCAGATTTTTTTTTTTCCACAATGAAATGCAGATAAGAAGTTCACCTCAACAAGATAAAGAGTGAGATGGGTGCAATTAAGTCTGTGGAGTAATTTGTTTTCTACAAGACCCACGACTTCACTAACATAACATCTAAAATGCTGGAGGTATCAAAAAACTGGAAACAAAACCAATAAGAGGAAGATGAAATGTCAGCAGATGGATTAACATCATCGAGAATGTGCCAGATTCT
The DNA here is from genome assembly GCF_048771995.1 of Taeniopygia guttata. Taxonomy (NCBI): domain Eukaryota; kingdom Metazoa; phylum Chordata; class Aves; order Passeriformes; family Estrildidae; genus Taeniopygia; species Taeniopygia guttata. The sequence goes on from NC_133045.1 coordinate 13,073,591, forward strand.
TAAGGCTATATTAAGCAACAATTTTTTTTTTCCCAAAGCAAATTCTATGATAATTTTAATAACTTTACTGCAGAACTTGATTTCCTTTGCAACATTAATTCCCTGTTTTCCTGCTGTTGCTCATTACCACTCCTGCAGGAAGGGGGCTGCTCCCAAATCCCAAATCCCTGTCGTTTTCCAGTGCCTCAGCTGGGATCCCTCACCTCATGGGCTTCATTGCTAACTTCTCTGTTGCTGCTACAAACACTCACAGTGACACATAACCATCATTCTAAATGATGTCATCTTGAGTTTTTTGTTTAATTTGCACACTTTCCACCCCTACCCCAGGGAAAAAAAAAAAAAAAAAAAAAAAAAAAAAAGAAAGAAAAAAGTGTGGTTTCCTTCTTCCTCGATTTGCTGTTCTTGTCAGCCATCACCTATGTGCTGGCTGTGCCAGGGTCTGAACACAACCCCCTCAGGGGATGGCTATATATAAAATATGTGAGACTCAACGGACAGCTGATTTAATATGACCTTATCAGCTTATGGCACAGTGTCTCCTACCATTTTTCTCTGACAAAATTGAGGTGCTTTTGGCAGAAGGCAATAGATACACACCATATCATGTTTAGCTCCATCCCCAGGAATTTAACAAGACTGATGCAGCCTTTCCTATCATTTTTTTCCTCTTAAAATGGGATTTTCAAGAACATTGAAAAAAATGGCACATCACTTCCTAAATGCTCAGCTTTGCTGTCAAAGAAACAAAGGTTTTATGGAGCAGTTTGTTTCTTTACATAAGAATTCTTTTATTTGTGTTTTAGAGGGGGTTATTTACCAGTGACCCTTGATAAGACCAACAGGAGCCAGCAGAAAGAACAGAAATTCCTACACATGAGAGAACCCCCAGGTGAACTGAGGATGGAAACTGCAGCCATGAATGGTATAAATACAAATATACAAGGGGAATAACTGTAAAAATTAGCTTATGGGATATTTGACCAATTGTTTTTCTGGACACAGGAGCAGGGCTGATACACAACCTGTTGCCATCCACATCTCTTCATTTTCCAAGGTGAAAGGAAGCTGGAAAATGGAGCTTGGACATGGCTGTGCTTGGTTCTGGTTCCAGCTCAGCCATCCAGGTCTTCAGTGTTCCTGCCTGTGCATTCCCAGTGTGGATGCAGTCACAATTCCCTTTGCAAGGAGCACAGGACACACTGGTGAGGGAATCTCAGCATGTTCCATTGCTCCCTGCGGCCTCCTGTGCCACTGTGGGCTGCTTTTTCAATTAATTCCTATTAAACCATCAGCTCCCTTTAGAAGCCACTCTTGATTCTGTGTAAGTTTGTTCTAATTAGCACCAAATAATGAAAGTATAACAACAGCACCTATTCCCCCAACATTTTTAACAAGCTGTCAGAGAAGGAACAGTGTGAATAACAGCAGAGTTTAATATGCTACTTTTTTTTTTTTTTTTTAATCCCTGCATTGAGGTGCTTTGAATATTTCTAGATGACCAAAAAAAAACCAATTTTGAGGTCAAGTGAATGCACACAAATTCTTATAGTTCCTTGACACAAAAAGTTCAATCTTGATTAAAAAACTACCCCATGAAGAAATCTCCTCAAATGACTCCAGAATGTGGCATCTGACACATTTATTGCTCAGGGTCCCTGCCAAAGCCATTCAATATAAATTATCTGCAACAACCCTTATGCATCCAAATTCTTCAGCCTTCTCCAGGAGAATTTTAATGGAAGTCTTTTCAAACGTCAAAATAATGGTACATTTTTGAATGTCTGAGGTGTTTTTCCTTTATCAGAAATCTGATCCACATGTGATAAAAGCAGCAATTTGCTCTCACTGCTGATTAAATGATCCCATCTGAGAACTTCAGGGATGCAGAACCTCATCTCACCTGCAAGACCTGAAATATCCTACAGGCTCCACCAGGAGCAGAGAGCCCTCCAAGGGGAGAAAGAGGGAACCAGTGAATCTTTCATGTCATCCATTCAGCTAAAGAAGGGATGGAGTAAGAAAACTGGGGGGTAGAAATCATGGATTGCTTCTTGATATAAATTACATTGATCCTAATTTAGAAATCCCTGATCCTCAGATCGCTGGAGACTGGGGCAGCATCACTGTGGGCCCCGTTTCTGCCAGCCCTGAGTGAGAGCACAAGTCATCCTCCTGGATTCCACACAGCAGCGCTCTCTTTTTCCATGGCAACCCACAGAATGTGTCCCACCTTGTTTGAACACCTTCAGACCACGCTGCAGCTGTTTCCTCAGCCTGGCCCAGCTGCTCAGATGTTCAGTAATTCCCCTTGAAGTCATAGGAGTCCTTCCAATTCCTGCCACCTGAGAATGCTGCCTACTGTTCAAACCTGATCCACCATCCATCCCCCTGCAACATTTACATGGAAAACAGGTTCAGGGAAGGGGAGATTGACAACTTCATGCCTGATATCCTAATTGTGGGCTGGACAGCAATTTATCTTGTCTCTGATCAAACCTACCAGCTATGAACAAAGTTTCACAACTGCAGGAGGCTTTGTGTTGCAACTTGCAACAAAAAATGTGGCATCCTGCTCTGTGGCTGGAGTGTTCAATGCACCCAGATCTGTTCTCGTGGCTAATAGAACTTTTATTATAGGATTTTTGTTGTTGTTGTTGTTGTATTGAAGAGATGTAGCTCTACTCTTTGAAGTTTAAGACTAGTTGTAAATTCCTTGAAGTCAGCCCTATTTCCTTTTATATTAGCATGTTAACAAGCTTTGGAAGACTGACAGACCTTACAGGAAGACACAGCTGGGCGCTCCTCTAGTCTGGGCTTAATGAAAACCAGAACATGAAGGCTGAACTCTGTGGCTTGTCTGCTGTTTACAGACTCGGCAGGAAGAATCCACTGCCCCAGTGATGAAGGCAAAACGTCCTCATCAAATACTGATACTTTCTGTACTACCGAGGAAAACAGTTGGGATTAATTAAGAAAGGAAATGCCACAATATTTTAAATTATTTCTGTAGCTTAAACCTTCGTACCAGATGAAATCCAACAATAAATAATAAAAAAACAAACAGCAAAACAAAACAAACAGCAAAAAGACAACCCACCCTGTGGATGACTCTGAAGATGAGATTTTGCAAAGAGGAATTGATTAAGGAGTGAGGGCCAACCATGAGTGTGATCCAGATCTGGAGTAAGAAGAAGCAGGTTATGTTTCAACTCCTCCATGGTACTGTGGGCCAAGTGAAAAGGTGAAAGATCAGGAAGAATCAAAGATTATACTCCCAAAACTCTAAGTCAGTTTTTATAATTTTTTTTTTTTAATCCCAAAAACCCATGGGGAATCAGTGTTTATCAGGATGACAGAGATTTCAAAGGCTGCTCCAGGAATGTCTGTCCCACAGACAAAGGATGACACAAGCCTGCCCGAGGCAGTTTCATGGCCACCTTTTGCACTATTTGGGTTGGAAGCATCCTCCTGTTCCTGGAAATCCCTTATGCTACTCCAGCCCTTTTCCACCTCAAGAGCTTAGGAAAGCAGTTCTTTCCTTCCAATTCTGCCTGTCCAAGCCCTAATTGTTGAAAAGCAAGTTCTAGAGAGCTAAAATGGGAGACCAAACTGTGCTGCTGCATTCTGGAGCTCTAACATCTCTGGAGAATATCCAGGAATGCTGTCTCTGTGCTGGATTTTAACAGCAGATTTTACTATGGCATCTATTTACATAAACTTCTTTTGATTTAGTGAAATATATGCTCCAACACACTCGCAGGACACGTCTAATTTCCACATGCAGACGAGATAATTGTAAATATAAGTCAAATAAATGCTGGCACAACTGGCCAATTCTAGTGAACACCACACACAGTTGCATTTTTCCCACCAATCCATGTTTCAGACTATCAGGTGCTCAGGAGGAAAGAATATCCACAAGCTGAACAAAACCCATTTTCACGTTACTGTTTTACATCCCTTTTTAACAAAACCTGGTTAACAAAGGCCAAGAAAAAGCTACTTTCTCGGAGCACAGTTTTCAACTCAACCAGGCAGAGTTTTGCTTTTGTTTTTATTGCAGCATCATCCTTAAAAGCCCAGAATGTTGACAGCAAAGATCACCTTTAAACACTGTGCAGCCTCCCCAGGCGGATGCTGCGTTTTCACGCGTGCTTGGAGCATTCTGCTGCCTGCCAGATTTCCATGTGCACCTGATTATGCAACCAAAATATCCAGCCAGAAACGTAAATAACACAAGGTCTGCAAAGTCTTAGGCTGCTTCGTTGAGCATTCCAAGTGGAAGTTGAGAATCTGCTTTGATGAACACTTACAATAGATCAGGGAAAGGCAGCCAGCCTGGTGGGTATTCCCAGGCCCTGCAGGGGAAAACTGGTGACTGACTGGGACATACTGGCTCTACCACTCTTGCAGACTTAAGAGCAATGAGTTGCATTCACTAATAGTAAAAAACCCCCAAAAATTCCATCTACTATGGATCAAAACCATAACACTTACTTGAACCAGCAAGATCACTTTACCAAGTGCATGAAAAGTGCTTTTGAATCCAGCAGAAGCAACAATGCTTTCATTGCCAAGGGGATTTAAACTGATGATTTCAAAATACAGATATAAAGATGTTTGGAAAATCTGCCTCCTGTTTCATTATAAACCATAAAGCCTTTGTGTAGCTGGGTTTGCCTCAACTTTGCTGGACTCAGTGCAGTTTCTGAATAGACTTTTTATAAGGCAGATGTCAGTTGAATTAAAAAAAAAATAAATAAAAGCTCTACAAAATAATCTAGGATCAGGACAGAAGCCAAAACATTCAGGTTTATAAATTTAAGAAATGCTTTTTATGTGCCTCATGCACTGTTTATTCTCATGGGTCACTTGGTGCTGATAACATCCAAATTAAAGATCTTTCTCTGACTTTATAATGCATCCAGAGCCCTTCACTTGGCTGGTGTAGACAGTCTCTAGAAGTTCATTCAATGCTTCATTAGTGCTCATCCATTTGGGAGAGCAGTGCTCCATCTAACCTGAAATGTTATTATGGATCTTTACTTATTTATTCCAGTCCTACTTCCCATTAAAATTGTAACTCATCCTATTCACACATTTTGCAAATTCATTGAATAGTATCAATAGGTGGAATTATCTCCCTGCTTCTGTTATTATCCTTACATTTCATCTTAAATCTCTGTTTTTGACTCTGAGAATTCATAAAAGAACTGTTCTATAAATAACATATAAAAAGTTTTAACTAATGTGGAATGAATGTGCTCCTCTCGCAATCTCCATGTAACCTCCATAATGTCAAGCCCCTGAGTGATTTTGTTGATTATGTACAGCATCCTGACATGCAAACTCACAATTTAGCCTGAAGACATTTGCAATTAATTAATTAATCCCAACAGAAATTATCAAAACTCATTCACCGGGCATTGCACAGCCAGCAGCAAGCACGAAGAGACTTTTTAACCACAGAGAAGAAGAATTCTTCAAGCAGAAACAAAGCCTGCTGCAGAAAACAAAATGTAAATCTTGGAACAAAGAAAGCTTCCTTTTAAAGCATGGATGCACGAGTTGCCCAGGGGTTGCATGAGGTCCTTGCAGACCTACTTTGATGCTTGTCACCTTTCCCCCGGGGCTTTGAGAGTTGTGTCTGGCCTCTGACATGGATAACCACAACATCTCAACCTGTCACAGAAACACTGACCTGAGAAATAAGCAGAAGATGCCCCAAAATGCTAAGGAGGTGTTGATGTTTGGTGCACTTTTTCTCTCCAATGGGCAAGAATTACACGTTCCTTTTGCACCCAGGAATCAATAAACACAGCGAGGAGGAGCTTGGTGAAAATCCTTCATTTGAAGGTGCTTTTCAAGCTCAGAGAATCCTTTATTAAATGCACAGAAGGTGTTTGCAGCCCCTTTGGAAGGGCTGTGACTGATGGCAGGTGACGGCACAAGTCTGACATTTCTGCTGCACATTTCGTGCTTGAGCAAGCCTGCAGTGCTTGGCTGGGCAGTGAGAGACCAACAGTGCTGAGCTGCAGGAGGGGGAAGGAGGAAATCCCACAGAAAATGCAACTAAATGAAGCTGCTAACAGCTGGGGGATAGGATTGGGCATTCACCATCAATCCTGAATTCCACCACAAGCAGCAATGCAGCTCTGCCACAGCACCCACTGCAGCCCTCAGCATCCCCTGCTAAAAACCACATTCAGCTGATTCCTGGTGGCCCTCCAATCCCACTGTGGATGCTTTCAGAAATGCACATTTTGAAGCTGCTGTGTTGAGAGGTCGGAGCAAGAGTGAAAATAAAAAGGTAAATTCAAGAAGTGCCTTCTGTGCACATTAGTGCTGTGTAGTGCTTCATCTCTTCTGGGCTAAATCAGTTTCTCAATAGATAGTTGACAAAGAACTTTTTATAAGGTAAAACATGTAAATTAAACAAAGCCATAGTAATCTGGGATTACACGAAATATCAACAGCAACAGAACTTGAAGTGAAATATTTCAGAGCAAAATTTCAATTTAGTCAGTGGAAGTATTTTGCTTCAATGGAAAAGGAGTGTCTCAGTGTTGACTGGTTTACCCTTTTTAAATACAAATGTTCTAAAGAAAAAGCTGTTCTGAAATTTAAAATGCATCACTCTTAATTTCTTTGAATAAAATTTCGTCAAGACCATCACTTGTTTGTAAGGAAGCATGGAGTAAGTAATTTGGACCATCCCAATGTTCGGTTAAAACCATGTTTTTGTGCAGAAAATGCTTTTGACAAAAGTTTTCCTTCAGCCAGTTTGGTTTTCTTTGTTGCCTGCCAAATCCACAGCAGAGATTTTTAAATTTTTATTCCTTTTTTCCTGTGATTTTTCCCACCCCACCCCAGGAGCCTCTCCCTTCCAGAAGCTCCTGGTTTTGCTCACTGGTGAGACTGGAAGCACGACTCTGGGCCACCTCAAAGACCATCTGCTCTGCAGGGCCAACCTGCCACTGCTGCATCTTGTTGTTCTTCCCTTCCCTAAGATGCTCCAGGGTGAATTTTGTATCTTCCTGGTCCAGTCCAGTCAAACTCACCTGCTGGAGTGGTAGGAATGTGGCAGGACTAAATCAGGGCTTCACAAATGATTTCCTGCATGCAAAATTTTGATATTTAGCAACTTCTTGCCCTCAAATCAGACACGTGGGGGTGACTGTCATGGGTCTGAGGGACACCAGATATCTGTTTGCAATAGAACAGAATATTTGTACTGATAATCTGACCCAATCCAACACCAATCCCTGCTTTCCCACTGGAACTATTTACCACACCTACCACTAACCCACCCAAGGTCCACCACAGTTACAGAAACTCCAACTCTGCAGAGAGATTTTAGTGTTTTGTTCTCATCTATAACTTCAGACTTTTCCTCTGAAAACTTAACACAGAATATTAACTTCAAATATGAATAACTTCAGAATATGAACTTTTTTCAGCAGAGAAAATATTTTATTAATAAATTTTTCAGTGGGATCTCACCTCATCCCATCTCCTGTCACATGGGCAGGAGCCACCACAATATGATCAACCTTAAGACTCTCTGCACACCAAGTTCCACCACAGATTAAATTCATAACTAACTCTTTTTGTTTCTCCCCACCAATAATGGTTTTGAGAGGCTTCATTTCTAACTTTTACATTAACTTTCTCCTTCAGGTCTGGGACACTTTAAAGAACTGATTAAAAGAATAACTTCCTGGTTATGTGACTCATACACTGTGCAGTTTAACATTTTAATTCCTGGTGGTTGAGACTTCCCCTGCACCTCACACAGCACTTTCCCAGTTGCCTCAAATACTTTTCAAGCAACATGTATATAATAAGGAATAAAGGAGCGTGTGATTGGACAGCTGAGCACAGCACAAGGAATAATTTGCTGAGTTTTGTTTATACTGGATGTTGAGAATCCATTGTAAAAATTAAAGGGAGGCGGTTTAACCCCTGAGCCTGCTGGGCTCATCCCCACTTCCTGCTCTGTTCATTAACCAAACACAAACCAGTTCTTCATTTACATATTTATTTCTTCTAAATATGGCTGTGTTTAGGACACGGAGAATCTAATGTGTACAAGATTTTGAAAATGCATTAATGTATATATCTGTCCAGATCAGCTCCTTGGAAATACACATGGAGAGCACGAAGATGCAGTTTAAAAATCCAACCCTTGGATAGTAGGTGTCCATCACAAACAGGCATTAATTAGCATTAAAGAGATGTTCACACGGAGCAGATGATAAAGACACTGCAGTTCCCAAGGCTGATATGAGGGTGAGCTGTACAAGTCACCTTCTTTTAAAAGAAAAAAAAAAAAAAAATGAGAAGGTTTCACCCTTCCAGCTCAGTTCTAAAAAGGGGAGGAGTTTCCCTTAGTTTTTCTCTTTTGAAATATCAGGATCAGTTTTCATCTTCTCCATTTTTGATGGGTCCCTCAGAAGTATCTGGTGGGTTAAAAACTTCCCAAATCGGTGGCCAGGCAGTGTCAGGGAAAAAGGCACCAGGGCAGTTCAGGGAGTGAAAATCCCCATTACTTCTCAAGGCTGCTTTTTCCTTTCATTATAATTTCACCAGTCCAGATGCTTCAAGGTTTAGTGAAATTTGACTGGATATATGATAAGACAGAAAATATATCCATAACATCCCTGAAGGAATCCCCTTTAAACATCTCACTACAGCTTTGCTATGACCATAGACATTGTTACCAGAATATTTCCCTGATGAATGTGATTCTGTGATATCTGTGATGAGTATTTGGTGTCAAATTCTCACACAGGTGTCTCTATCTGCCACTACAGAGAGTAAAAATGACCCTTAGGAACCTGCACATGCACCAAAGAAGCAACATCAAGCCAAGGAGTGCACATGTTGAAAACTGAGCAAGTACCTTTTTTTTTTGCACTTAATGACACAGAGAAAACATTGTTTCCCCTGTAGCCTCAAGAAAGGAAGTACTAAAAGATCATTTTTAAGTATCATAACAATTTTCACACAGCAGCTTCTGTGAAAAGGGGTCCCAGTTATTTAATCCTCTGAATGCAAGCAATCCTGGGATGAATCCATTGTGTGAGTTCCAAAAATTGAAACAAGAGGCACAATTCAGGCCTAAGACAGACTGTAATTTACCTCCCCAATCCAGTAGCTGGAGGCTTCAAAGGGAAAGTACAGCTGAGAAGAAAGAAAAACACAGTGGAACAAATTATCCACCTAAATGATGTAAAGGGACTGGAATCCAGCCACAACTGTAAGATTTAGATTTCATATAATATACAGGAGAGTGTAAAATACAGCGTGACAGGTTTGGTAAACTAAAGGCCCAGCACTCTCTTCCCACCCTGCAAACAGAGATATCTCTGCAGAGATTGTATGAGTCAGAGTGGGCAAAGGAAGAGAGTCAGAGCTCTGCTATTCCAATCTGACGTGTCTCTAATTTATTGAAGACCATAACGAACTTAAAAAAGCCACAGAGAGCCACCAGAACACCCCTGAATTTGCAGGTCTTCCACTTATCTGTTGTAATTTGCTTTAAAATCCAATCATTTATGTTTGAATAAACCCCTTATTTTAGAATAACATCTTGATTGAGATGAGAAACTGTTATTTCACTCCATAATTTTTTTTCCCCTCAAGGCTCAATGCCCTGTTACTTGATGTTTTACCTTTAAGGTGAACTTAATGGGTTTCTCCTCCACTCTTTGGATCTTCCCATGTCTTTCTTCACTAGATTAGAAACATATATTGCATGCTGTGCCCTGCAGGCACTTAGACATGCAACCAAGCCACCTCCCTTCTTAAAAAACATAACAGACTAAGCCCTTTAGTTCTCACAGCAAGCAATATTCTTCACAAATACAGTAATATTTGTGAGTTTTTCACTCCTCTTCAAAAAAAAAAAAAAAAAAAAAAAAAAAAAAACAACAACAACACACCAAAAAATTAATTTGTCTTTGCTCTACTCTCTATAATCTGACACAATGAAGGTCCATCCCTTGCAAGCAAAGTTCACACAAAAATCAGCCACAATTCTAACATGGGTTCAGCTGGTGAGGAGGAAGTTGCTATTTTGCCCATCACCACTGCAATCATCCTCCAGTAGTAGTTACATGGTGCTAATCATTCATTTTAAATTCCCAATCTAATTTCTGTAAATTGAAGCCAAAATTACTATAAGCATTGATGAGAAGAAGTTTTTAGAGCAGGTCAAAAGAGCAAGGATGTTTCACAAAGCTTTGTACAAATGCTCTGCAAGGCCCCTTCCTGTCAGCTCCCTTCTCATGCAGGTTTCCATATTTCCACTACAAAGTCCTAATTTCTCTCTCATGTTTCTCTCCTTTCACTTTTCCCAACAAATCCTTGCTCTTTCTAGAAGGTTATTTGCCTATGTGTCAGTCACATTCAATTCAAAAACCATGATCAAATAGAAAGAAGGGAAAGATTAGTTAATTTATTGTGATAATAAGGAAGATTCAAAGAATTACTTGTTTGCAAAATAGCTATTTTCCTAAATTTACAAGGCAATGGTCAGAGCCAAGATGAGCTGCTCTCCCTCATGAAATGCATGTGAGCACTGAACGGCTCTTTCCTGTGCCTTTATTTTACTAAACTTGTCACACCAGATTTTACACTTCCTTCTAAATTATGAGCAAAAAGATCCCTTTGTTTGTCATTTTTCCGCTTTGCTGGCTATGGATCAGGATCAAACAGCGCAGCCAAGTTCCCAGCCCAGCTCCTGGAGCCCTGGGAATGTCCCTAACGGGTCTGGGAGGGCACCTGGCTTTGCTGAGCATCACTCACACCCGGCTGCTGCTCACCTCCCTCCCAGTGCCATTTCCATGCCACTGCTGAGCGCTCCCGGTGCCCGGGGGAAGGTGCACTGGTGAGAAATGCAGGTCACTGGCATCTCCCTGGCTGCACACAGCTGGCACCGACTCCAGCTCCTCCCTGTCCCGCTCCAGGGCCAGGCTGCTGTGCATGGATGGGGCTGATTTTTGTGTGAACTTTGCCTGCAAGGCAGGGACCTTCATTGTGTCAGAGGATAGAGAGCAGAGCAAAGAGAAATGAATTTTTTGCTTTTTTTTTTTTTTTTGAACAAGAGCAAAAAGCTCACAAATATTGCTGTGTCGGTGAAGAGTATTGCTGTTTTTGAGTATTGTATGTTTTTTAAGAAGGGAGGTGACCTTTTCCTTTCCACAAAGCTCCTGTTAGCTGTCAGCCCTGCCTGGAATGCTCAGAGCCTTTATTTGGATTGCTTCAGCCCTCTGGCACACACCTTCCCCTCCACCAGCCCTGGTGCTGTCAGCAGTACCTGCCTGCCATGGGTCACCAGCACAGTGCTCCTTTTCCTACCTCAAGGCATGGAAAGCTGGTGGGTGGTTCAAACAGCCAGGGGAGGAAATAATGCTGTGAGCATCGCCTGGTCTAAGTTCCTGTCCTGGAGGCTTGTTCTGTTACTCACAAAGCAGCAGCAAGAAAATGAGGAAAACCGAGCAATAACCTCCCACCTCCATCAGACAAACACTCATTTTTCTCTTTTTCTATAATTAGCTCATCCAGTTTTATGGCTGAAGGGTGGGAGCTACAACAAACTGAGCATCTCAGTGAATGTGGTGCGATGGGAAAAGGGTAAGAGCAGGGACAGTAAAACCAGAGAGCTTTTACAGGAGCTCCTCGATGCACACCCAAAACATGCAGTGACAAAGAGAGCACAGAATTATCCCTGGGAGCCTCTCCCAAGGTGTTGCTTGCTCATGCACAGACCCCCGTGTTTATGCATCACACACTGACACAAGGGGTGGCATTTCAGGTGGCTCCAGGACACTGCAGGACTCCCTGCTCTGGGCAGGAGCATCAGGCGAGGGGTGGCACCAGGACCCTCCTGTGTCACAGCAGCCTGTGACAGGAGCGGTGCCCAGCGCACAGCGAGGCTCTGCCTCTGTGCCCTGCTGCCAGCGTCACCCAGCAGTGCTGAGAGGGCAGCAGCACCTTCACAAGGAGCCTTTTTCACTAATACTGGAGAAATCTCACTGATATGCTTCATCTTAAATCTCTACAAATGAAGTGCTTTGGAAACTGCCCTAATCCCAGCATAATCTAATGTAGAAATATTTTTCTTTCCCCCCTTCCTCTCTCTTTCTTTAAATTTGCCCTGATGTTTTTAATTTGTTGCAAAGGGGAAAAAGTTCTGGCGATCTTTTGGGCAGACACACACTGTGCAAAGTCCTTTACAAATATAAAAGCAATTTACTGAAAACTCCTGCATCATATTTGAAGAAATGTGATTTCAGTGTGACTTTTTGGGAAACTACAGGAAGAGTTCTCAAATAGCTTTCATTTCTCATTGAAAGGATATTGTTGAAATTTTCTGAAGTATTTCCTTTTTTTTTTTTTTGTTTTAGAATAGTGGCAACTTTAACACACTAATAAATCCTAATGCAAGACTGTTTCAAATGTAATTGTACTAGCTGTAGGCTAGATTACAGGTGTCCTTTCAGACACTTTAACTTGCTGTATTTACATCTTGCTGCATCAATTGTATGGCTATTGTAAACTTTATATTACGCAAGGTGTGTAATTACACAGCCTCCCAAACTCCCATCACAAATGCACACCTGGCCTGGTTCTAACAAGCACATTCCTTCTCAAAATGACTACGTAATTAGAAAATTCCACTTCTTGGCCACAGCTCTGTGCTCAGCACACGTAGATTTTACTGTGAACTGCGTTTCCATTTCTCTCACAGGGTCAGTGGACACGCTGTGAGCTGCTCATTGTTTTTAATCCTAACATGACCTTTACACTAAATACAAAAAACAACCTTGGGATTGAAAAGCATGGCATGGTGTCATGAGCACAGAGAATGATTTCAATGAGCCCAGCGCTGTTTGATCAGGGACCAGTCCTCCCAAGGTGCTGAGTCCTCATTTCCTGCAGGTCCCAAACTGGAGTCTGTAGTGTCCCAATTAAAATTGGAAAATGAGGCATTTAAAATCCACAGCCACTTGGAGAATTCTCACTTTGAGGGTTTCCAGCTTAAGATGTTTTGTCACACTTATGAGTCTCTTATAGGAAAACCTTCAAAAATTTGTTTTCCTGCATTCAAACACTGACTGCCAAAACTTCAGTGGAGAAACAATGATAATTTTATCACTGATTTACCCCAGTGGAGTTGATGAGAGATGTGTGTGAGCAGGGTTAACAATGGTAAATATGTTAAGAAGCATTTGCTGCAAACAACAGGGAACACACTCTCGGTTCCTTCTTTCCTAGCAAGGAGAGGTGAGGAAACACAAGGAAATGTACAGGATGGTTCCAGGACTGGGAATTATTGGAAGCGGCAGCTCCTTTCACAAGTTTTGTTGAGAATAGAAGGGAGAGAATTGTAAATCATTACAGAAGAAAGAGACAGTGCCAGATCTCAAGCCCAAAGAAATCCTTTGGAAAAGAAAAAAAAAAACAAACCAAAACCCAAAAACAAAATCAAACCAACTAAAATAAATGCATAAATTCTTTCCCACACTCCTTTAATCAGAAGTTTAGATTCATCTATGTGATCTGTGAAATAGTGGTTATCAGATTAAACCCCAAACTTCTCAGCTTAGTAACACAGCCCCATGAATTCACATGAATAAAGGGGCCAGATTTATAGGCAGATATTTTAATTCTGAAACAGTTAACATAACAGTCAAAGAGATGCTTGGTTACTGACACAAAGGGAAGGCTATAATTGTAACATCTTTGCTCTAAGGTGAATAATTAAGCAGATTCCACTGACAAAAGGATGAGAAGACTGTGCCTCAGGACATTTAGTCAGTAAAACTAAGCAACAGGTTACAGGGAAGCAAACAAGGCTGTATTTAAACACAAACCTATTGAGACTCGATTATTTTCAACGCAGAACAAAAAACTGATTCCTAAAATGAGCAATCCTTGGGCAGTTTAATAGAATGAGGCAGAATGAACAAATTCAAGGTCACAGATATTGTTTTTACAACTTTTTATGTCAGGGTATCCTTTTACTGTTCTATCCTCTTTTCCCCCTTGAATCTCGATTTCTTCACAACAAAGGTGGTAATAGTAAAAAAAAAAAAGAATATATTATATATTTATCCTATTCTTTAGTTAATGAAGTCCTTCAATAAAACTCAGCCATATTAATGAATAAGTTTTGCAGATTTGGCCCCTAGTGTTGAAGGAATAAAAAAAAGCCAGCTACATATTTGCATTCAAAACTATTTTTCTTCATTGTAACTGAGAATTTAAGTATTCATAAATAAAATTGTAAAGTTCTGTTGTGAGAAAAACACATAATTCCTGTATGGTGATCCAGAAGTAAGAATTAAAGGAGCTGCCTGGGTCTGCAGCATTTAGTAAGGCTGGAAAACATCTCTCCACTGTGTTGGTGCAGACCAAAAGGCGAGGAGAGGACAAGGGAACTTTCCCCTCCAATGTCTTTACATATTCTTAGCATTTATCCCCCTGCTGAGGCTGGAATCAACCCTTCTCCCAAAGGAATGAGGAGATCATCTCCTGCACATCCTTCTCTTCTACCTGTGGGCTTGGATCACCTGTGATGGCAGCACAGGAGCCCACGTGAGGCTGCAGAGCTGGTCAGTACCTGAGCAGTGATCCAGCACCATGATGCACAAACCACCACCAAAAACCAGCCCTGTGGGAACCCAGAGCATCCCTCTACCTGCTCTGGCAGGTCTGGGACCCTGGCAGGGGTCAGAACCCCCCTGGACAGAGCCCCCAGAGACACTGTCTGTGATCTCTGTCCATGGAAAAGAGTTTTCAATCTTACAGGATCAATTACCAGCTCTGAGTGTTTGATATAAGCAATAATTAAGTGTGGCACAGATGCAAAAGTAAAATTTTAGGATTCTAGATGAGGGGTCCAAAGGGGACAAGACGGAGGAAATTGGGTGTGTCTTGTCCTTTTTCTCCTTCTTCATGCCCTCCATGTTTCACTGTGGTGTTGGCATTTTTCTGTTGGTTCAGGCTGGGGACACACTGTCCAACGTAGGTGACAGATATTGGCACGTTATTGTAAATCCAGCACAGGTAGTTTGTGGTATTTAATGTTTGTACCATCCCACTGAGGGCAGAGCCCCACACGCTGCCCTGCAGGACAGAGCTGCGGCAGGGCAGCAGAACATGTTAGAGATAACCCTAACCTTAACCCTAACCCTAACCCAGAATCCTGGGGACACAAAAGGCAGGAAGCAAAAAGAAGGACTGGACAGGCTGGCCCAACTTCCATCCAGCAGGACTATCATCTTAAAAGAATGATTTTTAAGCTTTTCTTTTCCATCTCCTTTTAATTTGTTTGACATGACCTTATCAGGACTCTGCTAGTTATGCTCTGCTTTCCTTATGTAGTTGTTTTCAACAAAGTGAAACTGCATATAGTTGTCTCCTTCTGTTATGCCTTCACTTCCGCAGTGCTGGAACATTAAAACAATTTGAAAGATATGACAACGAAGTTCCTCAGTACAGTGAGCATGTGGATTGATATGTTTTGATTTTTTTCTTTGGAGAACAAGACTTGTCAGTGCTCAACTAGAAAAGCTGCCAAATACATCATCATCTCTCATTCACTATGACCCAGGTGCTGTCAGCCCAAACTGACTGTTTTCAGTAAAAAGAAAAAAATCGTGTTGGGTGAGTTCAAAATGGATCCCAAGAGGTGCCAATTAGGAAGCATTTAAAGTGCAAATTCTAATGTTAATTCTCCGAGTTCATTTGCTCTGCGCCCATTACCAAATCTCCAGTTTAAAATGCACTTTACAGCCTAATTTTGAGCTATGCAATCTGTTTCTTTCCTGATCCACATACTCTTACAGTTGCACGTAGGACTAACAAATGCATTTAAATATTTGATTTGCTGCCATTAGCAAGAGAGAGGGAGAAGAAAAACTTAATGATGGATGATATGATACGCTGTGCACAGAATGCCTTCATGCTATTCACAGCACATTATTATCAACATACCTCTTCCCATCATGTGCATTTTTTAGGGAACTAAAACAAACAATGCCACTGAACCTAGAGAAGATTCCCTGGTAAGAGGGATTAAAGTCTATAGATCATATAAATGCTGTTGAGTGATCGGTTTTGTTCAAATCTTAACTGTTTATTTTGGTCCTGATTTTTCTGCAATAAACATTTTTACATTGAAATGTGGGGCTTTACTATCTTAAAAGGAGTAGTGAAATGTAATAAGCGTCTAAAATCTGTTTTTATATACCTCAAAACCAGTCACCTAAATCACTAATCTAACCACTGCAATCATCAGTGTAGCAACTTAATCCTGGGAGAAATCCAAATGGAAGGGTTGAAAAATATTTTTTTAACTACCTGTATTTTAAAATATGTTGTTTCCAATGCAAGGCAAGAGTTTTTTGTGAGGATGTCAATGCTCCTTTATCATCTAGAAACAAAAAAAAAAAAAACATCTACAACATGTGTAGTCCTTCTATTTTGTACATTTTGAAGGCTTTTTTGCAGCTTCTACTCAGTGGAAGACAACAAAGTAATGAGTTGTACCCCAAGGACCCAGTCCAGCACAGGAGGGGAATGGCCCCAATATGGACCTGCCACCAGCATTAATGGAGAAATGGAAATAACTTATAAATGATCCTGAAAGCATGGCTGATATTAGGAGTCAGTATATACAGCAATAACCTCATCTGAACTAAAGGCGCTCCCACTTTTTACATGGGTTTTGACGTCAGAGTGCACTTCAAAATATTTTGCTTGGAAAGTCAGAAAAGGCTAGCTTGTGACACCTGAATTTTTCCAATTTCTAATGGGAAACTAAACTAAATCAGGCACCAAAAGAAAGATTTGATGGCAATGGGATCATTCACGTGCTTAAAAATAAGCATATGCACAAATGACCGCAGCATTGAAATTTTTCAATATTGAAGATACTATGCTTGATTACTTGCACAGGAATCCAGAGGAACTCTGTCCTCTACTCTTTGTTAATAGCAGAACCCAGGGAGAAGGAAAATCTCCCATAAAAATTAAACCCAAAACCATCATAATCCAATTAAAGGAACCACCCCTTCTGCGCTGTCATTTTCTCGCACAATTATTCATTGCATCCACAATTTTTTAATGTTCCTCAATTTGCTTCACTTGCTTATAGAGGCACCGTGGGGTTAAAGGGACGCTGCAGATCTCCGTCCCCAACTGCTCTTTGGGATGTTTTTAGATGAAGAGATGCCTAACCCTGGTGAGGAGATGCCACAGGCAGCTGTGCCAGAGCAGCCCTGGCACAGAGATGAGCTGTGAGCAGGGCTCAGGAGGAAACCAGCCAAGAGAAGGAGAAACCTCCACAGAGCAAAATTTAGGGGATACAATCACCCCCCTGGCACAGGTCAGACCAAACCTGAAGTGTTTGATGCCCTGTGTGTTTGGCTATCTCTGCTTGCTTGCGTTGCTCCACATTAGCAGCTCAGTGACAGGCAAATTAATTAATTTCCCAGCATTTGGTGCAGCCAGCATGTGCAGAATTGCCCAGCCAACGTGAGACCATTTGGTCAAACAGCATTTGTAATTTGCTTCTATATTTAGGCTGCTTGCCTGCAAAAGCCCACACATATATTTAACAAGGTCAGTGGATGAATTTGTGCGCGTGGTGAGCAATTTCTGCTGTGGTGAGATGCAAACGTGATGAATCAAAGCAGTTTATTTCTCTTACACCTTAAAATGTAAAAACACACAACCCTGAGAAATACCTTGTGAATCTCATTTCCACTGTACTGTTTGTTAGGAAACTGTCTTTTTTTACCTTTGGGAAAGGATATAAAAATATCAATTTTGATTGAGATTTTGAATTTACAAAAGAAAAAAGACCTGGAAATTTCTTTCAACAGAAATATATGTTTTAAACTCAATTTCCTCTTTTCGCTTTTTAAATAAGCAACATCCCACAAATTGAAACCAAAGAACAACTGAAATACAAAAGCACTATAGAGATAATTGCTTTGGTCTAAGCTTACATCTAGATTCTGATGGAAGTCTGAAGTCTTCTTGCATGCAAAAGCCTAATTAGGAATTCCAGTTTAATAGCCTAAATATTCTTAATTTTCACTTTCTTTGGATAAAGTACTTTTTGGTACATACTGTTCCTGTAGCAATCAGCATCAATTTGAATAACTACAACCATATTTACATTTTTCCTTCAGAGCTATAAGCATTGTACAAGATGCAACAAAAGAGAGAATCAAATATATGGCACTATCAGGAAATACCATTTTTTGAGTCCTTTGAAACTCAATTGAGTTTAATTTGCCTTTTTTGTTTTTTTTGTTCTTAAAGTACTTTCCATTCTTAAGGTTAAATCCAAGGCTCAGAAGGGTCAAACCTTTTCCTTTTTTTCAAGGCAGTAGCTACTGACAGGAGCCCTGGTATTCAGGAGTGCTTCCAAAGGGTCTCCAGGGCCTTGTCACTGATGGGGGCTCGGAGCACGCCACAAAATTCCACAACCAAAAAACCTCATTGCTGCACGACAACTTCCTCCAGCACCGCTTGGGGAAGTCAGCTCAGGAGGAAAATGTGCCTTGAAAAATTCCTGGAGCACAGCCCCCTGCTGAGGGGCGGCTTTGGTGCAGGAGTATGGAACGTTCCCAAGCACCCAGCGATGGAAAAGTGTCCTGAATTCCAAGTGCTCTATCTCGGCTCTATCTCCACATGAGCTCTAGCCTGCAGAAACAGAATTCACTGTTCCATGGACAAGTTCCAGGAGCTGTTTCCGTGTGTGGTGAATGCCAAAACTGGGCCTAGTCGGCTGTTATTAAAATGTTGCTGTCAAGCTATTAAACGCTTGAAAAGCCCAGAATTAAAAGAAGCTTTATGCATGTACTCCCCACAGTGTTTCTAATCGTGCCATTGATGTCTGCAGATCCAGTCCCCTGAAAAATTTAGCTACAGTTTGTGTTTATAAATCATTGCTTTTAAAGGCTGCCACCACACCACCAAATCTCAGGCCTCGGTTTAATCTGCAGTTCGAGCAGGAGTGAGATTGAGCTCACAGATTGCAAAGCATTCTTCAAAGGCACTGCTGAACACAGGTGCTTTAGGGGACTGCTCCTCCCAGAAACATCCCAGTTTTAAAAGCATCCCAGCCTCCAGTTGGACCAGTTTGCACTGGGAGCCTGCGAGAAACTCCTCCTTCACCTGCATTGCCCCTGTTCTACATCATTCCCATAAATTCCCAGGACGTGTTGGGCCAGCTTGACACAATTCAGCTATCCAGCTACTGAAAGGAATGGCTCAAAGCGCAGAATTTACTACATCTAAAAATCTGTTTATCTTTTCATTTAATGAAAGGATTTTCCCTATCTTTTCATAAGATACTATCTTTGCAAAAGACTTCTTGCTAACTTTTCATTTCCATGTTCAATACCAACCCCTTCAAAGAGTAAAAAATTGAAATAATAAAACCAATGCCATCATTCTTTTTTTCATCACAGAACAGGTGACTTTCAGAGAAAATTAGAGACATATCTACAAGGAAACACGTACAGGGTGAGCAATGCAACAATTGTCAGAGTGAAGGCACAGAAAGCAATAATACAGATATTTTTAGGAAGTAAGAGCTGAGTGATGGCATCAAAAGCATCAGAAAAATGAGGACAGGTGAGGGTAGAGCAGCAATGGGGTCAGTCCCATGTGGGATCTGGGCTGGCTGCATCCCCTGCTCTGCCTCCTGGACAAAGGGAAAGCATGCATGCAAAGAGCCAAGGATACGAGGGAAAAATAATCATCCTGTAATTGGCTGCTCACTAATGGAGTCTATTAATTAATGGCCACGGAAGACCAGGTAATTTGTGGTCAGTGGTGTTCAAAAGATAAACAATTTAGATTGAATCAACCATGTGGATACTGGAGCCATCCTGGGGAGACTTCAGTGCTTTCAGGGAAAAGGGAACAAGCCCAAGCATCCATCACTTCCATTGGCACCAACCAGGCTGAGGTATTTGTATTACTTAATCTGCACCAAACGCCATAAAATATATAAAAATTTGCCACTATCTGGGGTGTAAGAGGTGAGAAGATTTAAGGAGACTTCAAGAAATACAGCAAAAGGCATATTTTCATTACAGAACACTTGGAATAATCCAGATCAAGAGAACCCAATCCAAGCACTGACTTTTGCCAAAAGTGATTTTTAAGCCTGTTCTCATCTAATCCTCCTGTGCAGAAGGAATCATTGGGAGGATGATAAATACCCTGTTCTTTTGTGAGATCTGTGGGAGCACCCTTGAGAGGAAATCTCACGATCCTGAGGCAGACTGTACTTCATACTCCTAATTCAAAATTATTTTGTTCAAGTGTTTGATACAAGATAGAAAGGGTTTGATATCTAGAAAACCTTGCATGTAATACCCTCCTGACAGACCATTACACGAGTCTAATTGAATTTAGATCTTGAGATATGCTGCTTAGAACTCATTTGCATTTCACTAGAAATGAGATGATCATCTTTACACAGAAACTGTGACGCACATTTTCATGCACATGAAACAAATACCAAAATATTCAGGTATTTGTGTGCTTTATTTGCATATAGTTGCTACCTCTGTGTAGGAACCAAGCAATTACTCTAACAGGTAATTATGTACTGACATGTAATTTGCATAAGAGGGCAAAAATATCCTGCAGTTTCTGCATTCTGTAGATATTTAGGGCAAGAAAGCAAACAAGAGGTAGAAGAAAAAATGCATATTTGCCCAATGGACACAAGGAAAGAAAAAAGAAATCTCTATTGTTTTCTCATCAATAATTTCCCCTTTTCTCAGAAAATGTATTTATTCTCCTGCTACTAAATTCTAAATAGCAAGAATAAACATATGCAAAAAGGCAAAACATTGCTACTTTTCTTTTTAGCCTTCTCTTATATGTGAATCACAGCCTCTAATTATTTGCAATTTTGCTTAGTGAAAGAAAAATTTGTACACACACAGACCTCATAATTGATTCAAACAGAAACATTCTTTTTTACTCAAAAGGGAATATTTCTTTGAATTACAGCAATTATTTAACAAAGGAAACTGTCATTCTGGAAGGAAAGTCAATAACTTTAATTTAAAAAAAAAGAAAACACTTCAGCATTCACTACTCCTTTCCTTACTTTGTAGGATAAATTATCTGCCAAACCTATATTCATGCAAATTTTTGATTTCCTTAAAATGTCAGGATTTAAACACTTTACTGGGAAGAAAGCCTGGTTATGCATCCAATTCCTTTTCCAAACTTAAACTGTGGCTAAAATTCCTGGAACATCTTGCCCTTGTGCTAGTCATTAGTGGGTCACTGCAGTCTGCCTACATTGCAAAAAATTATAATTAATGGGATATCTGAGATTTGGGTCCCGTGTGTGGATGTTACAAAATACATCACAAGTTTTCATAAGCTTCATGGAGAGCTGCTTTCCTTGTCCTACAAGTCCTCCTTGAACTCCACCAAAATATAAATTAACTCCCAGGAAGTGACAACAATTCAGGTTTCTGGTATCTGACCATGGTGGGATTGAAATTTGCTCAGGAATAACACGACAAACTTAATTCCTGGTATCCCTGACTTCCCCACTTTCCTTGATATATAAATGAATTTTCCTTCCTCAAGTTCTTCTACTGTAGGGGAAAGCCTCTATTAACTCATTTTCCCACTAGGGAATTCTGCTCTAGGACTAACTAAAAAGAAGATTATGGTGGTTTTTTACTCCTAACAGTCTGCACAATCCTATTTTACCTTTGTGTGAAAGCACCTTCTAGCACACTACAGCCAGCACTTGGAGAAAGGTGCAGGTTTCCTGGGGAACAAACCACTTAAATCAAAACTGGACTGAGAACCCAGGTGCACAACCAGCAGATAAATATATAATTTAATATAATATTAATATAAAAATATAATTCTTTAATATAGAGACCTAATGTTCAGTGGGTTTCTTTCTGTAGTGTTTTAGGCTGCAGCTTGGATTTTTGAGTGTCCCTTCCATGTCCTGCAGGGTGGCCAGTGCTGTACCCAAGGGGACAGGACAGGGACAGTTTACCCCATCCCTACTCACAGGCTACAACGCCGAGCAAGGCACTGCACAGCCAGCCCAGAGCATGGGAACAGCCCTGCACTGCCTATGCTAAATCCCAGACATGTTTATCCTCTAATCCCAGGCTGGAGAACAGCAAACAGCTGAGGCTCCATTAGTTGCCCAACAGGACAGGCCAATCACCACATGGTGCTTTTCACACCTGCTTCCCTCTCCTTTTATTTTTGGGAGGTATAATATTCAAACTAGAAGAATAAGGCAATGCTCTACATCATTTTAGCCGTTTCCTTATGTCTCAGGAAACATTTGATCTTTTTCTCCCCACTAATCTGACATTTTTTTCTCTGTTTAATTCCATGTTGATCAGCTGATAAACCCAAGTTTGAAGGAAATATAAGAAGGTTTATGAATTTCTCTCCAGAGAAATATCAGAAGCACCATATTGTTTTTTTCAGAATGATTTTTTAATACACTTTTGCATAGCACTCTATAAAATGTTGGGTTTGTTCCCTCAGTGTTACTTGTTTGCTTGTAAAGCCCTTCCCCAGCTTAAAGCACCACAGCCAAGAGTTTGTCACATGAATGTACCAAGAAGCAAAACACCTCCACAGGATTCTCAGCACTGCCAGACTTGTTTAGGACCTTCAGCACGTCCTTAGCCAAGCTGTGCCTCATTTTACTGAGCAGAACAAGAGGTGTAATCACAGAGTCTGCAGTCCCTTCTGGCTCAGATGGAGAATTTGTCTGTGTTCACTTCTAAAATGCTTTTTTTGGCAGAGCTTAAAATACAGAAATGAGAGTTTTGTATGTTAACATGGTGTGTATGTGTATATATATATTTATATTTAATACATATACAGGTACATATGTGTTCAGAGCTCCGGGTAGGAGAATTTTAAGCAAATGGAAATAAAGCAGCAACACAGAACTTTCATAAAGCAAACAGTGAAAGTGATGTCTTGGCCTTAAAATATCACACACTTCATTAGACAGGAAAGTTCTGTGTTCCCAAATCTCTTTACACACAGACACTGCTGCTCCATGGGGGAGCCTTTTGGGCAGTGGTTGCTCCTACAAGTCACTGGAAATTGCTGTGCTGAAGAATTTGGGAGCAAAAGGCCCCAACACCCCACAGTGTGGAAGGCAAAGAGGGAAATTCACCCTGTGCTGGAAGAACAGAGCACAAAGCTCGTGTCCTGCCTGGGTCTGACCCCAGCACACAAATTTAAAGGGTATTTTCTTTCCCCTCCCCAGTGCAGTTTGTTGTCACTCATTGCACTGACCTGTAAAGTCAAGGCCTGACCTTTTTTTCGAGTCCAAGTGAGAAAGCAGATGAGATACTGGGACAGAGGCAGACTTTTAGCCTCAGAGGCTGGCAAGGAAGCCACAAGTGCTGCGCCTGAAATCTGTGTTGGGCCATGACCAAAACATCACTTATTCCACAGCCATCCATAGACTGTCACTTCATTTCAGTACCAGAAATAAAGGGTGGTCTGACACATAAGTAATTAGGAAAAAAAAAAATTAAATCAATATTCCTAAGCCTCACAAGAAAAGAATGCATTTGAGAGTCAGATTTTTTTCAAGAAGAAAGTCAAGTCCAAATGCTAGTTAGGCTTGTCTGCAGCTGTGAATTCTGCATGTAAAAATATACACTGAGACTTCTTTAAACATGGAGCCAACGTTATAAAGAACTAGATGTAATTTTCCAAACAAAAATGCTATGGTCCCTACCTTAATTTAGCTGACTAGTTTGCATGCTCAGAAGATATTCACACTTAGGGGTAAAAAATTAATTCATTTTAGACATGTAAAATTCTGCCATTTCACACTCAGAAAGGGAGGGCTGTATCTTCCAAGGAAGAGGGGAGCATGCTTGAAATGATCACCCTAAAATGACAGTCAAAGCCTCATATTGGTGCTAATGTTGTGTATTTACTCTTTTAATTGGAAAGCTACCAATATTAGAAACTCGAGGACCTTTTGAAGACCCCAGTTTATGAAGCCTAAGACTCGTATGTCTGATTGTGAGGTGAACACAAATTATTAATCCATCAAACCATTATCAAACTAACATCATACTTTTTCTACCAAAAATATTTTAATGTTTTCTCAGTACATGAAGAATTCAAGACAGACTCTTCCATAGTCAGTGCTTGTCCTAAATTCACCAATACCTCGGAATTACACCAGAAACACACTAAATCTATTTTATTCCATTTGCTTTAGCACAATTGTTTAAAGACAGTCTCTTGTTGGTTCATCTGTGTTTCAAGTCAAGTGACCTTATTTATGATCTTAAACTTCCTGTAAGTTTTCCTCAAAAAACAGATCTTTTCATACAGCTGCATATAGATTACAGGTAAAACAAAATCTCTACTCATTTAGAATTTCTAATGCTCTCATGTGATCACCTTTATAAGGAGAGATTATGGTAAAAGGAAAAAAAATAATAAAACAACTGTCAACCAAGGCATTTGTCATCCACATATTTAGCAGGGCCTTGGGTTCCTGTTTTCCTCCCAGAGCACAAACACGATGAACCCAAAGTCTGCAAAAGGCTAACACAAGAATTCTGCTTCAGATTATGACTGAACGTTAGTGACCTGTACAATGACAAAAACCATTGAACCAGTCAGGGCAATTTGTGATGAAAAATTACAGGGCTGGAACAGAAGAGTGCTCAGAGCACTGCAGAGCCCCAGAGTCATCCTGCTCTCCTCAAAGCAGGACAGGCAAATCTTCCCCCAGCCACCACATCCAATCCTCTGCTAAAGAATGAAATATTTAGTGCCCTCACAAAACAAACAAATCTGCATCTCAAAAACCCTGCTCGGAAGATCGCAATGTTTGGAGTTCGTAATTTGGCAGAGTTACAAAATTACATTTCAAAAATCGACTTCTTTTTCCAGCGTCAGTGCTCGTTTGTGCGCACCGTGACAAAAGTGACTCCGGTTTCCAGTGCACCTGTCAGAGCTGTCAGCCATCAGCAGCACTCTTTTGTTGTTTGGTTCTGGTGCCAGGCTATTCCAGCATGTTTTCACTGAGAGGAGGAGGTGTCACCTGAATATGGCAAAACAAAACTGTGACTCACTCGGCAGAATCAGACAGACCTTACAGTCTGGAGTAAGGCACACGGGCTGGCTGAGACTGCAGACTCCTCCAGACTATCTTTCTGCTTGCACAGCACCAGCACAGAGCTGATCCCACTGCAGCAAAACAACCAGGTAATGAGAGGAGCCCCGAGCAGGCAGCAGCCCTGTGAATCAGCACTGGCTCCGTGCATTGCTACGCCAGCCACAATTAACACCCAGCCTGCACAACACAGGTGGCAAAGCAATATTGGAGTTCACATGGCGTGGCAAATAAAGGAATACATAATATTTATAGAGCAAATGAGGAAGCATGTAATTCCTTTGGATGTGTACGCCAAAATTAAAGCTATTTGAGCATTCACTGGTTTTTTTCTTTCACTGATTTTTTTTCTTGCTTATAAATTTGTGCCACTGAACCTAGGCATTTTGTACCCTGTGGCAACTCCTGGAAGTTATAACAGTTGAACTAATGAGATCTGTGAAAGCACTCCCTCTTTGAGAGAGGAAATGATTTTTAGTCAAACAGTTGAATGTTTTCCCTTACCATCTGCACAACCTTTTGTTAAAATACCTTCTATACCAAGACACCTGATTAAACAGATGGGGGAAGAAAAAAAGCCTTTGTTAAAGTTTTGGCATTCTGTTTCTTCAATTAGATTCTTCCAATAAGTTTTCAGCAAAATCAGTCTTATGGTCCACATATTTTTAATCATAAATCTTTTGCCAAGAAGGGGTGAAAGGAAGCAATTCATGGTGCCCTGAGGTGTCTTTATATACACGTCTGAAAATACACTACATATACAGTTATAGAGCCATAGCGTGGTTTGGGTCAGAGGGGACTTTCATGTGCCACCCCTGCCATGGCAGGGACACCTTCCACTGTCCCAGGTGCTCCAAGCCCTGTCCAGCCTGGCCTTGGGCACTGCCAGGGACCCAGGGGCAGCCACAGCTGCTCTAGACAACCTGTGCCAGGGCCTCATCACCTTCACAGAGAATTCCTTCCCAATATTCCATGTAACCCTACCCTCTGCCAGTTTAAGGCCATTCCCTGTGTCCTGTCACTTTTGCCCTTGCCAAAAGTCTCTCCCCATCTCTCTCAGGATCCCTTTAGGTACTGGAAGGTGCTATGACATCTCCATTTGCCTCTCCAATCCCATCTCAGCCTGGTTTCATAGCAGAAGTGCTCCTTCCCTTCACTCCAGCGTGTGTCCACCCCACAAAACTTGGCAACCTCTCCTTCAAAGTCCCCTGCTCCCCACAGCAGCAGTTCCCTGAGTGTGAAACACACTGAAGCAAACACAGCAAACATTAACTGAAGTACAAGGGAAGTGTCACAGAGGTGCCCCCTATGCACCAGACTTATCCTTGAAGGCCTGGGCAGGCATCTGTTATTTTAAATGTTCAGTGCAGATACCAGTCCTTGTCAAAGACAACAGTGTAATAGAGCTTTAGGCCAACACAGAAAATCCAAAATAAAACACACAGCCTCTTGATAGTTCATATGAAATGCTCAAAATTCAGGTAACTCACGGCATTGCAAAGGAGTGCTTGTTCATAACTAAATGTGTGAAATTCGGTGCTGGCAATACTGTAATCAGGATTAGGTGTGTACAGATTACATTTATAGAGAAAGTGTAGCTGAATTTTTTTTTTCTTTTGCCCTGGAAAAGATCAACACCTCTAAAAAAAACCCTAAATGTCATTTCTTTGCTAAGAAATGGATTGCCAAGCAGCTTGGCAGGGTTGCCAGCCCCTGTACCAGGCTGGGCAGCGGGGTCAGGCAGTTTTGGCAGTAAGGACTGCCTGCCCCAGATGGCTGCAGCCCTGCACCGAGCTGGGGCCCAGGTGTCAGCAGAGCACTGAGCACATCAACATCACAGCACTGCTTCATTTCTCCAAGCAATTATGCTCTTAAATACTCAACAAAAAAGAGTGTC
This sequence comes from Taeniopygia guttata, assembly GCF_048771995.1. Lineage (NCBI taxonomy): Eukaryota > Metazoa > Chordata > Aves > Passeriformes > Estrildidae > Taeniopygia > Taeniopygia guttata. The sequence goes on from NC_133045.1 coordinate 13,100,701, forward strand.
AAACTCCTGAGCTCTGGGGGGGTTGGAAAGGCAGCCCAGTGAGCAAGGGCAGTGTTGGGCACATCAGGCAGCTTCCTCCTCCTGGTGCATGGAGCTCATTCCCCAGGGAGCTCATTCCCCTTGGCACAGCCCCTTCTCTGGAGTGGCACACGGGGCTTTTATGGGGGAAAAGCCTGGCAGATGCAAGAGTCAAGTGCCAAGAGCCTGGATGCTTTTTCTCCTCAGCACTGCCAGCAGTGGCATCTGGTTGCATGGCTGGCTCCTCGCTCAGCACTCACAGGGGGCCCTGGCCTGAGCTCTGTGAGGATCTGGTGGGTCAGTCTGTCTCTGGACAGCCACCAAAAATCCTCTCACCCTTTCACTCTCAAAGGGGAAGAGGACAAAGACAGGATTTTGCCCAAACCCAGCGCCCACATCCTTTCTGCGCTGTGCCCAGCACAGGTCTGGCTCCGTGCCCCCTCAGCTGAGTCAGGACAGTTCAGCACCGAGTTTTCCTAATTCCATTCACCCTGGCTTCAGGTGGGACAGGAATGTGAAGATTTCTGTGTGTCAGGATAGAGACACCCTGCCAGCAGCCAGGGCAGAGACAGGCACAGGGCTGTGTCACGTTTACCTCAGCCTACACACGGTGCACAGGCCAGGCCTGCAGCTCGGTGTTTGCATGACTAACTACGAGCTTTATGTACATTTACACATTCATTTATGCTGCCAGATTTTTGTATATTCACATGGTGCTACATGTTTTCTGGAAACTCGAGTTCCTGACTCGAAGGTATTTGGGATCTCGCGGTGGAATCCAAAGACTCATCGACATTTCAGAACTAGACACCTTATTGGAAAATGCACACAATTGTAAAAGATTTTTAAAAAAAGCTTGAAATCTGCATTTTTTTTCTTCCCTCCACCTCCATGACATAATTTATCGTAATATAAAGTCTAAACTGCTGTTCACGGCCTGTTAGTCATTCCAACAGAGACAGCAGTTCCCATTGATTCCCCTTGCTTTGAAATGTGTATTCGAAAAGCAAATCTTGACTTCTGCCTTATGAAGAAATGAAATAGAAAATAAATGTAGTTCTTAACACACTTCTGTACTACACTTACTTCTTCAATTTTTCCCATATTACAATTTTTCAATGGATTGATAAGTCAGTAATCTCAGAAGTGTCTCTGGAGCTGTCTACACTGCTGGGGACCTCCAAGAGCAAACACAGGAATCATGTTTGAAGTGCAGGAAGCACAGAAGGGCTCGCACTGCAGCGCACGTAGATTCATGTGTGGGAATGATTATCCTCAACTTTTCAGCTCTTTGATGCATTGTGTGAAAGATACCCACAAAACTTAACCAAAAGTTTCCTACATTAAAAGCACAGCCAAGCAGAGGAGCCTGGTCTTCTGGCTGTGGAGTTTTGCCTGAATGTATCCCCATGTGAATACCCTGCTTTGAATGATGTAACATGAAAGGCTTGTCTGCATTGTGCAGAAATTCTGTTTCCCATTACTCATACTTGTAAATGTATCTGTTCTACAGCTCCCTAAGAAATGAACAAGCCTTAGCATCAGAAATATTCCTAACACATTTTTAGGCAAAACAGAACCAGCTAGCTGTTCCATGATATTAAGTATTTCTTTCATGCTTTGCAATGCCTCAGAGTCTCAAGAGAGCATTTGGATGTGTTTATGCAATTTCTGAGATTCCCTACACAGGTACTGTTGGGTCTTTTCCCACTCTGACTTTTCCTTGGAAGCCTGCTGAGCTGCACTGCTGACAGTGACACAGTGCTGGAAACTGGCAGGCAAGTGCCTCAGATGTTGGAACAAGAAAGTATTCCAGCATTTTTAGCACCTGGAATTCTTGCTTAGCAAACATCCCCACCCCAGCTGTGGTATGGAAAAACTGCAATCTCTGTACATATTTTACAGAATAGAAAAGATAAACAAATAAAAGAAAATTAGGATTTAAAAAAGAAAGTAAGAAAAAGGGAATTTTACCGAGGTGTAACTTAGTTCTTAAACTCAGTTTGATCTCTGAGCAGTAGCACCACTGACTGATTTGATTGAGCTTGAATGAAAAAAATAGAACTGTGCATCACATTTTCTCAAGTTCAGTAAAAACAACAACAACAACAAAAAAAGAGCTCACAACAGGGTTCTGCCTGTACATTCACATCTATAATAGAAGCTTGTGCTACCTGAGAATGTCAGGCAGAAGGTGATTTTTACATGACATTTTTATGCTCACCGAAGTACCACACGCAATCTTAAAAAGCTACAATACTCACAGAAACTGCTTTGTCTTAGACCTGATCTACTTCAAAACCAGATTTTAAAAAGGATTATAAGAAGGAATTATAATGGTAAATCTCCAAATCACTATAGACTAAGCAATTCTTCCTAAATGGCTCCTTTGGGCCTTTCTGCTGAAAGCAGCACAACTCCAGAGAGCTGCAGCTCTCCAGGATCCCACAGACCTCCCACCTCCTTTCTGCCTCCCATAGCTGGCAGGAATTGGCACACAGGAACGATGATGACAAAGATTTTCCTCAACAATGAGATGGGGGATTAGACATTGCAACTGCAGTGGGGCAATCTGTAAAAATCTAACCACGAGGCAGCAATTTCTACACTTGATGGAAGATTTCAACACTGAGTTCACGTAAGTGCGGGAAGACAAATCTTTGAGCTCCTCTCCTTTGCAATGGATCTGTATTAAAATCTCTAGATGTGATGGCAGATTCCTCTTTGATAAATATGGGATTTCACTTGCATTCTGCAGTACCTCACATGGACAGGGTTGTGCTTCCTTTTTATCCTTAGGAAAGTGGGATGGCTGAATCCTTGTCATCCTGTTCATCTCACCAGTGCTCATTCCCCTCGGCAACTGGGCAAAACCTCCCTCATTTCTTGATCAATAAAGCAGCACCTGCTCTTTCCTGCCTGGGAGATTGCTATTTTGGAGCATTCATGATTCCTCCTGCCTGCAACAACTCATCTACTTGTTGTCTGTTTGAGTCCAGACTTAAAGTCATTTGCAATGAATCCTGGAAGATGTCCTAAGCTGCTTGTGAAGCAATAACTCAGGACAGAAAACACAGTTTAAGGGTGATATTTCTGCCCTGCTCCATCTCACATCCAGCAAAAGCAAAGTCACTTTACTCCTGTGCTGTGTGAGCAGGGATAAGGTGTTTTTGTACATAACATCTTCCTAGACCTCATCAACACAACGAGGAGGAGAGGCTGAGGCTGCCTCAAGGAGCACCCCTTTGGTTATCAGCACCTTTCTCCTCTCTGCAGACACTCCAGCACCACGGGGCTGAAGGGGAACTGAACACCTGGTGAAAGGAGGCACTGCTGGACTGGCACTTATCCCCACGAGCAGCAGGCCTGGGAGTGGCTCCCAGGGAGTCTCTCCCAAGTTTGCAGATGGATCATTCATTCTCCACACATGACTCACTGCAGACCTGAGCTGAGCATCTGTCACCTCTGCCAGGAGACTGAAGGAGACGGAGGCAGGCTGTAACACACCAAGGGACTTAACAGGGAAAAAACTGAACATATGGACTCGAGAAGAGGCCAGGGTGATCTGCTCTTGCACCAGAAAAGCTGCACATCTCACAGCACATGATCATTTTTGATAAAGCTACAGCATATCATGGCAACATGACTAAAATAAGCCTTGGTGACCTCTGAGACTCATCATCATTATAGGGAACACTGGAAGAGTAGAAGTAAAGGACTAAGAAAAGGAAAAAAGCCAAGAACATCATTCTCCTGACTGTCAAAGATGATATGCAGCTTCTTCTAATGCAGCAGAGAAGCACAAGCTCTGCTTGGTTTCTAGCAGCAAAGGCAGCCACAGAGCCTTCAATGCATCTAGGTCCAAATGGCATCAAAACCCATGAAGCCCAAATACTGGAATAAACCAAAAAGACATCATTTCTCCCCTCCTTCCCTTGTCAATCTACACAATATCTTCTAAATTTTTTTACTGAATTTCCTCTTCTATGTACTTTTCTAAAATTTTTGCTTGCAGCTACTTTCCAGTAGCAGTGGCTTATCATTAAACAGGGGCTGGCAAGTGTTGGGAGCTTGGTTTGCTCCACGTTTTCCATGGCAGTTGTGTTTTTATTTTAACTGGAAGCAGTAAGATGGTTATAACCGGAACATCCACAGTAAAAGGGGGTCACACTAAACATGCCAGACCTGTCTGGGCAGGTCTAATTTAAACACCAGCCTTTTAAGAACGGGACTGTCTTTGAATGAGATTTCTTTGTACTACTGAAGACAGCACACACCCTTTTCCTGCTGCTTGATTAAACAGCACTTGCCCAATGAATAGATCTTGATCAGGAATAGAAAATGCATGGAGCTGTCCTGGGGAAAATGTGCTGTATCTTTTCCCAGACTCACCTGTGGGAAGACATGTACAGCTGTATTGAACACACAGGCCTTTCAAATCAGTCCTCTTGCATCTGGACCTCTGCTCTGTCAACTGTCTGTGCCTTTAAAGAATTCCCTTTATGCATTTGAACATCATCAAGCATTAATGGCAGTGGAAGTGTCTCACGGAAAAGCTGTACTTTCAGATTTAGCTTTTCCTCTGGAGGGCAAACACCAGCCAATACATGACCTATTTCATGGTTGTAGCCCAAAATCCCTCATCACAATCACGGCAGAAGGGCTGAAGTGCACATTTCACTGCTCTGGCAGAAGTGCATCCTCCCTTGCTAAAAACAACCCTGACTTTACTGCAGGAACAGTCATCCTTTGCCTTGTTCCACTCACCCAGCACCACACACCGAGGATAGCAGGGCAGCAAAGTGCCAAGGAGGAGCTGGTGTTCACATGCAAGGTGAATATCAAAAGCTTGCACTACTGTGCTTTACTTTTTCCTGTTTCAGGGAGTTTGGCTTCTACAGATGCATCGAGTTCATGTGAAGAAAGCATAAACACCACAGCATAAATACATTCTCATTAGATGTCTAGAATAACAAAGGATAACAGAAAATTTCACTTCATCACAGCAAAAAACTTTGCTGCCTAGAACACAGAGCTGGATGAACTCTGCTGTCTGCTCCTGTTTTCCTGAGTTATCCTGGGGAAATCATCCATCTCCCATAGAAATGAGCGTGAGCTGTCGGGTGTTGCCGCTCACACTCATTTCAAGACTTTGCTGCTTCAACACATTTCAAAAGTTCACACCTCAGCCCCATTGCTGTAAAATGGGAAGAAGAGCATTTCTTGACCTCACAATAATACATGAGGATAAACATGTCCTGGTCTTAAACCACTTGAGGGTTCCATGGACAGCAGGGAGGTCAGGCTGGCCCCCATCTCCAGGGCTGACTCACTTCTAGGAGAAGGTGCTTGCATTCATTTGGAAGGACAACAAGGCATGACTCAATGGATCAAAGCAATTTATCAGGAGTGAAATCAGCACCTAATGTTAAATTCTGAACTCCTTTCTGCCAGTTCATTTGTATATTAGAGCTTTACATGGTTAGTATTAGCTGAAACTAGACCCACTTGACAGGCAGAATGGTTAATTACGTGATTATGAAATTTCTGCAGTGGTTCTGGTAAACATTGTACAAAATGGAAATTATTTTTGCAACTTTTTTTTTTTTTTAGCATTGTAGTGTATTTGTTCTCTCTATTTTTTGAAGGCTTCAAGAGAGAATTTTGGGAGGCACTCCTCCACCATTCTTTCTCCATCCACACACTCAGCTCTCAAAGGGGTAGAGGACAAAGCTTGGCCATGCTATTAGAAGATTTTAACTACTCCTCAAAAATTTATATTGTACTCTATAAGCATCTGCCTGCCTCTCTGGATGGCAAATAGGGATCATTCTGCAAAAAGAATTCTTTACAGCACTTCATCCAGTTTAGCCCTTGTCTCCTGGTACTTAGACAAACAGTTTTTGGTTTATGTAAATAGTTGGTGGATCACATTTCCCTGGCTGCCACACCCAGCCAGCCTGAATCACCCAGGGAAACATAAAGAGAGTCCCTCTTTTATGCAGTGCTTTTTCACCAAAGTACACAAGAGTTGCTACGTTACCCTTTCCCCACCAGCAAACAGATTTTTCATTCTGAAAGAACTTTTCTGTGGATCAACCCACTGCATAAAGCCTGGTAAAGTTTGATCTGGTTAAGAGGAGGAACACTGGGTGTGAAACAAAGCAAAATAAATGCTCTAAGTGAACCTTGACTTCTGGGTTCCATGTTGGTCCCACCACCGACTGCTCCAGGGTCACCTGCTCTTCCTGCAGCCTCCTGACGTGTCCTGAGGGCAGGACAGGAGGACTGAGGCAGCTCAAAATGTCCTGGAGAAAAACCTGCATGAGCCCCAGGAGTCACCTACGTGGGCTTGTCAGCTGCCATTAGTTGGGTCTGCCTTTCTGGGAAGATAATTCAAGGCAAAGCCAACTGGATCAAGGGGAGTTACACCTCTGCAGTGAAAAATTATGGATCAGGAAGCAGCCCTGTGGCCACTCTCCACCCTTTCTTGGCTGTCCTGCACTGCAAAGCCTCCCCGCTGTTACTGGGACAGCAAAGCCCAAAACACCTCATGTTTGGCCACAGCTCAGCTCTGCTTCCCTCCTCCAGGAGCCAGGAGATCCATCCTTCTCCCTGCTTGAACCAGGAGGAAACTCTCCTGAGGCTGCTGGTCACTGCTGGGAGGGGACGCAGATCTGCTGCTCATGCTTTCCAAAACTTCAGAAATCATTTATTTCTAAAGCAAAGCTTTGTTTTAAGGCTCAAAGCTGAGATGGGGTGGAGAAATAATTTTTGGATGTTTCTTTTTGCATTGTGATGCCTCAGCAAGCCTCGGCTCTAGTTTTAATGATCAATCAGCCTCTCTGCACCCAGACTGCCACACTTCAGCTAGCAGCAAGCAATCCCAGACTGAGACTAGCCAGGAGTTCCCAGAGATCACCACTCTCCATCCCAGTTCCTCTGGACCCCTGCCCACATCCCAACCCAACCCTTAATCCCACCTCCAGCACAACCTCTGCCTCACAGCTGCTGCAGGAATTGAAAAGAACTCTGAAGAACAAAGCACTGAGGTCTGAATTCTCTATGGGAACCTAAATGTAATCCCTGCTACATCAGCAACTCACCTAAACTTTCCAATTATCACACACAGAACACTCCAAAAGCCAAACCCAACTGCTGGTTTCATTGATGAAACAGAGGGAAACTGGAGTTGCTGGAGTTATTCCTACTTATTGACCATTAGAATCATGAAACGTTTTGTAAGGATTTGATTGATTGCTGAAGGACAATTCTATTGTTGGGGCAGCTCACTTCAGAGCAGAGTGTATAGACTGCAGTCTTTTCTGTTTGTTTAAACTCTTTATAGAAATTCTTACATAGCTGTGGTTAAACAGTTGTAAATACATGTGCATTTCCAACTGTGTAACTATCTCTGTTCCATCGCTCTTCTAATGCTTTGCACAGTTCCTAATTTTTATGTTAAGCATAATTATATTGATTTGTCTCTCAGCCTCTCAGAATTCTTTTACTTAATTAATTTTATCGCTATATTACTCTGATTTTGACTGTCACAGTGCTTATTAGCAATGTGAAGTATAAAATGTGATGTGTAAATCACATAAATCACTGCAAAGTGCATTTTACCCTTTGTTGAAGGTGCAAGCCACAGCACTTTCTACACAATTTCTAGTGATATCTTGGCACTGTTATGCTTTGAAACACTGTGATAACCAGAGAACAAACCTCCTAAACTCAACAATTTAAAAAAAAGGGAGGGGGGAAAGAGGAAAAAAATAAGAAAGATGGATCTCTGGGTGTATCTCAATTACAAAGCCATTGGTGATCCATGCTGAAGTAACTAGAAGAAGTGGTAAGAAAAGAGAAGTGTTGACCAGAGGACAAATGTAAGGAGAAGGTGGCATCAGGTGGGCAGGGGCCTGGGCAAGTGCCCACAGCTGCTGGGCAGCTCAGGGCAGAGCTGCTGGTGTGGTGCTCCCCATGGGAGTTGGCACAGGCTGGAAATTCACTGATGTGATACATAAATCCTCAGCAAAACTCACTGCACACACCCAGCTGAAAAATGTAAGTAAACAATAATTCCTGTCCTTTTTATATCTATTGCTTCAAGCTCGAGCATGCTTTAATCCTTCATTTTATTTGATATCATTTACCTTATCCAATGCATATAAAAGGATATGTTCTCCTTCTTAGACTGCCTTCAACTTTCTATGAAACTGGCTTTAAGGAGTAGGCCAATATTTGTACAGCAGATAATACCTAAAAGGGGCTCCCCTGTCTAGATATGCAGAGAAAATTCCCTTTTTAGGCCTTCATCATAGAAAAAAAAGCACATTATGCTTAGAGAGGCACAGTCTGGCTTCAGCCAGGTATTTGATATTCCTTGCATGTGTCCCTCATGTCAGCAAACTGAGGACTAGGTGCCAAAAGTCACTCACTTTTCAGATGTGACATGTCTAGAAACGCCCCCATCTTTGAACAGAAACAATCAGGAGCATTTCTCTCTTGTAGAGCTTTCTTACAGTTGTGAGAAATGCAGGGTTATAAAGTCCCCCATGCTCCAAACAAGAATAGAGGGACTGACAAGGAACAGAAAAGCGTTGGAAAATAGGAAAAGCAGTTAAACAAACGAGCCTGGAGAACTGGGTTCTGTGCCCGACTGCACCTCAGGTGCTTTGTATGGCCTTTGGCAAGTCACTTCTCTGTTTCCTTGATGTTTTCATGGAAACTCACAGTTAAAATGATGTGCTTGTACAAGTTAGAGACCAGCACTGCGGGCAGTAAAAGCATCTCTGAGTTACAGAAGAAAGAAAAGCAGGGAGTGAAACGATGGGAGTGAAGACTGGACAATGAGCAGCCTCAGCTCCTGCTCTCAGTGTCTGACATCGCTCCTTTATCACCAAAACATCGACAGAAGCCTGGATAGCTTTGCCTCCAAGGGCCTTATTTTATCTTCCCAGCTGCACAGGTAGGATTTCTCATCTCGGGGTTTGCATAACCATCGCAATCATCGTGTGACACTGCTGAGCTGGCACCTCTGCCTCTCCGTGGAGTTATCACCACCTTATCTGCACATGGCCCTCATTTGCTGCTTTTGCTTCCTGCAGGCTGACTTGGGAGAGTGGACTGCATGTGCTTTAAATTAAAATCCCTCCAGTTACCCTCTGAACATTGTTATCCTCGGGAACACCATGCTGCACTGCAAGGTTCACCTCTGATTGCCATCTTTGTTAGCAATAGTGTGATATATATTCAAATAAAACCTACATGTATGGCTGCAAGATGCACAGCAGCTGTTTTAAGTACTTTAAGGCCTTTAATAAATTCATACTTGATAAATATTTCCATGCCCCAGAATGAACCCCAAATATCTGGTTTCTTTCATCACAGCAGTATTCAGGTTGCTGAAATAGTCTCAGTTGCTGACTTTTTTCTCCAGTCTTATTAAACCACAAAAACTTGTATACACCCAAAAAAACCCAATTGCCTGTGGAATGGAAGAAGACTTTAGACTTCAACCAGCCTACTTTTAGCTGATCTAAAACCCCCAATGCAAGTGACATTGCAAAAAGTTCCACTCTAACAGAAGTTATCACTGAATTAGAGCTGCACACACAGCTGCAGAAATAACTTTTATCATTAAATACTCCTGCAAAAGATCCAGTGCTCTGCTTGACACAGTTTCAGGAGATATTTCTCTAACTCCTCAACATCCATCTGGCCAATTCTAATCCTGTGATGAGGCAGAATGTCTCACCTCTTTTCAATACTCCCATCAGAATCACTGCAAAGCCATTTGGAGGAAAAAAAGACAAAAGTACTAAATCATTTTAAAATGATGTTTTCTAGGGAAAAACCACTTGGTGCTGTACCTTTTAAGATCAGAGGACTGGATACAATGAAGTACCAGACATGACAATTAATGAAAAGCTGGAAAGTGTCTTTTTGATGCCTGAAGCTGAAATCAACCCTGCCTTTAATCCATCTAAACCCAGGAGTGAGGGTATGAGTGAGGGTATCCCAGGGAACACAGTTCTGGCCATAGGAAGTACGGAAGGAAGAAAGCAAGAGAAAGGTAATTCTCAATACATTAATAATTTAAAATTAATTAATACATGGAGCGAAAGGACTGTCACTGTCCAAACTGGTACCACAACCCTGCATTTCTGTGACTACATCCAATGAAAAGAAGACACTATTTTTTACCAGTGTGAACAGTGATTTGTAAATCCCTGGTGTGCAGGCAGGCTCCACCATCCTGGTTTTGGACATGGGGCATTTTTCCATGACTGCATTGGCTGGAGGTCCCTGTTTGTAGGGCAGCTCAGCCACCTTTAGGGGCTTTCCCAAAGAGCCTCCTGCCCTTCACCCAGGCCACACAAAGGCATCTGCTGCACACATTTCTGTCATTATTACACTGATGTGGGGTGAAAAGGCTGTTCACTGGGATGGTCTGTGATCCAGTGTTTGAGTTGGACAAGGTCTGGGTGCAGGCACTGGAACCTCCTTGTGCTCCAGGAGATTCCTCCCGGCAGCAGGGAGAGCAAACAATCTGCTACGAGAGCACTTTATGCTGTCTAACAATGTTTGTGTGTGTCTGCACAGATAAAAAAACCACTTCATGCTCCTGCTGAATGACTTCTTTCTCCTCCCTATTTGGATTTACTCCAAAGCCAGGATTATAACTGCTCTTTGCTAAGCAACAAATATTAACTATTGCTACTTCATCAAAATCCTGCACCGATGCATTTAACCAGTTTATCAGCCAGCAAGATGATATTTTCATATTTGCTAGCCTGGAGCTCCACTAAAATTAAGATCAACTGAGTACAGATATAACAATTATCAATTTTCATTCTTGAATAACAGCTTGAAATTGCCTTCAGGAAAAAGGAGGGTCCTTTGCTTCAGATAAAAAAAAATAAAAATTTAGATATGAAATTAACTGCTTTTTCTTCCTCAGGCTAAACATGTGGTTAAGCTCACTAAAATTATTCAACAGCTTTACAGGTTGCATCCCTATTTGCTTTAGCTTTTAGGTTGATAAATGAGTAAGTGAAAAAAAAGCTGTCGGGTAGATTACATGGTGCTACCAGCCTGCACTTTTACCTGTCCCATACTGAATTATTTCCTGCAGACAGCTGAAACTGTACCAAGAGGGGAAGTTTGAAGTACCTCTGAAAAAATTCCTCCAAAATTGCCAAGCCCGCCTGGATATCAAACATCTGAGTCCAGAGTTCTGTGCTTTGTTGGTCACTCTGGAAGATCCTCTGGGTCAAAGCAGTTTAATGTCAATTGAAGAGACAAGTTTTACCTAAGTAACTTGATTAAAAATACAAATACTATAATATTCATTATTATGCTCAGAGAAATTCAAAAGTTTTGATCACATGAAATTACTGGTAAACTTTGAGGTAGACAAAACTCCTGCAAGTTTTTTTCCTTTCCACGAGTCTGGCAAAAATATCAGGAAGATCTGGTGGCTCCATCTTCCCCAATCCCCAAGCAAACAGAACAAATCTTTTATGTACTCTTTATAAGACAGCTCCCAAAGGCAAAGAAAATTAACTACTAGAAGAATAAACAAAATAATGGCATTTCCCCTCTCTTCCTGCTATGTATTTTTAGAATTGACAAGTGCCAGGTGACTGATTTATCTGCATGCAAAAATGAGTTTTCTTCTGTCATTGGAGAAGACAACACTGCTGGGTTTTTGAAATATATTTTTCCTTTTGAAGGTTTTTCACTGAACATACCTGACATTGTTTTAGTGGATCCTACCAGCCACAGTGAGGTAAAGCCATGCAACTGAAATAATGTCATTTTTGGATTGCTTAAAGCTGTAAAAAAGATGAAAGCAGCCCATTTCTACCTTGCCCAACCTGCAAAGATTGCAAACTCCTTCTTTAAGGCACGTGTGGTGGGGCATTGCATGGGACTGTGTATCCCAGGAAAAGGTCAAAGGCACTGATATCCTGTTGAGCAACATTTTCTATGACTGAGACAAACGTAGCATCAGATCAAAAGGGAGGAGGCTGAGCAAAGGATCAGCTTGCTATCAATTTGAAGACACAAGAAAGACAAAGCAATTCCACCAAGAAAAATTAACCCATATAGATAAGAGAGAGATGGTGAAACTGCTTTGAGATAGGTTGATAAAACTACTTCATCAAAGTGGTAGATTACCTGGAAAATGAAGTCTCTTACTGAATTTGGACAGGTTTTTTTTCCCCTAGTGAAAGTATTCCCACATTAAATTGTACCATTTGTAATTTCCAGATTTCAATTTTTATGGCTTTTTCTTTTGGTAACAGATCATCTTCCTGAAGTTTGAGTTTTAAACAGCGGAAGTTGAAACAACACCATAAAGCATTTTAATTACATCAAAATAACTGCTGTCAGGGTTTTTAACTTACAGCAATTCACATTTTCCACTTTGCCCACCAATCAAACCCAGAAACAGCACATAATTTAATTGTCCTGCCCAGCTTTCCCCACTGCAGGGGTGCACAGACATCGCAGGCAGGCACAAGCTCTGCTGGTTTACCTTTGTGCCCATGGAAGAGAGAACCACACACCTGAGAAGAACCCAAACAGGAAAGGAGAAGCTTTCCCAGGCAGACACTGCAGGAATTGCCCTGAGATTTCAGCTTGGTTGAAAACTGGGACTCGCCACATTTTTCAGTGGGAGACAACCAACAAGCAAAAATTCCATTTCTTTCTGATGCTAAACTCTGGATGCTGACAGAAACCCAGGATGTCCTCATCCACAAGCCTGTTTATCTTGGCAGCTAAGCCCAGCCTGGGCTCGATGGCAGAGAGCAGTTTCCTTCCCCACAATCTGCCAAATGCATTTTGTGCTGATTAAACTGCACGGGTGAGATTAATTCCACCGTATTTGAGTAGAAGAATGAGTGGCACCTTCAGGAAGGTTATTCATAAGGGGAGCTGTTAGGCTGAAGCCCAGCAGGGCTTTTTTCCCCCTTCTCCACTTGATCAATAGTTCAGGGCAGTAATTACAGCCACCATCAACAGCTGCTCGGTGCCATTGAGAGCCACTGTCCTGCTGGGCACCGAACCGGCTCTGGGATTGCAATTAACACACCACCAACAGCCCTGCCAGAGCAACCAGCTAGGAGCCACTCAAAGGTTCATTTTCACAGCCTCAAAGACAAGATGCAGTAAAACAACAGTGTACTTGGTTAAAAAAAATTAATTGGGAATCTCTCTCGGAGGAGAACAATACCACCGCCGCCTTTGTTTATCCCTGCTGGGAGTTTTCAAAAGTTTTGTGGTGGTGACAACATTAAGGAAGTGTCTGGATAAAACTCCAAGCCTGTACACCTGTTATGGAATACCTGACATAACAGCAAGAGGTTCAGGGAGTAATTAATCCATGATTTGCCAGGCAAAGCTGGTTTATTCTGCCATAGCGAGGGGTGTGCACCCCTCAGATGAATGCCTCCCATCCCCAGTTCTAGTAGGAATCAGTCAACCAAATGTTTGTCTCCAATAAACACCTCAGCCATGGGAGATCAGTGCAAAACAGCTACAACTCAGTCTACAAAGGAGAGCCTTTCCATAACAGTAATTTTCCAGGAACTTTCAAACATTTATTGTGTCCCCAAGTCTTCTGTGTCTGGAGACACAGACACGCTCGAGCTTTTGTAGGTTAATGTAAGCAGTGCATGGAGTTGAGCACAGCATTAGGATTCAGGCCCCTCTAGCTAACCTGCAGACAGAGAGGAAGTTCAGGATCACTGGCACATAATTGTGGAGTTGGGGGAGCCAGCCCAACATTTGACTTTTCCCTCGGTTTGGATTTCCCTGCATATAGAAAGAGTGGGTGGATATGGCAAGACATGCAGTACTTATATATCAGCTGATGTCACATCTGAATGCAATTCTAGATTTACTATTACAACTCTTCCTTCATCTAGGCAATAACTACCTGCCTGCTAAAAGGCATCAGATTCTTTTATTGTTAAAATGAAACCGGACCTGGTACCCTGGGGCAATTGATTTCAATCTCCAAGTTCATATGGTTTTTCTTGCTGACAAGACTGGTTTGAAGGGGAGCCAAAATGCCAGCAGCAGTTGCCCTTGCTGAGGAGAACCTTGAGAGACATTGTGAGGGCTGTTAATAGAGTACACACACAGAGTTTTCTGCAATAAATCCTGGATTGTAATTAGTTCCCCCAACACTGCACATGGGATGAGGAGGATGCAGGAAGCACTTTGTGCCCTGCTGTGGAGGAGAGAAGAAATCCTGAGTTTGCAGGACATCAGCCTCCCAAGCTGACTGCTGCACTGAGCTGCCAACATCCCTCAAGTGCAGGAGGTACTGACTGATCATCTACAGGTGCAAGGACCAGATTTTCACATGGTCTTGCACAAAAGCAATAAAAACTTCAAGCATTTGGCTTGTGTATGACCAGTTTTTCAAATATCAGGACTGAGGCTTTTGGGGTAAACAACATCCAGGAAAGTCACCAATCCTAAAGTGACAGAAAAGCTGGAAATAGTGTTATTCAAGGCTTTTAGGCCATTTCAGAGTAATGGTGTTGCACTGTTGGTGTTCCTGTAGCTGTTTCAACACACTTCTACATTGCCATTTTCTAATAGCACAAACAACTCTGCTGCAGAGTTATATGCACAATTATAAAATGTATGCACAATATATATTATAATACAATTATATATTATATGCACAATTATAAATTTTCCAGACACCAGACGTGATCCAAGAGGAGCATCCCCCTTTGTTCACCTCCTCTGCTTTCCCTGCATTCCATGGAACTGTTCTCTGTGAGTCTCTGCAGTTTTCATAAAGAAACTTCATACCATGCTTACCATAAATCAGGCTTATATTTGAGCTCAGGTTTCTCCTCACAAAGGATTGCAGTTATTAAAAATATTTTTTTTTCCTTACTGCTAAACCACTGCATTTGCAGCACTTTCCAGGCAGGGGTTTGCTATGGTTTGCCTGTGCTAAGCAGTTGCTCTGAATGATTGCATCAAACAGTTCCAGTTTTTCTGGACCTGCTGCATTTTTCTACATTTTGCAAACACTTTAGAAGAAAAAAGAAAAAGAAAAAGCAAGGCAAAGGCACTGTTGAAACCCTTGGGCTGCTGGGCAGCTCCAGGCCCATGGCACCTCCATGTGATTGTCTCTGTCCACCCTAAAACACCTCACACCCATTGTCTCCTTCTGCTGGGGACAGCAAATCTCAGAGATGTCACTTCCTTGGCCACTCATATCTAAAAGCAATTCCATCTATTTTGGCTCCAGGATGGAACCAGCTTTAAGGAAATGTAAGCAAAGATGACTCCGTGGCTCCATTCCCAACCTCTGCTCTGTCAGTGCTGCTCTTCCTGGCCAAACAGCCCCAAGGACTCTCCAGCAACTCCTTGAGGAGTTACTGCTCCCCAACCACACAACTGGAGAGAAATCCTCAGCCAAAGGTACACAGGTATATTCCCTGGAAGCTGCCATACTCATTTCCAGGACCCAGTGTAAGAACCTATTTATTATTATTTTCCTTTAGAATCGGCTATCATATTTTATACTGAAGCTTAGATCTAACAATATCTCATCCCTTGAAAAAAAAAAAAAAGCTATTTAGAAGTAAATTATATGAAAAAAAGAGATCAAATGAAAAGGCAGATCACCCTTACCATATCTGGAGAAAAATCATGGATGTGATTGTTTCGCAGTTGGTTCTTGATTTTAATTTGTACCTCTTTTGTATTCTTATATGCCTGTTCTTACTAGAATTCACATGTGTTTGCACTCTGCTGTTCTATAAATGAGACAAAAATCAGCTTGTTAGATTCAGAAATGTAATACAATCTGCTCCAGCCCAGCACATCAGTCTGTCTGGTAACCCCATTTCCAAACAAACTTCCTTGCAGCTCCAGCCTCTGGAATAACTGCCCACAAGTCAGTGCAAACCAGGGGTTTAATTCTCCTAACTCACCACAGAGCCTCTTTTCCCTTTTCACTGTGAGAACCTGGGGGGTGGAAAGCACTGCTAAACATTGTGGGATTCCTAGAGAAAAGACAATTCCCATTTCCAGAGCATTTGGATCTGCATGTAAATACTCTGTTAATAGAGAGCCACAGATGGCTCTTAACTCAGCAGCAGAATAAATATAGCCAGTTTTATTTGATCTGATCTGAGGTGGTTGATGAAGCCATTTGTTTACAAGTGTGTTTTTTAAATAAGATCATATGCAGTGCCCAGAGCATTGTCTGGGTGCTCTTTTATTACAGTTTGTAAAACTCCAAATAAAAACGGGAGGCAAGCCCATCATTCTTTGGAGCTTTGCCTGTGCAGCAGTTGAGTTCTGGGCACATCACTGAGCATTCAAAATAAAGCAGAAAGAATCAAAATAGCAGATTTTCATAGCTATGAATTTGCACTTGTGCTCATCCCCACACAAAGATGACACAGCTTGCACATGTTTTTTACTACTGCTATTCACACAGCTGAGGGTAAAGTGACAAATGGGAAACTCTGAGGATGCACTGGAGATTTGCAGTTTGGAGCAGCCTTACACTGTTACACCCACTTTTCTCTAGAGCATTAAAGTTGCATCAAATAATATCACAGTTTTTTGTGTGTGCTGGCCACCCTACTGCTCTTACTTATTTCTGTCCCCACAACAGGGTCGTAAATCTGTAGCAGAACATTTTAAAAGAGGCAGGAGAGCATCAGTCAGCATAAAGGCTTCTTTCTCACACTTTCTTTTTAACTCAAAATCCACGTGGAGTTTATTTCCAGCTCTGACCTGTGAGTTCCTCCCTCATTTCTCTGCTCACTTGCTCTGTTTGAGCTGTGTGGAAGCAGAGCCTCCCTCGTGGGGACTGTGCACCAGCACAGTCACTCCTGCCACCAAGAGCTGTCACCACCAGGCTCTCAGACACTGCCCCAGGGTGTGGTGGAACTATTTCACTTCTTGCAGAGGCAGCCGGAGCAGACACAGCAGAACTTGTGTACCCCCCAATACAAACATGATAAAAAACACCCACAGCAGTGGGAGGAGCAAGAGGATGAAGAACCCGTCTGGACTGCATTGGCATTTGGATATTGGTCTCTGTGCTCCTCAGATTAAAACAGAGATGAAATACACCCATAGCATAGGCAGACTTGCAAAAACAGCCCTCCTTCCCTACAGTGTGCAGCCTTTTAATCAAAACAAGGCAATCTATGCAGACACACAACTCAAACTCCACTCCTAACTCCTCATGGAGCTCATGGAGGGGACTCAGCCTGAGCAGTTCAGCTCTTCTGGGGTCTCGAGCAGGTTTGGCAACGCAGCTCTGCTCCCTCCCTCAGTGCACTGAGGGTTTCTTCTGAGCAGAGCAACAAATCTCCCTCCCAGATTCTGTGCAGGATATTCCAGGCTCGTCCAGACCCTTCTTTCCCATTTATTTTTGGATGAGGGCAGGATATGAGCAGAGTAGATCAGCCAGCCCACCTCTGACTGGTGTCTGGCTTGCTTTCTGTCTGATTTCACATAAAAGCCAGGCTGGGATGGACATGTGAGCGCCCATTGCTGCCTCAACAAACATTTCAATCTACTGACCAATTAAACTCACTCAGAGAGAAAAACAAAGTGCAATATCACACTTCAAAAGGCATCAGAAAATCAACAGAGCAGAGGGACACCTGACAAATCTTCAGTCCCAAGAGAGCATTGGTTCTCTCAGTGAGAGACCTTGCACCTTCTCCAATACTAAAGCCCATCAGCCACAGGCCCCCTGTAAAAGCCAACTGGAATGAAGATACCAGTCTTTAAAAAGGAAAATAATGTTTCTATCTGAATCCAGTATTGATTTATAGAAAAACACATTGAAATGGAAGCAGGAAAATACTGAGATTTTCATGCTGCACTCTCTGCAGTTTTAAAAAATGAAGTAAAAGATATTTATCCTCTTCTTAAGACAGTGAAAATTCAATTAAGTTTAGAAGGAGGAAATATCCATCCCCTTAGAGCTTAGCTAGAAGCAGGGTAGAAGAGCCCAATCAGCAACATTAATATGAACTCAAGCCCATTCCAAGTGCTGCAAACTCACTCCTGTTCTTCACTGATTTGAAAGAACACCTGGAGCCATGGCTTGGCCCTTCTGCCACCTACAGCTCTCCCCTCAGTGCACGTTGGGGAGCTGGTCCTTGGGAGGAGAGGACATCCCAGAGCCATCTGTGCCCACTTCCCACTGGCAGAGCAAAGCCCGGGTGCAGCACCCCGTGCTCTGCCCCGCCGTGTCCTTGGTGCTGTGACATTGACAGCTGCATTCCAGATGCCACTGGGGACAGATGTCCCCTCCCAGCAAGACAAATTGGAAGTGGCATGTGGAGAATGACTGACACCACATGTAAGTTCTTATTCTGTCAAAGCCCTGCGACGTTGTTAGTTGTCAAACCCAACCACCCTGCCATTGCTTTGCCACAATCCTACATGATGCCCAATGTCTACCAGGCTTTTCAGCTGCCCACAGCACTCACTAATTCCTTTCTCAGGGTTGTGCATATACCTTCTGCATAGCCTACGGTCATGCAGCCTTATGAAAGTTCCTCTGCTTCACAGAGGATGCTGGAAAAGAAATATT
The DNA here is from genome assembly GCF_048771995.1 of Taeniopygia guttata. Taxonomy (NCBI): domain Eukaryota; kingdom Metazoa; phylum Chordata; class Aves; order Passeriformes; family Estrildidae; genus Taeniopygia; species Taeniopygia guttata. The sequence continues at coordinate 13,119,335 of NC_133045.1, forward strand.
TTTGCTTGCTGGACTTACAGGAGAGCGCTCTTAAATTGAAGGCTTTTAAAATAAATAAATAAAAATGTAAGGCAAAACTTGCTCATGTGCTACCAAATTCTGCATTCAATAGGCAGGACTGGGGGGGAAATAAAAACCATTAAAAAACGGATTTTAAATCTGCACTAGAGAGTGCAGTATTCAGCAAATGCACCTCAAAGTTTAACCTATAAAGGAACTGCCAGACCAGTTCAGCTGCTGAGGAGAACAGTCCTGGATCCCTCCACCCACACAGCCCAGCCCTGGCTACACTTTGCAGTACTGCCATGCACCCAAATCACTAAAAAAATGTGCTAAATTGTTGTATTCCGGATTGTTATACAATGACACAAACAAAAGACCAACAAAGAGAGAAATGAAACACCTGTCCTGTCAATAAACACTTTCCTGCTCATTCTGTTTTGTACCGTGCCATCAAGAACCTAATTTCAATTGTTTTGAGCCAGAGAGTTTTTAAACATTCAGAGATTTTTTTCCTAAAGCAATGAAAATATGGGATGTGGCTCTTCCTTCAGATGTGAGAATGCAGTCCATGGCCCTCCTTGCAGGAAAGCCAGGCTGGAATTCTGCTGGGACCAGTTAAACCATCCACATCTCTGCCTGGGACCACTCAGGGTACAGACAGAACTGAGGGTTCCCTTTTCTTGAGCCATTATAATGATCCATATTTTTAAAAAATCACGTTAATTCTATTAAAAGGGATCAGAAAACCAAAAATAATGAAGTGAAAGCAAAAGTCTTATCATTAGCAAAGGATTAATTAGAAAAACACCTACAAGTTGGGGCAGGAACTGCACCTTGCTTTGCCTTTGGAACGCAGCTTGTGCCTCCCCAGCCTCACCACAGTGCAAATATTCAGCTATTTGTTGAAAGAGGGGAAAAAATATGTTCTCTGCTTGCACAATCAGTACTCCTGAAGCTTGGGGATGCTTTAATTAACACATTCTTGAATTTTAAAAAGCTTGAGTGAGGAAATTCAGCCCACCACCACTTGAGGACTTATTTTGTCCCCATGGGACCTCACTGCTCAGAGCAGACAGCTCTTGTGGAACAGGAATCCTCCCCATTGCTGGCTATGTGGCAAATAAAACATTGGCAAAACAGACTTCAATGGATTGATCTTTACTACACCTTGATGAGCTTTTTTAGGATCTTCTGGGGTTTGGGGTTCTTTTTCCTGTTGTTATTCTGGGGTCTTCTGTTTTTTTCCCTAGAGTAGTTAGAATATGAAGAAAAAACCTAAAATTTTCAAGAATTAGCTAGTTCTGCTGGAAACACCCAAACCCTATTTTACTCAAAAGCACACTGAGTATTTTTATGGCATGCAATTTATTTAGAGAGTAATTCCTTGGGCTTCACTCAGAGCCATGGCTACACAATAACTCCCAAGTGAGACGCCAAGACCTGAAGTGAGGCAGCCAGAAGCAAATTTTTCTGGATTAAACAGGAAGGGCAGACAGGTGGTATGGGAAATTCATCCTGATCCTACCAAAATGATGAGCCATGGAACATTTGGCCAGAAATTGTTCCCTAATTTTCATAGTGTCAAGTGTTGAGTGGAACAAGAAACTCATGTCTCACAAACTGATCTCCCCGACAGATGAACCAGGTGTCACACATGCAGATATTGATAAAAGGTGTGATTTATCACCTGCAGTCATCTGACACCAGAAATTGTGGGGATTCACCAGTAATTCTTCCCCCTACATCCATTTCACTGGTTCTGGTGTGGAATAAGAATTATTTCCAGCATGAAATAATCTAAATTAGTCGGCATCACTACCCCTAAAAATTACAAAGGCATCAACAACTGTTGAATTTCCCCACAGGACATTTTCAAGAGATTTCTGGATCAATCAGGGTCACTTCCAGGACAGGAATAGCCCCACCTGCAAGCAAAATGCTCCCGGTTACCCTGCTTGTGTGAGGCAATCCCAATTTCCCCACCCTCCCCATCAGCATTTTCCATGGTGGATGGGCCTTCCCTCACCCAGCTGTTTGCAGGGAATGTTGCTGAGAAGGGGTGGCTTTCCAAAACCTCAGTTTTCTTCCCTCTGTCCCTACCCAATGAGCAACATTGCCCTGAATGAAAGCAAAAACTTGCTGTGGGATTTGTTAGAGGAGAAGAATAACCCTTCTTTCTCCTTCAACGTGCGACAAGTTCTTTTGCTTTCTATCAACACTCCTTTTTTGGGACCAAAACAAACAGGCTTTTTTATTTTTTTTCTACTCTAAGTGTAGGCATGCTTCCTTCAGTTTTAGAAGATGAGAAAATGATGATGTTCCATTCTTCTAAAAAAAAAAAAAAAAACAAAAACAAACCAAGGAGCAAAACAGAATGTGAAGTTGTGCTGCAATGTGTTACATTAGCCAGAAATATAGAACAGAGATCTTCTTTCTTAGTGTTTTCAGGAAAATAAACCTGAATATGCAGAAGCCTCCCTGGGGTTGAAATCAGTGCTCCATCCTTCCCGGCTTCTCCCAGCAGAGCCAAAGCCATGGGATGCTGAACACTTGGAGGTTCCATCAGTGCAGTGCAGGTGGAATCAAACTCCCCCTCCCCAAGAGTTTAACAATTCTCTTTGCTCTCACCACCGAGTATCACTGATAAATCTCTTCCTGCTCTCTGCATTTTCCCCAGATCCTGGCAGGTGAGCTGCTGAAAACAGCACCTGCAAGGAAGGGAAATCCTAAATAGCTCATTCTCCTGTGCCAGGTCAGGATCTGTCCTCCCTGGTGGATTGCTCCAGGATAAACTTCCAGCCAAACACAGCAAAATAAACCTCAATTTTCTCCACTGTGCTGCCCTCCATTTGGGGGAATTTTAACAATTTGCTGGTAAATCCAACTCTGAAGAGTTGTAGTGATGACTAATCACCAACAGACATGTAGTCACAGCTGCTCAGATATTTATTTCTTGTCTAAACCCAACTCTGAATACTTAAGCACCTTAATAGAAGGAGAATAATAAATACAGTCCAAATATAGGCAGCAATCCAACAGAGCCATCACAGCTCTCTTAAATCCCCCATCTTTCAACAGTGCTCCCTCCAACAGCTCTCACCATTGTATAAGAAGAATGTAGCAGAAAAGCAGAGTAGGAAGGACTGGCATAGTTGCCATATTTACTACTTTCACCTACTTCTTTATTTTTTTTTTAAGCTCAGCACATTCAGGTTTGTCTCAGATTCTTTCCCCGTGCACAGCAATCACCTCCCTCTGCTCCAACACACAGAGATAAATCAAACCCATCCCAGGCTGCTGGACAGGAGGGGGAAGGGAAACTTCACCGGTGACCTGAGCTTTGGTTTTGCCTCACCTGGAAGGGGAGGGGAATCTCAGGGTTAGGACAGACTGAGACCAGCCCAGCCCATGTGCCCCATGTGAGCAACAAGCCTTGGGGCCAAGTGTTCACCCAGGGAACAGCCAGGAGGGCACCTGGGCTTCCTATTCCCCAGGCAATTGCAACAGAGTAAGGAGAAAATGGCTAAAATATCTATATCTGCTGCTAAACAGCTCTGGTTTAATTGCTGGAGAGACTGCTTCATTAATGACAACCCCGAGCATCAAAAATAAAGCTTGATTGTACATTCTGGGAATCCATTAATTACCCACAGAGGAATGAAAATAAAGAGGATCTATTTTTAAGCTACATTTTGATGTTTCTTAGAGCCTTTTCCCATATACTTAGCTTGACTTTTTCCTGCTACTACATTTATAAACTTTTAAATAAAAAATTTTAGAAAATTAGGTGATTACAGCTTCACAAGGACTAAAAATCTCTAAACTATTCATCTCCCAACAAAAATCAAAATCAAGAGCCTGTCAGCTTTAACTCAGATGCACTAATTTTTTTTTTTTTTGCTTAGGTTGAGCTTGCAAAGAACAAACAACAGAAACTAGATTACTTTGTCTCAATAACAATATACAAGCAGAACTCAAGTGTCAGTGCTTTGAGTTTTTCTTCATGAGGGTATGGAATCAAAATGCAGAGCAGCACCTCAGGAACATTTACAAACTTTGGAGGGAAATAAAAATAGGCTTGTACATATCACTACACACACAGAGACATTTATATTTCATTTAAAAGTTAGGTATGAACTCAACCTGTCTTTCAGAATTTCCCCCCTCTTATATTTACTTTAATAGGCAGAACTCCCCATTCTTGACCTGGCCTCTGTCATAAAGGTTGGTCTTTTCCCTCAGACACTCAGAGAAGGTAAATCCTGCTCTTGCAGTCCATCAAATGAGTTTCTGTCTCCTCTAACCTGTAATTGAGGTTGTAACAGATGGCTTTGCATTTTGCAAGACCAAAGGTTGTGCAAGAGCAGCAGCTTTATTTAAAGGGACAGATTTGTCAGAGCACAGAGTGAGGTAGGAGTTTGTGGGAGATAAAAAAGAATTTCTGGCTTTGAAGGAAGACTCAGAGGAACAGCACTTAAAGGCTCATCTGCCTTCTCCATTCTTATTAGTGGAAATACCAAAACATCCACACAGCCCTATGCGATTAAGGACTTCCACCTTCTACTGCAATATTGTCCACACCTCTGCTGCCAGTGCCACTGGCTTTATTGCAGCGAGGTCAGGCAGAAAGGCTGCACAAGCACACCAGGTGAGGCTGTGAGCTCCAAAACTTAGCCAGGAGAAACAACATTTTGTGGGTGATGCACCCCTGGCTTGTCACGCCAATCCTTTGTGCAGCACCACAAAAGCAGGAGCAGAATATTTGGAGTGAAAGCATCAGGAGCTCAGAAAACATCACTGCTCTGGTACAAAGCACAGTCTGGGTCACAGAGCTCCTTCCTGCACAGCCCTGGTGCTTTCCAGAGGGATCTCAGCTGGCAGCAGGCTCCAGCCGAGCTTTATTGGGATCACACCCAGCAATGTGGCTGGGGACAGCTTCCTGAACCAGGCACTTGCCAAGGTTTTGTTTGTTTGGTAACAGGGATGGGGAAGAGTCCCAATGGCCCTGAGAGAGGTTATTTCAGTGCTGCACCTGGGCCCATCTCAGAGCAGCTCCTCTCTGGCTCACCCAGAGCCTTTCTTCTCCCTGTTTTACACAGATCCCTCCTTTTTAAGCCTGTTAAGTGAGTCCAGCCCCCCAGGCAGAAGGGTGGGACCTTCCAACTTGCTGGCTTGCCACGGTCTGTTTATCAGATCTAATGAAGACATTTATGGGTTGATGGTCTGACAGATGCTCAATTTTCTGACTGCATGAGGAAGTCAAACTGTTATATAAGAAGCCAATAAGTACCATTCGTTCCTAAAGCAATAAAACACTGCTGCATTTCCAAGTTAATTGGCACAACCGAGCCAGTTTGCTGCGAGTGTATTTAATCAAATTTAATCTTTAGGTAGGGGCTTCTGTAGCACCCTGCACGATCCTATTGAGCATCTAGAACACTGATGATTGCTATCCCAATGCTGTTTTCTGCAGCTCTGGCCAGGATCAAAGCATGTTGCTAACACAGCAGAACAGTCCTGGAGACATTCAAGTGGTGGGGTTTAACACAGGGGTTTAAGTTAAAGTTCAGAGGGCTGTTCCTCTCCTTCACCCAGAACGTTTGGATAGTCTTAAAAGTTCTGAAAAGCATTAAAGATTCCCCTATTAGAAAAATCCATCCTCTAATAAGGTTTTTCTCAGCACTGGTTGTCCAAGATGTTTACTGGAGGCACCACTTTGCCATCCAGCATAAATTAAACTCAGGAGTGTTTTGTGCTCCAGCACCAAGGCTTGATGGGGCACGTTTTGTGTGTTCATTACAGGGAGCCTCTGCAGCAGTGCAGGGCATGAGACCAAAGGCTATGTCCCATTGGCTGCCTGAGTCGTTTATTAATGGCCCCATTAAACATTCCCTCAAGCTTTCAGTTGCAGTTATCCCGTTTACTTTCAAAATATTTTTTTCTTTTGACTTATGCTTCCATAGCTAAAGAGTTTTTTTAGGGAGTTCCAGCAAGGCGCCCAGGGATGGCTTCTAGAAATCCCAATGCCTTGGTGTGGAGGTGTCACAATCCCAGTTTGGGGCTGGAGGCTCTTGCCATGGGTTTTCCTGCCTTCCATCCCCAGCCCAAGTAAACACAGGGTGTGGATCAGGCAACGGAGAGCTTGGTCACCTTGCTCCTTGCAAAGCTCCAAAATCCCTTCCTTCAAAGGCCAAGGAGCCTCTTTTTCTCATCTTAGTACCAGCATTCACACACAGCAGGAATAAAGCATCATCATCATTATTATTATTATTATTGCTTAAAGTGAGGGTATAGAAAACACAGCTCAGGAGTAATTCTAAGCTTAAAGAATTAAAGAATCCAAAGTTTCATGGCACCTTTCTTGCTGCCATGGGACTATGAAGAGCACAAAAAAAAGGCCCACAAACTCCATGCCGACCTTCAAGAGCCACTTTCCCCTCCCAGAATATTCCCATCCTCTCTGCCACTGGATTAATTGCATTCAGCAGACAGAATTAATAGCAGTGCTGAACTTGGTGCCACCTCAGGAGAGAAATGCAACCACTCAGAAGTGACAGAATGAAGGGAAAACTCAGCCTCCCAAATCACTCCCCCATCATTTACCCTGTTGCTGCTGCATTAGGAAATGTCAGGCTGCATCTTTAAGAGGAGACCTGTCTCTGCAGCCAGGGCACAGAAAGCTGGCAGTTGAGAGAGCAGAACGGATGACAGTTTTTGGCAGCGGTTTCAGCTGTCTTGTTGAGTTTTTCAGATTAATCAGCCCCCTTGGAACACTGAACAGATCATCAGGACAATCCCTCAATCCAAGATCTTTTGCAGTGGGAAAAAAAAAGTCATAAACTGGGACAGCAGCATAACAGAGGCAGCATTCTGAAAGGGACTCGTGGCTCTAAGAAAGGTCCTTATCTAGACAGTGTCTAAAGCCAATGGCATTTCTGCACCATCACCCTCTGCATGTGCTCACACATGGTGGGGGTTTTTCCAGTGTGATTTTTCAGGAAGTCACAGACTGGAAAAAGCTTCTCTCCATGCTCCCCATCCTCACCATTTCAAGCTCTGTTAAATACATTCTGTCAGATGCCAAAAATATTGACCGTTTTCTTTATATGAAAAGCCTTCCTTCCACAATAGCTAGGACTATGTGCACACAGCCAACAAATTTTATTTGAAACACTGAGTGTCAGTAGGAGACAAATAGTCAAGAACCTTGCATTTTCCTAAAGATTCATTTACAACAATACATTTTCAGAATCTTAGTTTTTCCACATGAATTCTGAATTCAAGGCACTTCCATGCCTAACCAATGTTTCCTTATTGCCCTTCCTGGCAGAAATAAAATTTTGTAGTATAAGAGCAGAAAATTTGTTATATCAATTTAATCACTTGATAACGTGGTATAGTGCTGTATAGTACCTCGCAGTGTTGGCCTTCATTGTTCGAAATTTAGGAAAGAAAGAGGCAATTTTGCTAAGGAGTTTCACTTTTCCTCCATTACACAACAAACTACCAATTAGCTGTTATGCAAGTTTCTGCTCACCATGAAGTGTGCTCTGCTTTCAGCTTGCTGGAGGTGGCCAGCTTGGAGGAGCCAAAACTGAAATTAGGTTAATCCATCATGCTCTTGACCTAAAGGCAGAGCTCCCTGAGCCCACCTCCTTGGCTTTCAACAGGGATTTGGGATCATCTCTGAGGTTGCTCCACGTCAGGACATAATGCTCCACATTACCCCTGCATGTCTCGGGGGTTTCCACTTGCACATCCCACCAGCTGGGCATGGAGTGGTGACAGGCAGGACATCTCCAGCAGGTTCTGCCCTGCCCTGGCCCCACACATCTGCCCACCACAGCGCTGGGATGGGACCAGGGCAGGCAGGGCAAACCCCAGCAGCTCCCAGACCACACTGGCACACACCCACAGAGCTCCTCACCCCTAAAACTCATCCCTGAGCACAGCCCTGTGTCCGAGCTGGCTGGGACAAAGGGGTGATTCCCCCTGGGAATGGGCACAGCTGGTGAGCCAGTGTTATGGTGAGCTCATGGCACCCTTTTCCCCCCTTTCCTAAGGCCTCTGTTGCTCTGATCATGATAACCCCTGGATCCTCCTTCCTGCCCCAACGGGGTTGGTGGGGAGCCAGGAGAGCCCACCCTGTCCAAAACCTATATAGACCCCTGAAACTTCCTGCTCTTTCTCTTCTGCCTCGCTCTCCACATGGACAACACAGAATAAAGAGAGCTGTTCCAACTTCCCTGGGGTAAGAGCCTCTTTTGGATACCTTTCCCTCTCCTGGTATTCCTTCCCTCACAGCCCCATATCTCTGAGCTAGTCGGATTCTATTCGGGGGGCTGCGTGGAGCGGGGGAAAACAACAGAAATTACAAGCCAGCACCACCATAGTGCCTCCTGCTCCCTCAAACTCCTGTGGCAGGGCTGGGGCATCACTGCTCCCACCAATTCCAGCCCCTGGTGCCCTCCCTGCAGCCCCTGCCCTGGCACAGCCCTGCCCTGGCACAGCCCTGCCCTGCACCTCCCCAGGCCCCGAGCCCTGCACTCAGTCCTGCTTTCCCAGCACTGTATTGGCAGTGCCCAGCGAGCAGCGAGGGGCTCCGAGCAGCACACAAAGCCAGGGCTCCAAAGCACACGAGCAGGGAGATGTTCTTATCACAAGCAGTTTTTTTACAGCCATAGCCCTGAGAAATCCCATCAGAGGGGAGGAGATGACTCAAGTCTCGCACAGACACTTTACACATCCAGACATTCTTGCATATGAGAATTTACTGCATATAAAAAATGACCTCTGACTTTTTGTGCCTCTCCTCTACACTGTCATAAACAAGAATATCATTTTAAGAGATGCTGTCAACTTATATTTAGCCTAGTTTTTTTTTTATTTTGTTTAAAAATAAAAGCCTTCTGTAAAGCATAAGATGAACAGAATTAAAAAAACAATTCTTTGAAACAAAACAAAAAACTGTGTTGTTGCCTTTCAAACCCTTACCCTGTAGCACTGAAAACTTGGACTTGTCCACAAATGAATATGAGACTGACATGATATTTATTATCCAAGCTTAAAATAGCACAGAACAAACAGAATACAAATCATGGCAAGTAAAAATTAATTTAAAAATTCAATTTAATAATCTAACAGTTCAGGGGCAATATGTGGTTTATATTGGCAGTGGCCTTTTAATCTTGCAAATCATATAATTAAGAAAACTTAATTAGTAAAAGCAGCGTTTGAATATTAGAGCTGTGAAAATATCTCTGAAAAAATGGCAAGTATTGGCTTGAACTTTTTGTACGCCTCAGTTCTGTGTCTGCATGCACTTCTATGAATATAAATAAAAGGCAGGCATAAATAAATGGCACAAGCACTCAGGAAATTGTGAAGTTAGAGTGTTCACAGAAACCAAAATTGCAACCGCTTGCACTGGGGCCCGAGGCACAGCCCAGCAATGAGGAGCCTGTCCTGCTTTTCCATGAAACCTCCTCATCCCATCCCATCCCAGCCAGGCCAGGCTGAGACAGGACAACCCTGGAGCCAGCACTGAGCTCCTCTCTCCCCACCAGCCCTCTCCCAGAGCCTGCAAACCCCTCAGCCACCCAGAGAAACCAAAGAAAAGAAAAGAGAGCTGCCTGCTTTGGGAAAGTCTGTTTGGAGAGAGCCCCAACTTGTTTCATCCATCCAAAGGAGAACGATGAAGGGGGAATAAAAAAAAGAAAAGAAAAGGCTCCTGGCAATTTTCAGTCTTAGAAACCCAAGCAAACTTCAGACCTGTAGCTGAGTTAAAAGACACCAAAGCTCCATCTCGGCTCCCTCTCCAGAGGGATCTGTGGGATTCTCACAAATCCTTGGAGCTATGACATTAATCTCCAGCCCAGCCAGCTTTTAAAACACAAACCCCATTAACTCACATTTCCTCTCAGCCAGGTAGAATCTGTGCAACATGGAAACTCCAAAGATTTGAGCATGCAAATGGTGCAGGCACTGAAATAATGACATCCACAGGCAATATTCTCGCTATCCTGGAAGCTTTAGGCAAAAGGGGGAAAAAAAACCCAAAACAAAACTGTAATTCCGTAAAGTGCCAAAATATTCTGCTCTGTAAAATCTCAGGGAGGCATTTCTCTGCAGAAGCCTGGTTTAATTACTCCTGGACCACTAATGCTGCAGAAAAGATACAGTTTGCAGCAAACCATTTTACACAGATAGGAGGCTTGATTTTATTTAAAGTTTCTTTTGCAATACTTGCTCAAGAGAGTTTTTATAGTTGTGCTTATGCTTTGGGACATGTACTGCATTTTTGAAAAGAGAAGATTTACCATTTCCTTCAAAAAATAAAGAATCTTGCATTCTTAAACTGATCAGACTGCTTTGTTTCTGGGGGACACTCCAGTGATTTTTATTTGCTTTACAAACAACTCCCAGTATGGAAACAAAGTTAGGAACTCCAAGCAGATCCAGATTTTCCCCAGAATCTTTGAGTATTTCAAGCCTCTGCTGCCCTTCATTTCACAGAGTAAGAGCCCTCAAACCCCACATGCAATCCAAGGTTTTGCCCAGCACTCGCCCTTCTCCATCCAAGTTATTTTTATTCAGCACCTTTGGAACAGGAGCTACAATCAACTGTGGGGGTTTTAAATAAAAAGATACAAACCGGGATCTTGATGGCCTGAATTTTGTTCTTGTGAAACACAAGTCATTCCAAGTGGAGTTAACAGCAACAGGTTGTAGTTTCAGCAGAAATCTAGAATGACTGCTAGGTAAAGTTATATATCTGTGGAATTTTGTGGGATAACAGTAGTGGGATGTTGATGTTCAAAACCTTCACTTAGCACCAATGTCCCCTCACATGTCAGGCTTTCCTAATATCCTAAACCCCCCTGCACAAGGAGCTGTTCTGTTTATCAAACCTGCCTTATCAACAAGCTCATTTTCCCCCTGATTATCTGCACAGGGCAGAGCTGCTCGGCAGTTGACATCTGGCCTGAAATGATGACACATTAAAGGGTTTAAACTCCAAAATTGGAAAAGGTTTTCAAAGAAAACAAGAGGTGTACAAGGAGCACCTCCCCATCCTGGTTGTGCAGATGTCACTGTCCTTGCACAGCTGGAAGGGGGGAGGAAATTTCCTGCTTTTCCAACAGCCCCTGCTCTGTGTGTGCAGAGATCTGTGCTAGGAACATCTCCTGATCATCAAACCTTTTCCCTCCAACTGCACCACATTTCACAAGGCAAACCAAAAAAAGATTTGGGTAGTTTTTAGCCTTTGCACATGCACAAAATGCCCGTGTATTGGCTGAAAAATCAAACACAAAACACACACAGATCCAACAAAATTTAATTGTGGATTTATCCTCTCATCTGTCAAATTATCAGCACACCAGGAAACAACACACTAAACAAAAAAATAAAGATCTTGACCTTATTTATACCTGCCAAAGGACTCAATGAAGGAGGTTGACCAACCAAGAAAATGAACATTTGTTTCTGACAGGGATCTATGCAAAGCAACAGGGTTTTAATTTCGGGCTCTTTTCATCAGAATGATAACAGCTGTCATCTGCTGGGTGAGCACAGCAATTACTGAATCTGCTCTGTGGAAAATGAACACCCAACGTTTCATTTACACAATAAAATCTCAATCTGCAGCGCCAGGGACAGCCAGCCACATTCCCAGGGCAGGACTAACACACAGCCCACCTCGGAATTCCTGACAAAAACCTCAACAGTGTTTAACCTCCTTCCAAAATAGGCCACAAGTGTTTATTGACAGTATTTATAAACCTAAATCTTCAAAATCCAGCCTGATTTATCCTATTCTTTCACCAGTTAGTAGAAATAAACCTTTTTTAAGTAACATGAATATTCTTCTCACCTACAATTTTAGCTTATTTCCAGACTTATCTGCCACACAGAGGAAAATTTTCGTTCAATTCACAATGTCCATAACATTTAAAATAAATTTTAAAAACACACTTCAAGACTGAACATCATGGGATTTTTATTTTGTTTCAAACAGAAACATTTAAAGATGTTTAACAAATAAATAGTAACTGACCTGAAAAAGAGAGTTTGGTTTTAAATCTAATTTCTCCAAAGCTGATGATTTTTTTAAAAAAAATCTTTTAGATCTTCTGATCCAGTTTCTTAATAGAAACAAATTTGGATTTGGAAAGCTAAACAACCTGATGAGAGACTGTAATTCTTTTGCTTACTAATGGAACAGTCTAACTAGAGTCATTATGGGAATGAAACTAATTTTAAAAAGTGTTTTCATCAAAACATTTGTAATTGCACAGCAGAGATCAGTTTAAAAGTAGATGTTTCCTGATCATTAAAACAAGTGAAGTAAAATTATATGTTTTGCAGAACTGCTTGTACCAGCCTGGGCTGTATTATGAGGCAGGGGGCCAAGAATTAAGTGCTTCCAATCACTAAAAAAATACCAGTAATTCCTGTATAACCTCACACCTTGGAGAGCAAAAGCCTTTCAGTGCATTGTGTTGTTTTTTCATCAGTTGGAGAGGATGTGGCAAATAACTCTGGATTAGATAAATCACTTAGAAATCTATTTCAATCAATCATTTCCCCTTTGCAGCCGTGCCCTGAAGATGTTTTGCCGAGGACTGGTTTGCATTGAGTTCAGCTCTTGCATCCCCTGCCATGGAGCAGCTCTGGCTCTGACTGAGGCTCCTGTCCCCAAAAACTTCCTCTCACAATCCTTCCCTGCTCCAAATTCATGGAGCAACTTTGGTTTTTAGGCTCTGATTAATGTCAGCGAGGTGGGAGAGCCTGAAGGAGCTTTTTTTGATAAAACAAGCTTTGTGTTAGGCAGCAAACAAATAGGAAGTACCCAATTTATCTTAATATTTTAAGGCACATGCTTAAATCCTATCAATTGCAAAGCCCTCTCAGCCAGCTCTCGATTAAAAAGGGAAAAAAAAACCCCAAAAAAACAGCTTGAGTTTTCAAAAGAGCAAAGGAATCAGGGCATTCATCCCCTTCGGAAATCAAATGAAATTTTGGGTGTACAGAATAAAGAGTTCCTATGACGAACAGCCAAAAGTCAGCCTGAAGGAGATGTTTGAAGCAGATGGCAAGAAGCAGGGCTTCTATTTGCAAAATAAATTTAAACTTGAATCAGTGTCAGACACTGATCCTTTTCCACATCAACAAAATTCAAGACTTAATTTTTTTCTCTCCTGCAGACAATATGTTCTGATGAGAGATTTTTCTTTCACCTATAGATATATTTCTGGAAAAGCTGGCAGGAAACTGCCAAAGAGCTTCTTAACCCATGTTCCATTTAAAGGAAGACACTTTTCTAGGAAAAAAAAAAAAAATTGCAGCCCAGGACAGGAAAATGAAGATGATATGTTTACTTGGAATAAGGAATGATTTTTCAGTAACTGAAGTTACAACTTTTTAAAATGATTTCTTCTAACTCATTGTACGAGAGTGCTTACAGCAGTTATTAAAATAATAAATCATAAAATTAGAACAACAGGGCTGGAAGGGATCTCGAGCAATCTTCCAGCTACTCCCCTCCCCACTCCAACCTGATGCTTGCCTCATCTTTTCCTCAGCTGAAACTCACAATCTATTACAAATATCCTCTTACAGTAAAATGGTTTTCTGATGTCTAGCTTTGTAGTGAAGAAATTTATTTTTATGGGTGAATGGACACAGAGGATAAACTTTCTTCCTTCTTCCTGAAGGCTTGTAATGCTATCCTGGTCTTGTCTGCAAGAAAAGCAACCCAAGTTCAGTCTTCCTTCACCAACTCTTCTCCCCTTCCTTTTTAGATACTCTTCACCTGTTCCATATCTTTCCCAAATTATGATGCCAAAATCTGGAAATAATCTTGCTCCTAAGGCTCTACCAAAGTGAGTGGAATATTATGTCTGATATCCTCTGCAAAGTTTAGTTCATTTATAATGCCTGCTTTATTTTGGAATCATATAACTTTAGCTCGTGTTCAGCAGGTGCAGGTACAACCACTGCATCCCTTTTCCAAAATGCAGATACACACAGGTTTTCCTGCTGGGATCCCCTAAGAATAATAAGATCTGAACTTCAGAAAGCCTCATCTCAAAAAAAAAAAGAGCTGAAAATCTGAATGGATGGTGAATAACTTAAATAATATACATAAAACTGTGCATCTGCACTTAGAAGGTGGTTTCCCACATTCTGTAGGGGTGCAATTAAGTGAAGTTTTTTTTTAAATACAGATTTAAATTAAGATTTTGCTCCTTATTACCTGGTAGTTGCTCACTTTAACTTGAGTAAAACACAATCAAGGTTCTATTAAATCATCACCCACTGCTCATCGATGCAAGTCTTCATTTGGGTCTCAAAATTAAAATGGGAAAAGACAAAAATACACGAGGCATATTATTTTCTATATTAATTTCAAATGTTACAAACAATATCTTTGCTATTACAAAACAGCCATTTAGGCAACTGAACTAATTTTAGAGCATCTCTATGTAAATGTGCTGCTGAAATCACACCTTAAATACAAGTCACCCTTCACTTTGGAGACTCAAAGAACAATTTCATCAGCAAATGGTTTTGTTGGGAGTACCAGCGAGTAATTGCAGGGCCCTGGTGATGCTGTGCTGGGCCACTTTTAGCTCCTCACACAATTTATTGTCACACCTGCACAGTCTGAGGTGGGTGTCTCAAAAGCAGGAGTTTTGTCCTTTCTACAGCTGCATTCAACACTGTCAATTCCATCCTGTTCCCTCAAGATGTAAGATTAGGAGGACAGACGGCAAAGAGTGCAGAGCAAACAGAATAAATCAGTTTGTTTGGCAGCTGGGTGAGGAGTTTTATACTCCAGTGGCTATTTTGAAACCCAAGACAAAGGGTGTTCCACGTACTGCTGACATGTCCATGCTCTGCTCCTCCAATGCCTAAAGTTAACCAAACAAGAAAAAATTGACTTAAGAGGTCACAAAACATTGACAGCAAGGAGCAAGTGCTTAAACCAGAGTTACTCCTTCAGTTCTCCAGAACAGGAATTCCCAATGGTGCAGATTCCTGAAGTTTAGAGAGTGACACAGCCCTGCTCCGACACCTGTCCTCCCACACTGCCAGTCAGGTACAGCACACCAGGGACATTCCCATGTCCTCTTGCCAAATCCACCTCTGCCAACATGTCTACAAGCAAAGACATTTCAAAATAAAGCCCAGCATGTGACAGGTTGGCTCATTTGCTTAGGAAATGTCATTTTTCCCATTTGATGTACAGCTGAGGAATGATCCCACTTGCAAAGGGAAGGCAATTGCTCAACCCAGCACACTCTGGCAATTTTCACATAATTAGCAGAATACATTTAGTCTTAACCTTCTTCAGATGAATTCAGTCACACCTGTTTATGTGAAATCAATTAAGAGACCTTAATCTTCTTAGACAGTTTCCAGCACTCCATCCACAGGTTCAGGCCTGTTGCTTGTATTGCGAAGTTTAAGTTATATTAAAAAAGAAACAATTATCCTATAAACACAAAGACCTCAATTATACCTTGATAATTAAACCCAGGTACACTTTTAGTCTGCAGCCTCTTGGTGGCCAGCCACACATCAGTGCAGCCCATTTAGGCTCTGAGAGGGGAAGGGGGAGCAGAATAACCCCAAAGCCAGGTCACACATTCCTGTGCCTGTTCTGCTCAGGACTTGTGCCCTGACGTAAGGGAACGCTGCTCACGGGGTCATCCGAGGAAAGGAAACCTCCCCAGAGCATCCAAAATCCCCCTTCTTATGGAAGAATTTTTGGGGAGGGATTTAATTTCACCTCACTTCAGGCATGTCCCTAAAATAGACATTGACAGCAAGGCAGATGATTCATCCTTCAGAAATGCCTGCATTTCCTCACTGCTGAGCCTCCAGGAGATGCTCAGGTCAGAGATCCAGAGCTGGAGGAGACAAATCCCACCTCTAGTGAGGATGGACAAGCAGCACTGAGGTTTAGTGAGAGAACAAAGTGCATGAATCCCTGCTCACCTCTGCAGTCAGAAGTTACCTGACTAGTTGAAGCTAAAAAAAGAAAAGTGTTCCCAGTCTCCACTGGGCATAGTTTGTGGTTTATAGCATGAGGCATTTTTTTATGCCAAAAGGGAATTTAAATCTCACATCTGTGTTTTTTTCTTGGATCTGCTATGCTGGCAAGCGAGTCATCCTGAGAAATCTTAAATTACTTTTCATCATACATCATAAAAAGCCTTGAATTAGTGTCCAGAAATAGTTCAAATTGCAGTAGGAGCAAGAAGTCTTCACACACTCACAGATTATCTCGTGGGATACACATGAAAGGAGCTGGGAGTACCTCGAAGGTTTTAGAGCAAAACTTCTGCTCAGCCTACAGAGCTGCACAAAACTGCTTTGAGGTGAAACAAAATCAATGAAAATCAACAGCTTCAGCCAAGGGAACCCTGACATTTAGTGTGTGGAACGTGTGACAAGTGACCCTGTGAGACCTCCTGGGCAGCTGAGCTGCTGCTCACTGGAATCAGGAGTTTCTCTTGCAGCCGTACACATGCTGCCTTTCCAGCAGTGTAAAATCATTACACTGATTTTAGAAGGTGGGTGAAAGAAAGGAAGAAGGAAAAATATAAAGCCTCCTTTTTCCCCTCAGCCCTTTCTGGGGAAAATACCAAGAAGCAGCTAAAATCTGTTTGAGATCAACTTTTGTTTTATAAACTTTGGGTTTCATTCTAATGGTTAGGGAGACACATAATAACTGGCTTTAACATAATTTTCTTTGGACTATCTCCCCAAAGCCACAATTAATGTAAATACCAGTGTCTTGTTAGTAATTTCCTTTCATTGGTAAAGGCTGAAATGCAATGATCCGACCACAAATCACAAAGCAAATAAGCTCACAGTGCTGTTCTAGGTGGTGATTATGCAGTTTGTACAGGAAGGGTTGATAAGGGAGATGTTTTGTGAGCAGGATTCCTGGACTACCTGGAAGGGTTTCATTAGATGACAAAGGAGTAACTCTCACATCCTCCTGAGCAATGCAGGCTGCAGCTTCCAGGGGCACTTGGACATAAAGGGGTGAAAAAGCAGAGTCAGGTCTCAAAGCCAAGAGCAGATCAGAGACCAGGTTGTGGAGTCTGAGGGCACAAACCTGGGGGGATTTACTCCTTCTTCTGCATTTCTTGCAGGTCCTGAGGGGTCTCTAGTGATGGACAGCACACAACCATAGCAGGAGATGAAAACCAACCTCCCAACCTCTCTGTCTCTCTTCTCTGTGCCAGGAGACCCTTGGTGAGGAAGAACTTCACCCTTGGTGAAGGAGAACCACCACCTCTGGGCATGCACAAGCCTCAGTCTTCCTAGTTTTGCTGTCACTACGCATCTTTTTTACCCTTCACTTGCTGGTATACAAAACCACAGGTATTTTAATGCCCTATTTTCATTTTATAAGTGGATTTTTTTTAAACAGAGAAAAAGACACATCTCCAGTCAAACATCCAAATAACTGAAGCAGGTTTCAGTCAAAACCCCTCTTTACCAAATCCCCTCTTCTCTGCCAGTCACTACTAAAATATGCAACAGCGGAAGATGCTTTCCAGAGAAAAAAATTAAATCCTTGCCTGAAATACAATTGGTACAAACACAGCAGAACAAAATCTGGCTGCATGACCAGACTGCCCAGTTTGGTGTTGCAGAGACAGGTTTCCAACACAGCCTTGCCTTCATAAAACCACAGCCAACATCACTCTGAACAAGCTAAACTCTTGGGTTTAGCTTGGCATTTTGTGAAGGGAACAGCTCAATCCCAATTCTTTCGTGCTGCTCTATCAATTAACTTGTCAAAAGTACAGAGCCATCACTTACCAGCAGGCCAGAGCTGTCATTCTCCCAACAGGGCCTCAGGAGGCTCTTTCCTGGCAGGAAAAGCCATCAGCTGCAAGGAAGAAGATGGAGGGATAATTAAATTAATCCCTTTGCCTTCCTAAGCAACTTAAGTATCATCCTCCCATATCTGACATCTTGCAGTTTAGGCTCTCTTCAGGGCGAGATGCAAAGCAGACACCAGGGTACCACGATTTTGGTTTTCAGTGACAGGAAAGGTACATGCCAAGGGGAGAAACGATTTGCTTGTGGCTGTGCAAGGCTTTTGGACATGAGGAAACGAGTGCACAGCTGGATTGTAGGCTGCTCCAGTTTTCTGCCAACTTTCTGGACTCTCCAGCACTGATCTCTGCACTTGCTGTGCTGGTGGAAGGGAAATTTGCTTCCCAAAGTGAGGGGCTGGGTTATTGTGCCACAGTCACAGCCAGCTCAGGTGTTTGTGCTGCTTTACAGTGCAGATTTCCATCACTTCTCAGGGGCAGCATCTCATCCCTGCACCACATTTTCCTGTAGGAACTTTGTAGTGCTGGGGCTTTGCTCATCTCTATGATGCATGGTTTTGAGAGGCCCAAACTATTTTGCAACGGTCCCAAAACATGTTTGAATTTGTTTTCCCAGTCACAAAGGTCTGGCAAATCCCTTCCCAGTCCCACAGCACCTTGGCACATGGAAAATACAGGAAAAAACCCCAAAAAACTCCACACCAACTTGGAAATCAACAGCATCTCAAGAACTTATCAGATACATGTGGATGCAAACACACAGATAATGATTTATCATCTTGTGTATTCTTACATTCCCTTTCCCCTCCTGTTTTTCCTCTAGGCTGTTTCTATGTTCTAACGCCAGCTCCAATTTCTACTCTGGGTTTTCATTATGCTCCTGGTGTAAGAGCCACACATCCCTTCCCATCCTGCTCCTGCCATCTCTTTGGAAGTGCCTATGGATGATTTGCAAAGGCCTGAGACCTCGCTGGGGTCCATTTCTCAGCAGGAAGCTCCTCCAGCTCCCTGTTGATCCAAATCACTCTGAATTTTATTACCCTTCTTTGTATTGCCTGACTCCCTGACCCTGTAGTTTATGGTTAGTCCAATCTTTGTGCTTCCATCAGAAGACACTTCTCAGCTAACATTAGATTTGAGCCTATTAGAGCTGCTGATACAAGAGGAGCCCCCTAAGAAATCCTGAAGGGTGGAACTGGGAATGCAGCATGGGAGCAACAAGCTTGTTCCCCAGCAAACATGATCAAAATGATGGATCTTGCCAAAAGTTGCCCAATTTCTGTTCTTACCAAGCTATAGGGTTTCCTTCACACCCTTTAATTACTCACACCTTCCTTAAGGAGCACGGCTCAAACAAACAAACAGGGGAAAAAAAAGTTACAACAACGTAGCAGGATCTTGACATCCAAGATGTCAGAACCATTATAAACCCCTTTATTGCAGAATGATGTCTTTTGTGCTTAGAGGCATGCTTGCTATTCATAGATCCACTGCTCAGCTGTTCCAGTTTTTAGTTCTGCATAAATGCCCACTCATTATGTCCAGAGGGTTTTGCCTGTAGCTTTGTGTTTGTAGCCTTGAGGCAAATGTCTTGATGGCTTAGGGAACTCGTAGGGAATGACCAAATAACATCGGATTTTCCACAGCAACGAAGCCATTATGGGACAGCATTTCTATGTAACAGCACCCTTCAGTGTGCAATCATTATAACTAAGGATTTAACCGGGCTCTGGGGACACAACAAAATCACTTTGAAGCCAAAAGATCCACAGTGAAATCTTAAGCATTCGATTTCTGAAATGCTTGAGTCAGGCAGCTTTGTCAGTTACAGTAAAACCAAGTGAAGGGGAAGGAGTTTTATGCACATCTTAAGAATGAATCCGAGTGTTTGGACCTGTGCATGCAGAGCTGGGAGTGCAGCTTTCCTTGTGCATTCCTTGCACACAGAGTTTCCTGCAGCTGCATCTGGAGCCATCATAAGCACACACACAGACCTAGTTAATCTTTTTAGCCATAGAATTTTAGCTATGGGTGAAAATTCTGAGTGTGTTGCTCACAATTTTGAGGAAAACCTGGTTAGACTGTAGGAGACTACACAGAACCTTTGTAATTTGGTTAAATCCCACCAAAAGACACTCCCTGCTCCGAGGGACGGGCTGAAGAGGAGCTCATGCAGAAGGAAAGCTGTTTTGGTGGGGAATGTGTGGAAATAATCCCATGAGGAGCAATCTGTGCCAGGGGCTGGCCTTGGTGAGCTCCCTGTCGTGGCACATGGGAAACTCCACCCGTGCTTCCAGGTGGCACACACAGCCACTTTCTCCCAGCAGAGGCTGGCAATGAAATCCATCCCAGGCCTGGCCCAGCCATCCCTGGGACAGCAAGAGTAAGGCACTTCTGGATGGTTCCTTGGACCCAAGGCAGTCTTTGCCCCAGCACACATCCCCAGGGATGAGCTGTGCTGGGATGCACCCACAGAGATGCTGGGGGTGCATAAGGGCTGCACTGATGAGGCAGGAGGCTGAAGCATGGAACAGAAATGCATGTTTGCATGGAAAAATCAGAGGTGCAGCCAGAAAAGTGACCCTCTGGGTTAATAAGGTGATGTGGAACAGCGCTGGGATGTGATGGAGAAGGAGCTCCCAGTCCCTGCCCAGTCTGTAACCCTCCCACACAGTGGCTGTGGTGTCTGACAGGACTCAGAGCAGCCAAGCACAGAGCAGGGATGGATGAATGTGCATCTCACCCCACATCCAGCCTGACTTCTGCATCTCCAGGGAGGCTGGGTTAACAGCAGCAGCCAGCAACATCACTGTCACAACAACTCAGCCCTGCCAGGAGCAGGAGCAGTAACCTCTGCATGACAAAATTGTTCAGCCCAGCACGGCTGGGCAGGGCTTTGGCCAGCAGTGACTCACCAGAAATGCTCACAGGGTCCTTCTGTGCAAGGCTCCCCTCCCCAGCCCCAGCTGGGCATTCCCTCAGCCTCTTCTCTCCCCAGGGATGCCATTTCCTACCTGCCTGCTGGCTCTGGGTTTTAACCCTGGTGGAAGAAAGAGTCCAGGCCTCAGGGGTTTTTAGGTATGTATTTTTGAGGTGGTGTTCTTTGACACCTTTCCCTTGTATTGTCAGGGTCAGCTAATACATCCCAGAGGGAACACGGTCACAGTGATTAAAAACCACAAAAACATTAGGGAGGAAAAGTTTAGTTCTTTCATTATTTGCCCAGTTCAGGCTTTGTAAATTCCATGTTTCTTCCTCAGACACAAGAACCTTCTTCCCTTCAAACTGCTTATTTGGGGAAGCTGCGAACAACAACTTTTGTTGCCTACAAAGTACTTGGGACACAGTCCCAAAATTGCCTGCATATGATGGAGTTTCAAACCTCAGAAATAAGTACAGGGCACAAGCAACAGCTAAGGAGACTTCCAGCAGCCAGACATCAAGTCACCAGCTCCAGGAATCAGCTCTCACACCCAGCAGCAGCCACACAGACAGGTTTGCTGGACTCGTTATTGTAATGAAGCTCATTAAAGTCCCAAGGGAGGCTGTTCCTCCCAGCTGCAGTGTATCCTGTAATCACCATTTCCACCTTGCACAGAAACTGGGACATAGCCGGGACTGGGACATAGCCGGGACCGGGACCAGGCACAGCTGGGACTGGGACCAGGACATAGCCGGGACTGGGACATAACCAGGACTGGGACTGGGACATAGCCGGGACTGGGACTGGGACATAACCAGGACTGGGACTGGGACATAGCTGGGACCGGGACCGGGACCGGGCACAGCCGGGACTGGGACCGGGACATAGCTGGGACTGGGACATAGCCGGGATTGGGACCAGGCACAGCCGGGACCGGGACATAGCCGGGACCGGGACCGGGACATAGCCGGGACTGGGACATAGCCAGGACCCGAACAGTGCCGGGACTGGGCACAGCCGGGACCGGGGCACAGCCGGGACCCGAGTGGTGCCGGTGCCCGGGACCGGGGCACAGCCGGGACGGGGGGGACAACCGGGGCCCCGGCAAAACCGGACCCGA